>NC_091746.1:54858300-55192050 GCF_043380555.1 Nothobranchius furzeri
CTGCTTTGCATTGTTTACTAACTGAAGATTGTGATTGATTTCTAATCTGCCATAACATCAAGATAAAAACAATCTCTAAATCATGACCCTCTTTCCTTCATTTCTTTTGTTACTTCTTTGATGTTTCTGTTTCATGGAGCTCTTCTTTCATTTATCTCCACAGAGTGACAGCGGTGGCGATGAAAATGGCTCTGACAACTTCATGCACAGCATGGACCCTCAGCTGGAGCGACAGGTGGAGACAATCCGCAACCTGGTGGATTCCTACATGGCCATTGTCAACAAGACTGTTCGTGATCTGATGCCAAAGACCATCATGCACCTCATGATAAATAACGTGAGTCATCTGTGTGGAGGGCAGCTGCATTAACTATAATCCGCCCACTGAAGTTACAATTTTGTTTACTCATTCTTTTGTTCAGACAAAAGAGTTCATCAATGCTGAGCTGTTGGCTCACCTCTACTCCTGTGGAGACCAAAACACTCTGATGGAGGAGTCTCAGGAACAGGCGCAGCACCGTGATGAGATGCTCCGGATGTATCATGCCCTGCGAGAGGCCCTCAGCATCATCGGGGACATCAGCACCACCACCGTGACCACCGCCATGCCACCACCTGTGGACGACTCCTGGCTACAAGTGCAGCGGGGTGGCTCCGGAGGGAGGTATGACACAAGGCAGAAAAAAGGGTTGAAGCTGCCTTCTGTCATAATCCATGGGCACAAGAAGTTCTTGTGTACATTAGATAACATATTGTATGTACAAGACAACAAATGAAGTTTAATATTATTTTGTGTCATGGTTTGATCAAAAAGGATTTTATTCATGTGATATTTATTTATTTGAACACCTTTTTTACATCGAGTTTCAACAAAGAAAATGGCAAAGATGTTATTTTAGATTTAAAATTTGAGGGCTTAATTTCTTATGCTTGATGTCACTATTATGTGTTTCACATCAGGTCTCCTGCAACCAGTCCAACTCCAAACCGCAGGGCTCCTCCGGGACCTCCAGCCCGTCCGGGGTCTCGTGGACCTCCACCTGGGCCTCCTCCTGCTGGGGGACCCCCTGTCCCATCTCGTCCTGGAGCCTCGCCTGACCTCCATGGTGGGCCTCCGCCCACTGTGCCCTCCAGGCCTAATCGTGCACCCCCAAGTGTGCCCAGGTGAAAAAAAAACACATACACACACATGAGAACCCCTTAAACACATCAGCTTGTTTTACAGAGAGATTCAGCATTCAAACCACATATTGATATTTTTGTCAGGGGGATGTGAAGATACATGGATGAGGGGATAACAGAGGTTAATTAAATTAATGCGCGCTGGTTGTTTTAGATGATGGATGGATAGACAAACAGATAGCAACGCCAGAAAACATGCACCTGTCTTTACAGTTAACTTTGAGGGTGTTTGGGCTGAAGTCTGAAGATGTTTTCCTGAGACCGGACGTTGTCCTAAAACGAACACCGTACTGTCAACACTCAATCGGACATCACCTGCAAAAGCATACACACAGCTGCACCCACGATAATCACAGTTCATCTAAACCTATTTCTCCTCTGGTCTTCATTAACGTGCGCCTCTGCTCCTGTTTGCCTCGAGCTTATCTGTACCTGTAAAGCCAGGTTCACACAACAGGATAATCATCCTGATTTTTAACGTGTTCGGCCCCTTCCAACGATCTTAAGGATGTGTAAGATTACTGTAATGGCCCTAAAGATAATCTTATCAGACAATCCTATCTTGTGTGGTGTGTTACAAGCACTCTGGTTCGCTCTGAAAGACATCAGGACCGCTTCGATCATAAATCCAGGCTTTGAAACATGTTGGATTGTCTTGGTTTGATTTTCGGGGACAAATGAACGTGCTGCCAGTTGAATGTGACTTGCAGCCAATCAGAAAGTGAGATGAAGGAAGCCTGTGTCACGGTCCTCCTCCATGTTTTTTAAGTTCAAAGTCACGTTTTATCTCATGAGGTTTCCTGTATTAGTGAGGAATATCCATGTGTGAAAGTGGTTCATGTGCAGTGTGAGTGATACTTGTTGCACACCACACACTGTAGGACCAAAATAGGTATATCTGTTTTTTAGTCACCAAGAATGCGATCTCTCATGCTTTAAAAATCTTCCGACAAATTAGCAGCTTGCTTTTTTAACTGTAAAGGACACCAATGTCCCTGAGCTGAGGTCTCACTGGGGAAAAAAACCTAACAAAAAGCAAAATGAATAATCTTTCAGTTGGTTTTTGGGCTTTGGTTTTCCCTTCTCATAAATTTCACATATTCAAGTTTGTCCTAGAGAGCTGAGCACATGGTCAATCCTTGTGTTGTAACAGTTTGAACTTCTTTTCTGTCTTGCTGCTCTTTTTCTTCAACTTTTTTCTTCCTCAACACACCTTTGTCACACACGGTTCTTCCTGCAGAATTACTATCACTAACCAGTGAGGACTAACGTTTCTGGTATGTTGGGTCATCTTCATCATCATCATAAGCTCTAAAGACTTCCTGGAAGTCATCATGTAGCTGTATGATGCTTCTTATTTGTTCTTCACAGCTCACTTCTCTACTTGAAGCATTGCATGACCTTTTTGACGTCTATGCTAATTTGGTTATGACCTAGACTGCAGGAAGTGGGAATGCTTTTCTGAGGACATGGCACCAAGTACAGCGGAATTTAACTGAAAAGTTCAAAGCTGATTAAAGCCTAAACCAGGTGTGGGGAACCCTGGTCCTCGAGGGCCAGTGTCCTGCATGTCTTTGCTCCAACACTTCAGATTCAGTGGTTGGTTCACCTGTTCTGCAGCTCATCAGGCTCTACAGAAGCTTGTTAATCACCTGCTGATTGAAATCAGGTGTGATGATGCAGGGTTGAAACAAAAATATGCTGGATAGCGGCCCTTGATGGACCAGGGTTCCCCACCCCTGGCCTAAACGGTTGTTGTTTTTTCATTATTAACATATTTCAGATTTTCCCTCACAAGCACGCCATCTGTCCTGGGCGTGGACAGTGGGGTGGCCCTTGGGGGCTTGTCGTCCTAGTGACAGAGCCTGGTAACTCCGATGTTAGCAGGGTTTTGGTTTTTATTTATTTGGGTGTTGGTCAGATCATTGTTCAGAACTCATGGAGACCTTAAAGTTTAAATCAGGAACATGAGGAAAGACAAAACACCAAGAAGACAACACCTTTAGAAGACTAACTCAAACTCTTTCTTCTTCTTTGTCTTTTCCGGCGTGTTCATGCCAGTCGGAGACCCCCACCTTCTCCAACCCACTAGACCTCCAAGCTCCTTCCCCTGTCTGTCTGTTCATCCTCTGGATGAGAGGCCTCTGTGGACGACTGCCCCACCCTGCTGACGCCATCAACCTCAAGTGGCCCACACAGGCTCCCTCCCTCCTTCCTCCTCCTCAAAAATAACTCACCTCCTCCTTTTCCTCCACCTCCCAACCTCCCTCACCTGTCTGTTTACACAAAGATGCAGAATACTTGAATCTCATTTGCTTGGCAGAGTTTTTACCTTAGAGACAATTTAATAGGTCATAATAGACAAATGGGTTATGTAGCACACACATAGAGTAAATCTAAGCAAATTCACTTCAGAACGTTTCTAAAACAGCTTCTTCATGTTTTAGCATGATGCTAATGAGCCTTTCAGTTAAATAGTTTCACTGTTTTCCTTAATAACATTTGTTTTATCATATTTTTTGTTTTATTACTTAAAACTTGCTCTTACTTAAAGAAATACTTTACTTAAAAGTGCAAGTCTAATACTCTTATTGCCTGTAATGTTTGCAGATAAAAACTATTCCAAACACACAGCAAAGCAATAACGCAATATATACGATGTAAACATTACTTTAACTGGGTCTCAAAAGCATTGTTGGAACCATACCAAGCGAATGCACAACAGACCTTAAACTTATTGATAATAAGCCTCATACAGGTGATTTTATGCATGTTTTGACATTTCAAAGACTTTTATCTCGGCTTTTGGAGGAGAAAAATTAGTCATTGTTTATCTCCTTTGCAGAATTTCAAGCTCAGAGATAAAAAAAATCAAAGCATGTTTGGAGTATTTCTTTAAGGGTCACGATGCAAGCTCAACATATCTGGAGAATGCATCATTTAACCTTGGTTTACGTATTATTGTTCATTGTTGAATTGAGGTTTTCATCATTTCTTGTGCTCGCTCCAAAATTATGTGAGAATGCACCCGAACCCTGTTTGATTAGATCTTAGAAACATTTAATTGATTTCTCTGTTCCTTGTACTGATTTTGTTGGGGTTCTTCACGTTTCCGTCCACTTAAGGTTTTGCTTTGTCTCTGATTCTTTTAAAACTGGGCCAACAAGGGCGTGCCCTCTCATACCAGGAGCCCCTTGCCGCCGTTCATCTCTAAGAAGAATGCCCCTTTTAGCTCCATCTTTCTGATTTTAAAATATTCGTTACATCTAAACCTCCACTCACTCTTTCTCTCAGATGAGGCAGGAGGACTGAAAATAAAAGAAAGAAGGAATGGATCGCCTCCTCCAGACCATTCAGGGAAGGGCTGCTTTTTGCCTCCTTGCCATCCTCCTCCTCCTTTGCCTTGGATGCATCTCGTGCGTCAGCCTGCAGGAAGTGAAACTCCTGCTTACCTTCAACACTCTTTAGGAGACTTTCATCCTCACAGCTCTATCCTGAAGCTGCTGCTTGTGCTTTCAGAGAACCTATGCAACAAACCGAACGGTTTTCGCTTTTCCTGAGGAAAATTATCCCCACCTCTGTTTTTTAGCCACATAAATCTTTATTGTGACACAGAAGAACGTGATTAGCTATTTGAGCGGTGGTAGATTTAGTGGCTTGTGTTACTTTTTAAAGGATGGTCAGATGTTATTATCCAGAGGTTCCTGATGGGGACGTCTGGCTTCTACACTCAAAATCAGGGTTGATCACAGAAAGATCAGGGAACCATCTCATCCAACTTAATGATTTGCTTCTTTTGTCTTCCCTTTTCTTTTTTTCTTTCCTTCTCCCAGCGGTCAGGGGGGTGAGTGAGAACACAGTCTATTCACAAAACCCATGATGAGCCCTCGCTGAATTAAATCCTTCGTTGAATCCCTTTTTTTTGCTACAGCTGAACTTTGCTGTCAGTGTGATGTGTTGTGTTTTGAGCCCCAAACACCCCTTCCTCTCTCACACACACACACACACACACACACACACACACACACACACACACACACACACACACACACACACGCGCGCGCGAATAATTTACCCCACTGCACTCCCTTCTTGTGCATCCTTGTTTTTCACCTCTGCAGAGTAAACTCATCAAAGCATATTGTATTTATTGTTATTTATTTAATTAATGTGCTATTGTTATTATTATTATGTATATGTATGATATATCTTATTGGATTTGTTCTCTCCCATAGGATCTAGTCTGCAGCATATGGATCAGCAGATAAAATTAGTAATTCATGTTTAAGATAGAATATTTAAAAGTAAACTTATAAAATCAGCATTTCAGATGCAAATGATTATTGGGAGGTTGTTTGATGTTGTTGTTTGAAGCTGGGGGAGGGTGTTTTTTGGTTTTGTTCATCTGTGAAAGGAAAGCAACTGTAACATAAATGAGAAGGACTGTTCTACTCCATCATTACAATAAACCCCTCCATGTACTGCATAAGTAAGATGTCTGTCGTCTTGCTTTTCTCTCCCGTCGGGTTACAGCTGAACAGCATCATCATCTTTATTCATAAAAGCCTTACAGACATATGTTATGCCACCAAGGTGCTGAACTGGACTAAAATAAGAAAATAAAAACAAGAAATACATATAAAACAGAAATAAAAGCCACAAAATACAAGAGGACTAAAATAACAACTAACACACAGAATTAAAAGCCAGATTACTTGCACTGCCAGACAGTGCATTAAGTTCATGTTGGGACCGTCTCTGCTATAATCCAAGGGTAAATAAAGTTGACAATTATCAGAATCTTCATAATTATAATAAAACAAGATGTGTGAGTCAGCTGGTCTTCAGGAGTGTTGTAATGAATCCTCGACCATCAGCAAAAAATCCGTTCATAACACACAATTTAAAGAGCAAGTCACCCCTAAATTAACTTTTTTTTCTGATAAACTGTATAAATGCGTGTCTAATCGTGCTGCAGACACGTGTAGTCGATAGTTTTGCACTTTAGTGCATTTGTTCACAGCTGCCCTGGGGCACACTGACAAGAGGCGAGGCCGTTGAGCACTGGCGCCACCGGTCCCTCCGACCACCACCATCAGGCAAGGGGGGTTAAGTGTCCTGCCCAAAGACACAACGACAGCGACAGAAAGAGCGGGGCTCAAACCTGCAAAATTCTGATTACGAGGTGAGCACTTAGCTCTTGTGTCACAGTCACTTTATCTTACTGCTGTTATCCCATGACATATTATTACAGCACTTTGTCTGCACTGAGCAGAGAAAAACATGAATAAAGTAAAACATGATTAAATATGGAAATAGAATTGGAACAATATTACATGTAGCATGTAATTCAAGTTTTGTAACAGTAACTTTTATTTAATAACATTTAACTTTTGTTTTGTACCATGTTACACAACGTGAATTCCATGCTACAAAAGTTACATGTTACAAAACATGAGTTACATGCTACAAAGTGAAAGTTACAATTACAAAACATGTTACAAGTTACAAAAATTGATACAAGTTACATGTATACATGTAACATATTGGGACAATATTATAATATTGTCCCAATCCTAGCTCCATAATTAAACATCACCTTGTAAAGTGAATGGTCATTTTCTATCACTTGAACAAATTTTCAGTCCCTACTTTAAGCCAGGAAATCAGTTTTTTTCTTTTTTTAATCATTTCATATTTTTAAAATATGAAAAAGATTAAAACTACATCTTCAAAAATTTTGAGAGGTCGCTAAAAGAACACCTGATAGTTCAAGTGTTTTAGTGGAATATTTTTTACTGCACAACGCCTGTGCATCACAATAACAAATGAAGACACAGTGCTATGTTGCTAAATCAGTTTATTTCAGAAGGGCAGGAAATAATACTCAAAAAAAAAAATCAATGAGCAGCACTCAAACAAATCAGATCACTCCTTCATTCTCCACCAGCCAACACTTGCTTCAAGTTTCTATTAAAACTGATCAGATGAGATACTAACTTATTCCAAATAAATATTTTCTTCTTCTTTTGCCAACCTTTGTATTAAATCACGGCCACCAACATTCTAAATCTGGACTTAAGATATAGTCCTGACTGCCAGGAAATGTGGCAACTGTAGCTCCGCCCCCCAAAAACCAAACACGCATCAGGCGTAACAAATATACAATATGTTACACAGTTACAGTATGTACAACACCGCCTTGGTAGATGCTTCTTCTGTTTTAATTACATATATTAGCAGTAAGTCAGAAAGCATCTGAAATCCTTTCATCCACATTTTTATTCCACACAGCACAAAGGAAAGCATGTTTTAATGTTTACACCCCAGCCCCCCAAAGAGAAAAGGAATGAAAAATAAAATGATAGAACAAAAAAAGGGGATTTTACATTTGAGCACAATGGAGTTTGTTGGGATTTAGGGTTGACTTTCTTTACTTTCCCTAAAAAGTTTTTCCTTTTGCTACGACTCAAGTACCAAATGTTCAAAACTTTGCTCCAATGATAAATAAGTGTGCAATTTCACAGCATCTCAAAATTCAGAGACATTCAAGAGAAGCAAAAAATAAAAATTTAATAGTTGTGAAAGGATCTAATCTGAATCAAAATGGTCTAATTTTTGTTTAAAATGATGCACGGCTTCGATTATAATCCTTCAGGTTTCTTTAATGCCCTAAATAGTTTATATTAGACGTTTTTAACTAAAATAATAGTGAACAATTTAAATGCAAGTTAACATTCTCCCAAAAACAGATTGGTCCCTCACCTATGGAGAAGCTAGCCATTGGATTAGCTCCTATATGCATTTATACACCAAACCCATCCTCAGAGTGCAACACACACACACACACACACACACACACACACACACACACACACACACACACACACACACACACACTAAAGTTTCAGGTCAACTCAGCAGAATCCTCAACGTGAAGCTTCATAAGATTCTCGTTCTCTAAAAGCAGAAACTTCACAGCTCAAACGGAGCTGAATGAGAAGCTTTGTACAGGTTTAGTGCAATCGTACGTAAATAATCTGATAGAAATCTAGCAAAAAATAAAAAATAAACAAAAAAGTACAAAAGATGCAATTTTGGCTAAATAAACCCACACCCACAGACACATATACAGTTGTTTAAGGTGTGCATTAAATCATCTTTTGATATGAAGAACCAGCAGTAACAAAAATTATAATAGTGTATTTTTACAAAGCTAGACCCCATGAAACAAGTGGTTCTCTCTGAGATGGTTGACTGGAATGAGACCGGTTTGTGCTGATGGAGCACACGATGCGTTTATTCATATTTATGCTAAAACTGAAAAAATAAAATAAAAGCCTGCAGCCCAAACCTGGAAGGTAAAGTCCAAAATACCACCAACTTTAATTAATTTTTTTTAAACTTGATGGGGTCTTTAAATTGCATCTATGCCCTTATTTAATCTGATCAACCACCAGTTTGTAATGGTGGTGGCTGTTCTCAGTCTCAAGCAGATGTTTAAAACACCACGAAACAAAAACACTTCACAGCTATGAACGGTAGATGTAGAAAGGCCAGTTATTTTCAGTGTTGGACACAAAACAAAAATAAAAAATGAACATGGTGGTTTTTGAACCACCGGCGCCCTCGTCTCTGCCTGAACTTGACTGAGTAACTTCATCCAGCTCTGACCTAGCTTCACCAGTCTGCGTTCATTAGTTAGGCCAGCCGTACTGACGTCCCATCTCTGCACCGTCCTCTTCACATTTCTCTCCCTCTCTCACACACACACACACACGTAAATATCAGGGTTAATACATTCAGTTGTGGTGCTGCTCTTTGGCATGTGTGCAGTGAGGAAAGAAACATTTGCGTGTAAAAAAAGTCACTAATTTAAAGTTCTTTACAGTTCTTTAGGGACTGTACCAGCGAGGGGACCAACTGACGCCCTGTTTTATTGCACATTTGTGTGAGATGGGTGACACGAATTCAAAATTCGAGATTAATCAATTTGCATTTAAGAAGAATGATTAACTCACATAAAAAATAATTAAAAAAAACAAAAGGGATGATAACAAAAAGGGGCGACTCAACGTAACTTGGACACATTTTTCCTAAATCTGACCAGTTTTAAGGAGTCAAACTCTGTAAGGAGCATTTGTAAATCTGATCAAGAGGCTACAAATGTGGTAAACTGTAGGGGTTAACATCTCAGGACATGTCCACAGCTCACACCACCAGGACCTTGACTTCATCCTGCTCGTCAGGCCGATAAAAGAACGGGATGCAAGGGTTCTCTCCTAGGAAGTGGGGTGACCTCTGAGCCCCCTGTGGGTTCTGGATCTCCTGGAGGAGCTGCATGATTTGCCAGGCTGTGCCATCCTCCTTTGGCCCCAGTGGTTTGGATTCAGTCTGAACAAGTCCACGTGATAGCGTCTGGGATGATGAAGCTTCAAGACCATTGGGAGGCTCAGACAGCGGGATGACCTCCATGGCTTCTGTGGAAAAGAAAAACTAGTGAACCTCTGCAAATATATAGAAGAAATTCACAATCTGTCTGAAAATGACAATGTGTTGTTGTTACAAGAGCACCTGAGCAAAAGCATCACGTTTTCTGTCACTTTAATACAGACAAAATTATTGGACCATTTTGTAAAGGGTCAGTTTAAAGATTCCATTCACCAAATTTGCCTTTTTGAAGCCTGAATTAATCAAAAATTAAATGAGAACCACTAGAAATCTAAGAACGTCTCACCAACCTTCTCAGAGGCCTAGAGGTAGAGTGTCTGATAGGGCTGGGCGATATGGTCTAAAATCAGTATCACGATATAGTGAGGATTTAACCTCGATAACGATAAATGGACGATAACTACAGGTATGCACAGAAACAAAAGTTGTCCTCTATGTTTATGTTTATTTATTTGGCAGACGCTTTTATCCAAAGCGACGTACAATTTTTAACTTGTAGGTCATGCTGTGATCTGTAGGGGAAACCGGAGTGCCTGGAAGAAACCCACGCATGCATGGGGAGAACACGCAACTCCACGCAAAAAGGCCAGGGCCGAGTTTCGAACCTGCAACCTTCTTGCTGCCAGGCAAGAGTGCTAACAACTGCTCCACCATGCAGCCCACTAGATGGGGCTGTCACATGTATTATGTTGAATCACATTTTTATGTGACTCAAGGTGGTATAGCATCTGAAATGGACATGAACGTTGCCAACCTACACAAATTTTCATTGTTTTATTATCAAATTTATTGACATGGGAAAATTTATCTCGATAAGAGTCAGAAATTTCGATAAGGATAAATTTTCGATTTATTGCCCAGCCCTAAGAGATCGTGGTTCTAGTAGAGTTGGGTCGTACCAAAGACTTTAAAAATAGGACCCAATACCTCCCTGCTTGACACTCAGCTTTGCGGGGTTGGATTGGGGGGGGGGGGGGGGGTTAAACCACCAAATAGTTCCTGAGCGCAGCCACAGCTACAGCTCACCGCTCCTCAAGGGAATGGGTCAAACGCAGAGATGAATTTCATCAGTGTGTGATAACTAATTGGACTTTTACTTTAACAGTGCCACTAAAAAGAGAAACGAAGCTGAAATTGCAGCGCTCAGTTAGTGATTTAGTGCATCTACTAGTGCTCACCGTCTCCACTGACGGCGTGAACCTCAGATCCTGTTTGGTGCTCTGAAAGAGAGTGGTCCTGTCCAACAGGAAGCAGGTCTGGGTTGACCGCCCCCATGTTGGCTACAGCTCCAGCGTAGCGGTTGTACCAGTCGTTCCTCTCAGCCACCAGCCTCATGACCAGATCCTGCAGCTCTGCTAGTTTGACCTAATAGATCAGAGGTAAGCATCAGTGAACAGGAAACACTACATTTAATTCTAAAACTGTTAAAATAAACCAAGCTTTAATGAGAAATTTAGGCTGCACAGTATCAATCTAAATAAAGACATTTAATAAAATGTTCAATTCATCGCATGAGTTTCATAGTTAATACGTGATTATTATCAAATTAATTGCAAATTATAAATGTAGGTAACATGATAAAGTTCATGCTTCTCATGTTTTAGAAATTTATTTTACTTTTCTTTTTGTTTTATGTTCCTTTATTATCGTTTACAGCATATTATACAACAAGCATCTGTAGAAATGTATGTATCATTCCCCATTTTAGTTTTTCATATATTTTCATCGATCAAGTGTGGGATGAAAAATGCAAAGAGAGGCAAAAGAAAGGAAAACATTCAATTTGAGACCAGATTTCTTTGAAAATGTTATGAAAATCTCTTGTTACACTAATTACATAACTGAATTTACTGTATTGTATATTGCTACAAGTAAATATTGGGATATTTAAGCGTGTTGATAATTAATCGATATTTAAAAGCCGTGAATCAATTTTTTACGTAGAAGTTTCCAAGCAAACATTTACTATATTTTTTGTGTGGTGCAAATCAAACTCCGACAGCTAGGTGGCAGCAGTTTTTACCGCCTGCATTCTGACCAAGCCCCCACAATGCGTCTCAAAAATTGAGCCCAACCCGGAAGTACCAAAAATTGCAGTTCCACCCTCATCCGCTGGGGGCTGGTGTCAGAAGCGAGCAAATCCTCATTGACTCCCATGTTAAAAATACCAATTTCATAGCAGAAATAAACATGTTTACAGCCTGGTACCAAAACATGTTTTAGGTTTAATAGATCTAGTTTACAATCATGACAACTCTGAGGGGGGTGAATTTTTTAGTCACTCTTCTGTTTAAGTTTATTAAATGACCTAAAATTCTGAATAATTAATGAGCATCAGACCCACGTGACCGCAGAGCTAGCTCTGGGGAAAAGCCTCAGTAGAGCCTCGGCCTGGCCTGGAAACTGTTCCGGGATTTTTAGTCTTTGTGTTTGTGTATTCTTTTTTGGATATTATTTGTGCAATTGTTGGACAAAATGACTTGCTGTGGCATTAATTGCACTAATAGAGCGTCCAAGGAGTCAGCACTTCATTTTTTTCTGTAAGTAAAATTATATTTATGTATTTTAGGTCACTGCCGAGCTGAGCTTAGATTTTAACATGTACTGTTTAACCATGAAATTTAAATGTAATAGGGTAAAACCCAGTGCATTTAACATAATGTTGCACTTTAGAAAATGGGTGGAAATATAACATGTTGGTGGAGCTGGGTTCCGACTATCAGCTTGTGGAGCTCTCGGGAGACCGATGTTTTCCACCCGGTTCTCCCCTCCCCGCAGCTCGGCGCATCTCTGTCTGATCGCGGCTTCTGTCTGCTGTGCGGGCTGCCGGCTTTCAGCAGCTCTCGGGAGATCTCTGTGTTCCACCCGGTTTTACCCAGCGGTCAGCCCAGCGTATCTCTGACTCAGAAGCTCTGGTGTTGTGCACAGTTAACTCCGGTTGTAGCTAGGTTGCTACCTCTGTTAGCTTAGCTCCCACCTCCGCGTTAGCTTCAGGTTAGCTTGTAGCTAGTTCGACCGGGTGTCGTCAGTTGATCCCAGCCTTACAGCCACACCCTCAGCTCCACCTCTCTTCCCTTTTGTGGAATTGTCTGGGCTTGACGGAACCTGTGACACGGTCAAAATGGCGGTGGTGGCCACCTCCCATTTTGGCTCAAAAACGTATTATTGGTGCCTATGGAAACCCATTGTCCAATATTTATATGTCGATGATTCTGACGCAGCAACACAATCTGGCACTAAAGCCTGAGTCATGCTTCTCCGTCAGCTCCAAAAGGGAGAGACACGCACGGGCGGAGACATTTGACCTCATACTTCTCCGTCTCCTGGGGAGTGTTGGAAAGCAATTCCCCGCCAGGACAACAGAGGGTGTAGCGCTGTTCTGTGGTATCCTGTCATGTATCCGGTCCAAGATAGTGTGTTTATATTGTTTTTTGGAGACTTTTTAACACAGACAAATTTGTCTCTCATTCTCCTCCACCTTTTCATGGGCTCTCCACCTCTAAACCCACGTTTCCTGTCATTTCCGTCCACAAAAAAATGCTTGCTGCATATCTTTTTACTCCTCCAGTCACGGGGGAATTAAACGTTCATGTTTTTGGAGTTTTTTCACGAGGTATTCTTAAAGCTTCTTCGTGTCTGCCGCTAGTTATCCTCGGCTCTCTTTATGTTTTTTTTTGAGGGAGCAATGGCGGCGGTGTAGACGACAGCGGTACCCTGACCAATCACAAGCTTGCATTCTCCGTCTTGACGGATGGATGCTTAGAAAAGAGAGCTCGACTCCATCCGTCCTAGCAGGGACTCTCCAGCAGGCCCGCAAGGACAGATAATGGCGTTGCGTGTCTCCGCACTGACGCAGAAGCATGAATCAGGCTTAACACTGGCTGTGTCTTGGAAGCGTCTGGCCTGAGTTTTCTAATCAAACAGATGCTCCTGTACACACAGATACTGCTTCACGATAACACGTTAACTTTTTAAGTGCTAATTATAATTTTATTATATTTACAGTAAAACATTTTCCAACCAGGTAAAAACACCTGCATCCACACGAGTGACTATACAACCTTCATCTCTTCCTTGTCCTGGGCCAGCATGCTGATGTACTGCTCCTTCTCTTGGTGCTTCTGCTTCATGATGGCTCGCTGACTCTGGTACAGGGCGATGTATTCCCCTAAAGGAGAAACAGGCACACAGTAATGGTGAATATACACCAAATCGAAATTTAAAAGGGATTTTCAGCATGACGCTAATGTCCAGCCTGACCTATAGTGTCGGTCTCTCCAGACAGCTGAATGCAGCGGTGCTCTAGTTCTTCAACCCGCTCCTTCAGATCAGCTTTCTCCTGCATCAGGGAGGTGAAACGCTGCTGAAGCTTCTCCATTGCAGCTTGTAGAGCCTGATGTACCTCCACTGGGACGCCTCCATCTGGAGGGTTTAACACGGAATCACAGAACGTTAAAAGCGAGTCACATTAATTTACTCGTCAGAGTGGTGCAGTCCTGGTGAAATCCAATACAAACCACTTTAATTGTGTCTAACCTGGGAGTTCATGGCCGTGTTCACAATGGGTGTGCTGGTCCTGATTCTGGTCCTGACCATTTTCATGAACAGGTCTGTAGTTTAGATGTTGCTGCTCAAGCCGGAGTGCCACAGCGGCTTGTTGCCGGGCCGCCAAGTGGAGCCTGCGCTCTTCCTTCAGTAACTGCTTGACCTCATCTCGTTCAGCTTCTAGCTGTGCCAGAGCACCACGAATAAAGTCCTCCTGTTGAGGGATCAGAGTGTCAGCAGAGGTGTTGAGGTGGAGCTTTGATGTTCAAGGTTTGGAAAAGAGATTCATTTTAACTCATTCACTGCCATTGACGACAAAAGTCATCATTTGCATTTTTTTACGGTGTGGGCATCGGAACGAGCCCCCGCACTGTGAGAACAAACATCTCAGCTCCAAAGCCGATCTTCATCCGCATACGTCACACGTCACGTGATCAGGAAGCAGAGAATCCATTGTGTTAGGAGATCAGGACATTGTTTTGGGTCGCTGCTGTAAAAAAAGTGATGCACGAACCGGAAAAGCTTCTGCCGATCACAATTCAACAACGGGTTATGAAAGAACAGATAACGCTCGAAACGCACAGATTCTTCCTGATGTAAGAGGTGAGTCTACTCTTTGTTTTGGTTGTTTTGGTGTTGACATCATCCTAGCGTGCAACGTTCTGTGACTCAAAAAAAAAACGGTGAGAAATGCTGGCAGTGAAAGGCTTTACCGATCAGGAAACGGCTGGCAGCGACTGAGTTAAAAAGCAGCCTGACGCTACTTGATCCAACATGTTTGCCCTCTTGGTGTAATGTATAGTATATCAGATAAGTGTCATCCTCACAACTTGGAACATATTTTTATATTGATCCACAAACAAAGAAAAGAGTTTATCAGACATCTTACCATCTCTTGCTGGCTCTCAAAGTCTTCTGGAATGACAATGGATGAGGACTGTTTAGGGCTCTCCTGCTCCGATTGATTTTCCACTCCATCTCCTAAATTACACAGAAAATTAAATCAAACACTTCACAAAGACCCTTCATAAACACCCCAGGTAACAACTACAAAGCTCCTTTACATGGAGATGTTCAGCATTGCTGCTATTGTAGATCATACTGAATTTTCAGGAATCTTCATCAAGTCAACGGTACATTGTTCTAATGTGAGGACACACACAGAGAAAGAAGAAAACACACCTTGGTCTCTGAACGTCTCAAGGGCCGAGCTGTTAAGCAGCTCCTTAACCTCCGTCTTGAGCTGCTGGTTGTCTCTGACCAACTGTTCCAAATGCTCCTGCAACAGCAAACGCACAACATCACTCAGATACAAACACCTGTGAGTGTGTTGGTATCAGAAAGTGGTCAAGAGGTAAAAACCAGAACAGTAGAAATCAAAAAAGGACATAAATGTCTTATATGCATTTTTACCACTTTGATTTATTCCACGGAATATTCCAGTTGTGTTTTAACATTTTGTTGCAACAAATAGGATTTTATTTGACTAATTTCTCCTTTTATTCTGACAATTGATTCTTATGAAGACATCATGGTAATAAAATGACAAATCTTCCCAATAACAATGAAAATAGGAAATGAAAGTCATCGTCAGATGCCTGACACCCACAGACTTGATGTAAATAAAAGGTCAGTATTTAACTGGACATGGTTGTTTTAATAAGACGATGTTGTTTGTACAGCATGTACCTGTGCTTGTTTGAGCTGATTCTGGCTGATGTCCAGCTGTGCACGGCTGTGACTTTCGTCGTGCTGCAGCCGATCCATGAGCTGGCTCTGCTGCAGATACTGTTGGTGGATCCGTTCTCTCTCTGAGGCCAGAGCCTGGTAGTAAGCGCTGTACTGCTGCAGATGGGCCACCAGCTGATCTCGCTGTTCTAGGAGACCTTGAGTCTCCTGACCCTTCAGCTCCAGCTGGAGGAAAAGAAAGGCAAAAGGATGTCAGCACCACAATGTAGAAGATCCTTTTAAGCCCTACCTCCATCTGCAATTGTGTTAATATAAGCTGCAGAAAAGTGGTGCACATTATAAACTAATGACAGGACAAATGAGTTAGTTTTGTCTCATATTAGTGTAAAAGTGCAGTGAAATGACCTGCTCTTTGATGTTGTGCAGTTCCTCCTGAAGTTCACCCATCCGGCGTGCCAGCTCCTTTTTAACGTGCTGCTCTGACTGGATGGCAGTGGTCAGCTCCATGTTCTCGTTGGTCTACATGATGAAGAAATTTGATTTTAATCTTTTGAATGACACAAACTCACACACGCAAAAGAAGAACATCAAGGAAGACAAACTTACAAAAAAAAATTCTTGGAATCACTGAAAGAGGAAAAAAGAGGAACTACATATCGTAAATCCTCTAATAAAGGCTGGTATTCAATTAAAGGTCGGGTCTCCAATTTTGGCCGGTGTCGGAGTCGGCGGAGGTGAATAATGGCCGGTCTCTTATTGTGGCCGGGTGGAATGTGGTAACAAGCAAGTACAGGGGGCGGTTGTGTCATCGTCTCACTTTTGATTTGCCAGTGATAGACCGCGAGGGTAACTTTAACCGTGCGGAGATGAAGAGGAGGCGAAAATTTGATATCAAGTTCAAAGAGAACGTGCTGATTATGCTGCAGAACACTGGGGAGCAATAGGGGTTGTATGAACTAGTCGACTTCACTATAGGGACTTATGCCTGTCATCGACTAGTCGCTGTCACATGAAAATGACCGTCAAGATGCAGCCCTCGGAAAAGACAGCAGCCTGCTGTCAGCAGGTGACAAGCTCCTGCGCTCGGGGGGGGGGGGGGGGGGGGGGGGCAACGCGCTGTGCCAGAGCGTCGGTACTGACACGCGATTGTTCATGTCAGTTCATTTCCTTTAATGTTTTCTGTCTTTTATTTGCGCCTGATGTGTTTCGCTGTGGAGCGGGGCGCATCACCTTGTCATCCAGTGACGCACCGATCACTGATGCGGCCGCCAAGCAGCGAGCACTCCGCTGTTTTTGCGGTCGGTAGATCTTTCAGAACTGCAGCTCAAAAGGTAACTCATAAGGTGAATATATATATGAACCCAGGTAGCAGTTTTTCTTTAGGACTGAGAGGAGATGCAGGAAGATAATAAACAGACAGGACAGAAAAATAGTCAAATAAAAACAAGTTAGATTTGTACCTGGTGGTTGCAACAAACAGACACCATTGAAGGTAATCAGAAGTGAGGAACAGAAAATGAAATAATTATTTTAATGTTTAGAGCAGCAGGAACTCTGAGAGGCTGCAGGCGCATCAGTGAGTTTGCGGCCGCTGCGCAGGGGGAGGGGGGAGAGGGCGGAAGCAGAAACTACCGTTGTTAAAAGAAATGTGTTTAACTTTGAAAATGTGGGCGCAATTTTAATTGCCAAAAACTCCAGCGAACCATTAGTTCATTTTGCTCAAATAGAAATTGAGGCCTGCCTCTAATTCTGGTCCTCCTTCCAATAAAGGCCTGGAGCTTGATGAGCTTGAGTCAAATACAGGCCCGGGCCTGTATTAGAGGATTTACGGTAATTCAACAAAATAAAAGGTCAGAATTTCAGCCTCACCAGTTTGACAAAGCCGTTCTGCAACTCCGCCAGCTGGTCCTTCAGCGTACGATTCTGGGTGAGAGCCCGGCTTATGGTGGCCTTGTCTGACTGAACATCCTCCAACATGCGGCGGCGGTCTTCTGCCTCCTGGGCTTGGCTCTCCACTTGATGCTCCATCTCCCCCAGACGAGCCTCCTGCTCAGCACACAGACGACTTAGCTGCTCGTTGTCTCGAAGCTGGTGGAAATATACAGAGGGTTCAGATGAACCAAAACCTTCACTAATGACCAAAAACTAAAATATGATGGGACATTGAATTGATTTATGGACCAATATCTTCAGATAAAGCAACCTGATGCCTACCTGAGCCTGGTACTGTGCCGTTAAAGAATCTTTCTCCTGTTGTAAACTAGCGAGAGCTTTCTGAAGAGCCACCTCTCTCTCTGATGGTTCTGAGGACGAAGGCTCTGCAGCACCTACAACTTCTTTCTCCACAGATAATAACGCTTAAAAATAACAGAAATATCAGGTTTAGTGACACATTTACAGGGAAATATACCAGACCAAATTTAACCTATTTATTCCCAATATTTAATCTTCAACATTTTTATTGCTTAGTTTCAAACAAAATTTAGGACTAACCTATTACTATAAAACACGGTAAATGTTTGGAGACACAATTTTAGGCATAAGAAATGACAGAAGGATATAAAAGTGCATTTTTGGCATTTAAAAAAAAAACGATTAGAAATAATTGAAAAAGCCTCATATTAAGTGGCTCTCATGAGGTTCAGACTAGCATGTTGCATGATTAAACACTAAAGACCTGCATGGAATAATCATCGAACATCAAGGAAAAACATCTGAGAAAAATAATAATTTTTGAGTTTCGTTTCAGCTTAGCAACAATTATTCCTTTAATCAGTCATGAGTAGCATAGTCTATTCTGCCCTGAATGAAAACAAAAGGCTTTTAAAAAATAAAACACCAATCCAGATGTTTGCATCACACAGATTTTGCGACTGGATGAAACATGAAGCATGAGAGGACAAAGCAACTCTCACCTGCAGCATTCTGAAGCTCAGCGATGGAGGCCTCCAGTTCCATAACCCGGTTTATGTTTCTGTCCCGCTCCTCCGCCACCAAAGATACCTTCAAAACAGGAACAAACACAAATAAATTAGGATTTAATTAATATTACTTTGTGTGTGTCATTTATGCTAGTGCTCTTGTACCTGCATTAGCAGCTGTTCTGTTTTGTCCTTCCACACTCGTCCCTCCTCCTGGATCCGTTCTACATACCCGTCTCTTTCTGTCTTCAGCTGGGCAACGGACTCCATTAGCTACAACCACAGAGATAATGGTACCCTGTTATCTAAATACATGCTTATGGTAACGATCAATCAATCGTACATCTCTCATAAAACAACTATCTAATGTTTCACAGTCAACCGAAAACCAATAATGAACAAGTAATGAGCTGATAAGAATGAGTGATACATAAATTTTCCCAGGCAATATTAGTCAGTTTAAAAAATGACCATGGGTGATGTTTAGGCGTTTGTGGAGTTGTAACTCAGAACTTCAACTCAAATTAAGGCTGGGTAATAATTTGAAAATTTATCATTATCAAAATTTCTGACTCTTACCGAGATAACTTTTCCATGTCAATAAATGTGATAATTAAAAATATAAAGACGTGTGTAGGTTGGTGATGTTCATGTGCCTTTAACCCTCCCACTGTCTTTATGGGTGACCCCACGAGGAAAGTTGACCATTGAGCAGGATTGATGGTTTATCCCTTGAGGTCCACGTGGCATGGATGAGGAGTGAGCACTACCTCACCCCTGCCACGTGGACCTAGGTTAGAAGCTGTACCATAAACATAACATAAACATGTGACTCAACGTAATACATGTGACAGCCCCATCTAGTGGACAACCTTTGGTTCTGCGCATACCTGTAGTTATCGTCCATTTATTGTTAAGAGGTGAAATCACCAATATATCGTGATATTGATTTTAGGCCATATCACCCAGCCCTAACTCAAATCTACTTAAATACATACAAGGAATGAAATGATGCAGTAACACAGGAAAATAGCATTTAAAAACCAAACCTGGTGGTTTTGTGCCTCTAGATGTTGCTTTTCTTCCAGCAGTAACTGGACCTGTTGGCTGGCACTGGTGGGATCTGACTGGCTGGAGCACTGTGGAGAAATTCCAAAAATCATATGTAAAATGTTAATTCCAGGGCAATTTTAATTATATTAGCATGTTTCTACGTTGTCCATTGCACATTTACCATTTCTACACTCTATTGAACGAGTCAAAACAAGAAAACAAAGATAAAAGTTCCAATGTAATGAGTGACTACCATAATAAAGTAACGTCTAATACTTGCTACCAAACAAATTAATAACAAATAAAAGCTTTTGTCTAAAAACTGTGTTTAACGTTCGACTACTTCGTTGTCGGATAAATGAGATGAAATGTGAAAATGTTTATAATACCTGTTGTAACATGAGGTCAGTGATCTCTAACCTCTTGCGCAGATCCTCTACCTCCAGCCTCATCGCAGCATTTTCTTGTGTACTCCGCTTTACCTGCTCAGACAGCTCAGAGTTCTGCTGCTTTGCCTCTTCGCCCACATTGCTGTCGAAGCACACAAGATCACTTACTACTTAAAACATTCTTCCAGGATTTAAGGCGTCTGCATATTTCAGCTGTTGCATTATTACATATTAAATATAAGCTGTGGAGAGGGGATTCTTGCTAATATTCAGCTGTAAAACTACAGAAAAAAAAAACTGTTATCTGTGTGAAAACTTACTTGAGTCTAAACATCTCAAGCCTCAAACTGTCTCTTTCCTTTTCAAGTTCTTTGTTTTGCTAAAGAAAAAAACAAAAACAAATTTGTGACACTTTATAAACAAATATGATTTAAAACAATATTTAAGAGAGAATTAAGTGAAATGCTTGTTTGAGGGTTATTTTTCTGCAGCTTCAATGCAATAGATAGGAATTTCCCTGCAGGATTTTGCCTTTAATTGTTGATATAGACAGTTAATTATTAGTGAACTCGGTGCATGATGCTACCTTCTCAAACTGTTTCTGCTGTGTTGAGACGGTAGACAGAGTTCTCTCCAGCTCGGAAACTCTCTGCTTTGTTGCCTGCAGACGGTTATTAAGCTCCTCTACTTCACCTACAAATTCAGAAATAACACACACACACACACACAGTCACAAAATTAGGCAACTGTAAGGACAGAAGATACAAAACACACACACACACACACACACCCATCCACCCACACACCCATCCACACCCACACCCACACCCACACACACACACACACACACACACACACACACACACACACCCCCACACACACACACACACCTGTTTTCTGCCGAGCGGCCTGCTGTGTGTATTGTAGTGCTGTTTGCAGCTCAGATTTCTCCGATACCAGTATACCGATGGTCTGAATATGAACCTTGGGAGAGGACAGATAAACAAAGAGGATGCTTCTTCATGCGACTGGATTATATTAAGATCAAATCTCAAATTAAACCTAAATCTAAAGTATTACATGTTTAAGCAGCAGATGGGGATGGGAGAGTTGGAATGTAAAGGATGAAAACAGGCCTTCTTTCCATTTAAACAACAATAACAAATGAATGCACCAACTGACAATAGAGATAACCTCCATACTAGTTTGACCTGTTATGACTCAACCGCATGAATCCTAAAAAACGATTCAGCCAAAAACAAGAGAACCTTTTTGCGACGAGAATTCACCTGCAATTGCTCCCGCATGGCTCCTTGCTCTTTCGTAAATTTCTGTTCAAATTCTTTTCGCTCCTGAAGGCAGAGAACAGCACACGATGGAGGTGAGCATCAAGAAGACGAGAAGGTAAAAAGATGATCTAGGAGTAAACATGAGGTTTCTAGCAGGAGTGTGAAAATCCTCCAACCTTCTGTAGCTGATCTGTGAGTCCCTGGGATTGCTGTACCTGCCAAACAGACAAATTAGGAGTTTGGCTTTAATAATACAAATACTTTCCCAGTCTCAACATAAAGACATCATAAAACACTGCAAAAGATCTCATCTGCATGCTAGAAACAACACTGCTGTGCAACAAACAAAAAACAGTTCAAAACTTTGAGTCTATTGTCATTAGAGGGCTAAGCTGGCTTAACAAGTCCCAACTTTCATGCCAAAACAAAACGATAATGACAGTCAGGGTCAAAATGTGAACTCAAAGGGCAGCTGGTGTTGCAGGTGCTTGGATTAATAGTTTAAAAAAACCTGAGCAGAGGATGCAAATGAGAAAATAAAGAAATGATGGCATGCAAAGTGTGTCACAATAAATAACTGTAGAAGGGAGGAAAGGGTTAACAACATGCACGCACACACACGCACACACACACAGCTTCTTACCAGCTGCTCTAGGTTGGTATTGAGCTGAAAATTTGTTAGCTTGCAAGATTCCAGGGCGGCTGTCAGCTCCTGGTTCCGACTCTATCACGTGCACGCATGCATCCGGGAAACAAAAAGGAAAGAAAAAAAGACAGTGATAAAGTGTGGTGACTAAAGTCAAACAAAGAACACAGGAGCAAGAAAAATATTCAAATGTAGAAGATTAACATGAAAGCAAACAATGGAACTGCTATAGGTGGTGATGAATAAAAGAATATTTTCACAATGAGAAGTGACACAAACAAAACTCCAATCTGGAGTCTGATACTGATGCATGCATTAGGATACTATCATGTAACAATGAAACAGTATCTGTGGCACAGCCACAGACAGATACAGGCAGGGACCAGAACGTCTGGAATAACAAACAAGTAAAACTCAAGGGTGAAATATCAAGAAAAAGAAATTTGTTTTCTTTTCACCTCTAGTTCTTTCTCACTGACTGAAGGTGCACTCTCTCCATTCACGTATGCAGCAGTTGACTGGAATAACAAGAAAAGGATGATTTATACGTGATCAGTGTGTGAGTAGGCTAACATGGTTGAGCTGGCCTCATTTGCATCCCAGCCCAACTTTCACCACCGTAGGTGATTTTACAAATAAGTATTAACATTTAAAAATTCACTGCTACAAGCCAAAAGCCACAGCAAAGCAGTGATTAGTTCGGCTAATAACTCAGTAAGATATGAACTGGTAACAATGACAATGATCTGAATCATTTTAAAAACAAAACCAAAAAGCAAATTTTGTACTTCTGATTGTCACAAAACAAAAAACAAGTTCAGAGAAGATAAGCTGGCTGATAACTCTAGCAGTCTGCTTCAGGTCATCAAAAAAGGAAGGACAAGAGAGAAGTTTCTTCCCAATAGATGCAACACACACTGCTTGAGAGGAGGTGATGTATTTGTAATAAAATCCCAACACTGCATAACAAAGAGGAGGACAGTGGTGGGTGTAACGGCTTACCTCGGAGACCAGACCGTTCAGCTGCTGGGAGAGTTGTCTCAGGCTCTCAGTGGAAGACAGCGGTCTGCTGGACAGGAGACACACATAAACACCCAACCGAAAAGCAACAGCAACCACTTCACACCACAAGCAAAAATAAGGCTCTTTAAATCAAATCAACTGGATTAATGAGAAATTAAAGCCTGTTGGGGCTGTTGTCAATAACCCTTTCCATTAAGTGCTGCTAAAATAAAGTTAGTTTGGTGTTGTATTTCAATTTATTGTAAACAGTTAATGTAGTCTTAAGCTTTTCCATGATGACCTTCCCTTTTTGTGACTCCCAAAAACAGTAAAATGAGATAAAATACAGGAAATCACTGCAGCTGTGTGATTAGGGCTAAAAATGTGCCAGTTTATCCAAGATAGGTAGAAATGGGACATTTTAACTGCACACACACACACACACACACACACACACACACACACACACACACACACACACACACACACACACACACACACACACACACACACACACACACACACACACACACACACACACACACACACACACACACACACACACACACACACACACACACACACACACAACCAGATCCAAAAAGAAACCCAGATAACATTTTACAAGAGCTCTCAATCAATTTCTATCTTCTTTAAATCAAATGTGAATTATCGTGACAAAACAGAGATAGATCTGAGTGGGGTAACTCACCTATTTTCCTCCTTTAAACTCTCATTTCCATTGGTGTCAGAGAAGGCCTGTATATGGATAGAAAAGAAAATGCAAAAAGAAAAATAGATACAGGAAAAGATGATAACATTTAACAATACGAACACAAAACATGTCAAAAAACATTTTAATTCTTCCTCTTAAAATGTAAAAAAGGGAAAAAACTATGTAAAGTAATCAACACCCCTGATAAACACATGATGGTTTATATTGATGGAGATGCAAGTAAATCTGGTAGATGTGTTTTAAAATGCAGAGGTGGAAACAGGGCATAAAAGGAGACACACACACACACACACACACACACCTGCAGCTCAGTGTTGTGACTGACAAACTCAGAGTTAGTAGCAGTGTTAGCATTTGCGGGGTTAACAGGCTCGCTGTTTGGCTCCTCCTGCAGCTGGGCAACAGAAGAGCCCACAGCCTCCATGTCAGCAAAGATCTGCGACAACACACACACACAAATACACACTGTTATACTGTCAAGAGCTAATGGCAACAGTGACATTGCAACAGTTTCTGTTCCAAACATTTAACTAGGTTAGAAACTATGATTTTAATATGAGCTCAGTGTATGCAACATTGAAAATTACTATTTTTAAAAGCAAGCAATACTGAAAAATGAGCACACGCACACACACACACGTGCACACCATTTGTTAATCCAGTGATGCATGTCTACATTTTGCATTTAACAAGAAACGCCAAAAACTTTATTAAGATGAATTATGAGACAAAAAAGTGAAAACACTTGTGCAACATACAGTATAAAGTTTTCTTGATGGGTTTAAAAGAAGCAATGCCTAGGAAAGACTACTTCTATGTGACAAAGTTTATCATGTGATGCAAGAATAAGGAAATGGAGCAGAAGTTGCAAATTAAAAAATAGAAACACGTTTTTACATTAAAAGGGGTGAAGAAAACCAAGTAAAGCAGAAAGAGAGGGACAGAGGCTCACCTGACAGGTGCCATTAGGTGGGAGGACTACTCCATTGCTCTGACTAAGTGCTTTCAGAAAACTGTCAAACTACAGCAAAAAGAAACAGAGACTAAGAGAGAGAAGAGACAGGCCAAGGAACAATTTACCTAGTGACAGAGGCAAGCAAGCGTGCACAGAGAAGCAGCTACCATGGGGGAGAAGCTCTAGATGCGAGTGTGCAGGAAAAAGAAAATCATGGGAACTACTATCCTGTCCAACAGAGTAAAACCCAGTCAATTTTTTTTTATTCCACCCTGATGGTTTCCTTTTTGTTTAAAGGGGACAAATGACTTTTTTCTTAAGGTAAAGGCAAAAGAATGCAAATGGTGAGTTTAGCATAATGTCCCATTTGAAAAGGTGACTTCGATTGTAAAATGTATGTTTACTGTTTTTTAATGACCTAATATAAATCAAGCCATGCAAGTTAAAAATTTAATCAGATATAATTAAGCTCTTGGAAACCAATACACAAACTAAGGTGAAAAGGCCCTCCAGTAAATACATTTACAAGGCACTGAACTGAGTGGCTGTAATGAAAGTGAGGCAGAAGAAGGCTTACAGAAGGAAATGGGAAGAGAAAAGATGTTAACAGAGACAGGAAGTTCAGGTTGGGACAAAAATAAGAAAAACGGACACCCTGGCAATTCCTTACAACAGGTAAGTGCTACTGCAAAGTGTACGTCCTTTTCTAGTGAACGTAACCGACTCAGTTTCTTTATGTCTGCTGAAGTCAGTGTTACTACAGTGAGAAGAACAGTAGCAGCTGTCCAAAGACTGAGTAAAAATGCAGGTCAAATGTCACCGAGTTGAGCCGAGCTATGAGCATGTGATGTCTGAAAGCAGTACACATGAGCATACCGTCGGCTTCACTTCAGTTACAACCATTTATGATAGAGCCACACCAAAAACACTGATATGGGGTAGTAGGAAGAAAATATGGCTAAAAAATAAAACACCAATCACAACATGTGACTGGCAACTATTTGGTTCTACACACATCTTATTGCATTTAAAAATAGTTAAATCACAAAGCAATAGCTCTGTTAAAAGCATTGTTATAATGCGCCCTTGGGTGTCCTGAAAGGCGCTGTTAAATAAAATGTATTATTTTTATTATTATTATTATTAAATATGAAAAAAAGCTGCAACTCTTAGTGCTAAAATGATTACCTAATCACAACTGTTTGGATTTGTTTTCTCCTGAATGCATCTTTTCTACAAACTGTAAAGAGATGATTGTTCCTCATCCTGTTTACATTTACCATTTACAACTAAGACTAGCTGCATCTATTTGATGTGATATTTCAACTTTCTACTTGAATCTTAAGTGAACGCCACCTTTCATTACAAATTTTGATCATAGACAGTAATGATTAACTGGCACAAATGTATCTTTTGCAGTTAGCAAGATAATTTGTGCTCACCTGCCAGGAAATCAATTACAAAAGCACTGAAACTCGAAAAACAAACAATAAAGGGTTGCCAATGTTTTATTGTAAGAATATTTCATTATATCTCCGGATTAGTTTAAGCAAAACTTTTAGAATTTTTAAGCACATGGATTTCTGGGAAAAAATAATCAAAAAGCAGTGACAGACGTACATTTTCTGGAGAATCTCTGTCTGTTGAAGAAGCATCAACTTGGTTTGGTTCCTTCACCCTCCTTTTCTTCTTGAATCCTGCCCCACTTCCTCCTACCCCCCTCTCTCCTCCGATGGAAGCAGGGGAGCTCTTCTGCTGGAATTCCTTCAGCTGAGCAATACATGTGAAAGGAACAGGAAATACAAGTTGGCTCTTAAGGATTTTGGGGTGGCAAAAAAACTTACAGAGCTCAATTAATTTTTTGCAGTATTTCTCAATATTTTTTTATAAAGATTTTTCCAGTTTGTTCAGTACGGATGTGTATTGGTGAAATTCTGGCAATACGATACGTATCACGATACAGGAGAAGCGACACAATACATCACAATATATTGCGATACATTTAGTCAGTATTAGCTATTTTTTTAGACTGAATTAATTGTAGAAAACTCAATAAACAGTCCAAACTGATACTTAAACATGTTTAGCATGAGGTATCTGAACCATGGTAGCATCATCCTTCAGCTGATCCAGCCTTGTAAGCCAAGTTATTTAGTAATCTCCCTTTGAGGATCAAAATTTTTATCTGGCATTTATTTATTCAAACATTTAAATAAAAATAAAGTGTGTTTACAACAGGCTAATACTAACCAAGTGCAGAAATAACCACTTTAAAAATACATTTATTTATCTAAACTGTCTGTTATTGTGAAAAATGACCAAGTACTTTCCTAAAACCTAGTCTGAAAGCATCTGATCTCTCCAAGAACGCCTTCAAAAGCTACTTTTTGTTCAAGACAACATGAGATTACAAGCAAGTCCGGCTCCTTCAGGAAGCAAAGCAGAAACAAATGAAGCATGACCAAACACAACTGTCCGCATAACTTTTAAATGACGGTGAAATATGAATGTATACATGGGCTTGGGGCCTTTAACAGCTGGGAATAATAAGCACAACTGGCGAAACCATTTTTTATACTGATTGAATCGTACAGAAACGTCAAGATAACTCATCCCCTACATTTGTGAGGCAGAAAAAAAATGGTGACAAGGAATTTCCTTAAGCTAGCAACTGATAAGGCCATCTCACCGACAAGGCTCAAACACACCTAGCAGAGCCACCAAGCTGGGCAGAAGAGTGGTGTCAGCTGTCAAAACAGTCCCCGTCATTCCTTCCTCTTACCGAGTTTCAACGAAAACTAGCTTGTACTGTTTATTATCTTAAATGTTTGTAACTTAAAAATGGATTATGCAAACTGCTCAAACAGCCGTGTGGCTTTTCTGTGGTATTTTCCCCCCTCACACGTACGTAGCCAACCACTCATTAGCAACTGAGCTAAAAGGGCCTTAAGAAAACACCGGGCTCGCCTGAACGTTGAGCCCAAAGATGACCGCGCGAGGTCGGACGCGCGAGCAAAGGGGTTGGACGACGTGTAATGTCAACATCCATGCTAGGTCAAGAAGTATTTAACAGAACAACGGTAAAATAAAAATTCAAACTAAACACAGGGTAGGTACAGCCTGTCAAATATAGCCAATGCAGTTGTAAAATACTTTACCTTTTTCTTAGCTGCAGCGAGTTTAATTTGTCTACTCTGGTCGGCCATCCTGCTGCTCTCTGCTGCTGCTGCTCGACGACCGAACCACGTCATCAAATTGATGCTACTAGGCCTCTCTGCCGACAGGGGGCGCAAACCCCAAATACCTAAGGTTTTCCAGGCTTTTGCTTCACGTTTTATCAGAAGCTCGGCCATCCCTGTGAGCTGAAGTGGGGTTGAGAAACTGAACCACACTCCCTTAACAGTTTGATCAAATCATTTTTGTGGTCTGAAATAATATAATATAATATAATATAATATAATATAATATAATATATTTTGTTGAATTACATGCATCAGTTTTAAATAATCCAGGGATGGTTTTTTCCTCTTTCTTTTTCTTTAGGCTAAAAACAAATAGGCAAGCAATACCTGCATGTCAAAGATTTGGAAAATGTCACAGGATACATTTTCCCTCACAATGAATAAAATAAACATTTTATCCAAAAGTGAGTCTTTTATTAACTTTACATTTAGACATTTCTAAACTAGAGTAACAGTAAAACCATTTATGAATTTTAATGCTTTCACCATAGACACAGTTTATGGAAGATGTTCAACCTTGGCCTTCAAAGGCCCCTATCCAGCATGTTTTAGTTGTTTACCTGTTTGCACTTACCTGTTCTCTGCAGAAACCTGGCAATCATCCAGAGATTAAAATCAAAGGTACTGAAGCAGACATACCCCTACAACACACTGGGTAGGGGCTTTTAAGGACACCACTGATCTATGGGTTTCATTTCCTCTAACCTTCAGAGAGAAGCAGCATAAATCCCCCGAGAGTTGATGGTGATCATCATTTCCTATTCTTGTGCAATAGAAATTAGAAAACTTATCTGTATTTATTCAGTTGGCTAGACTTTTACTAGTTGGCTAGACCCAATTTGACTGTAAAAATGATTACACAGTGTAGTTCTGGCCATTTGTGTACTCAACCTTGAGTTTTTTCATCCTTCTTTGTATAGAATGTTGCATCATTGACTGGTTTGCTGCACATAACCTGCTTATCATGTCCAGTTTATTCGAAATAAAAACATGTGAAATAAAAGTGGTTTGTGGAGAATACTCAGGCTAAAGGATGATACATATTTAAGTTATTTTCTAAAACATATACTTGCATTTGTCTCCTACACATCTGCAACAATCCTCTGAAGAAACACCCAAGGAAGTGAGCCAATCCTCTGTTGTAACTTTAATGTTTAGTTAGTCATAGCGTCATCGTTATTTATGTCCAATCAAATATTTCTTTTCGAACAAAAATATGATAGATGTGGATCAATTTGTGTAAAAATGAAGGGATAATAAAACCAAATCAAACTTTTTTCTTCTCATATTTGAAATGTTGAAATAACGCCCAGCACCGATGTTTGGATTGACACGCTGTTGCATCAACTGCGTACATGAATCAGATTGACAGACAACCAATCAGCATCAGGCACGGGGAAGTGACGTCGTTTCATGTGTGCAAATCATTGGTGGCCAGGGTGCTGGACGCCCATCTGGTGGGAAAAGGCTCAAGAATCAGCTTGTTCCAGCGACGCTGCTCAGCCAATTGCAGGGACCCACGACGGGAAAGAGTTATGGCTTATAAATAAAAAAGACGCATCAACCAGCATCATTTCATCCTGCAGAGGATAGAGAGAAGACAGAAGGAGACATTTAAGGTAAGAACGCCTTCAGAGCAAACTCGTGTGCATGGAGTAAAAACACTTTCAAATAAAAATTCAAGTTTAATTTTGTGTATATTAGTCGATATTTGCGCATAACTGGAAATGTGTGAACTAGTAAGTGAGTTATCAAAGAATCAAGTGCACTTTTACAGTCATGACCTTTTTTTCCTTTTTATGAAAGATTTTTTTTTTGATTTGTGAAAGTTCAAGAAAGTTTTAATAAAATTATTTATTCAGTTTTGTGAGCTTGTGGACCACCTTAGAGCTGATCCAGTAAAAAAAAAAAGAAGTCAAAATGTAAACTGCTAAAACCTGACTTAAATATTATATTATCAGATTTTTTAAATGCCGTTTACTATTCAAACCTTAATTGATTTTTGACAAGTGAAAAATTGAACAAATCTGGCTCAGTTTTAGGCTTTTTCTTCAAAATTAGGAATGGTCAATTTTAAGAATATGTCATACAATTTAAAACTACATTTATTTTAACTAACTTCATGAAGATTCTTTTTCACACAATCAAAAACATGTTTCACAAACTACAAACTGGGTTTTAATGATTTTTAGTTTGGATTATTTGAGTTGTTTATTGTTTATTTAATTTTAGCCAAAACAGCACTAAGCGTTACCCACACTCCATAAGTCCCCTTTTAGCAGCCATCAAAAACCTGTGTTTGATTTGTGCAAAGAACACTAATACTATTGAAGTATAGTTTATATGAAATAATAATGTGCCATTTTGATGAACACTTATGAGACATGGGGTCACATTTCACTGGAGAAAAAGCATCTAAGGCATTTAAAACACTATAAATTAGGGTTGCAGCAAAATGAAAAAGCTTGTCCAAAATCAAAAATGAGGAAACCTAGGGCGAAAACCAAAAAAACATTTTGGCTGTCACATTTTTGACACTGTTGGTCTTTTAAAATTCAGTCCTTAAAATTGAGATGTTACATGCTTTCTGCTTCCAGTCTGCCATGTGCAATGACAGAAGCATATTGACCCTTTGCACCAACGTCACCTAATCACTTGGGTCCACCATGCTGGACGGCAAAAGCATGTAAACAGTGAGCGACACGAGTACTAAACAAAGGGGAAAGTAGAGCCTGAAATAGTTTTTGCGATCAAAACAAAACTCCTCCAGCATTCCTTCAACTAGTTCATGCCCAGTTCAGTTATCAGAATAAGTAGTGCATGTAGCCGGGTCTTACCAACGTTAGCTTACGTTCTCTCTGCAGCTGTTCACCGATGTAAACATGTTGCTGACTTTGCCTAAATTCACCCCGCTGGATTTATAACACTATGTTATAAACAGCGTTTCACTTTACTCCAAAGCTGATTGTTAAAAAGTCCCTTTAGATCCCTTTAGATGGTGGTGTTACCGGGTTCAGCTGCTGCTCTCACACCAGAATGAGAAGATCTCTGAACAGTGATGCTCATATAAATAAATAAATAAATAAATAAATAACGTAATTTTAACACACGTAATCATACATCTGAGCTTTAATGTTGTTAATAATTATCTCACTTTACACTACAGTGGACGGCGCGCATCATCCGGGGTGAAATACCCATCCATCAGGATTATCAATAACTTGTATAAACACCACCTTTATCCCTGTCCCTGTCTTCCTCGTGAAATAAATGAACGTTAATCTTACCCGGTAAAAACATGTTCTCTGCAAATCTGAGGGCTGCTAGTCCACTTGACGCAGCAGTTCATCTCCGTCCTCAGTCCCCATCAAAGTTATTAAAAAAACAAAACTAGTTGAGTTTACATCCTTGTCTGTTAGTGCAGCCAACAACGCAGCAAGCTAAACCCATTTTACTATCAAATCAACTAAATAAAAGCGATAAAAGGCTACAAACTGGCTTGTTTTGACTAGCTTCACTGGAGTTTCAACGGGTGTAAATGATCTTTTTGCCGTCCGTCATGGCGAAGGGGGCAGTCACATGAGTGGCGTGACGTCACGTGCAAAGGGTCAGTTAATAGCTGCATGAGCAAGGGGACACACATTGATTCAGATTGTTTTCAAGCATCCGATTTGCTTTTATTTTGCAGTTTTTCTCATATTCACGCCTATCAAAAAGAGAAGATGACGCTGTTGTGGATGATTATGATTGTGGTCGGCACCGTGTTTGCCAATGATGACGGCGAGAAGGAGAATGTGGGGACTGTGATTGGTATTGACCTGGGAACCACCTACTCATGGTAATGAATTAAATAAATGCAGTTTTTTGAAGTTTCAGAGGACATTTGCAATGCCCCTATTGCATTCAAATAGGAGGTTATGGTAGTCTAAAATGTTTTTTACTTTCAGTGTTGGAGTCTTCAAGAATGGCCGTGTTGAGATCATTGCCAATGACCAGGGAAACCGCATCACTCCATCCTACGTAGCCTTCACCAGTGATGGTGAACGTCTGATTGGTGATGCTGCTAAGAATCAGCTGACCTCTAACCCCGAGAACACAGTTTTTGATGCCAAGAGACTGATTGGCCGGACTTGGGGCGACTCTTCTGTTCAGCAGGACATCAAGTACCTGCCCTTCAAGGTGAGTGTCTGTTGATGGTGGCTACAGTAAATGTCACAGTTGTGTTAATTTTAGTTTATGTGATGAGTTTGCACCTTTTCTAATTTAAATTTTCTTTTTAGGTTCTTGAAAAGAAGAGCAAACCCCATATCCAGGTTGACATTGGCGGTGGCCAGATGAAAACTTTTGCCCCTGAGGAGATCTCTGCCATGGTCCTCACCAAGATGAAGGAGACCGCTGAGGCTTACTTGGGCAAGAAGGTAAAAACAAAAGTAAAATAATAAGCAAATCAAAGGAAATATGGTTTCAGATATTTGACCCTTATTTTCTAATAAGGTCACACATGCTGTGGTCACCGTTCCTGCCTACTTCAATGATGCTCAGCGTCAGGCCACAAAGGATGCTGGAACCATTGCTGGTTTGAACGTCATGAGAATCATCAACGAGCCGTAAGTTACAAACAAGACGTAAAATCTTTGGACATTAATGTTGTCCTCTTTTAAAAGTATAATGTTTGTTTGTTTGTTGTTTTTTAATCCAGAACTGCTGCTGCCATTGCTTATGGCCTGGACAAGAGGGATGGCGAGAAGAACATCCTTGTTTTTGATCTGGGTGGTGGCACCTTCGACGTCTCCCTCTTGACCATTGATAACGGTGTCTTTGAAGTGGTTGCTACCAATGGTGACACCCATCTGGGAGGTGAGGATTTCGACCAGCGTGTCATGGAGCACTTCATCAAGCTGTACAAGAAGAAGACTGGCAAAGATGTGCGCAAAGACAATCGTGCTGTGCAGAAGCTGCGTCGTGAGGTTGAGAAGGCCAAGAGGGCCCTTTCTGCCCAGCATCAGGCTCGTATTGAGATCGAGTCCTTCTTTGAGGGTGAGGACTTCTCTGAGACCCTGACTCGTGCCAAGTTTGAAGAGCTGAACATGGTAAGTTTACAGTTTGACAAATTTCCATTATTGACCTGTGGCTCCCCTGCCCTACTTGGTTATTGTTGCTAACATGGACAAACCGTTTCAGATAACTGCATGTTTACAATGAGAGTGGTCTGTGCTGCAACAATTCACCAAGACCCTTGACAACCTTCAGAGATTAATATTATCGAGAAGCCATCCTAAATATTATCGAGAAGCCATCCTAAAGGTCACATCGTGCCATTGAGGGCAGTGTGCATAATGATGTTGCACACATCATTATGCACACTGCAAAATAAAATAATGATGTTTTCCCTCTAGTTTCAATAAACTATTTCCAATCTTTTTTTAGAAGAGAAATGTAATTGAATACCACCAGTGTTGATGTGTGCTGTTAAATTCATTGATCATCCATTAACAACAATAAACTGCTAGGTGGCTAGCTTAAAGTTCATTACCCTTAGGCTTTATGTAATTGATAGTAACCTATGTGAATTGATTGCTAAAATTATAAAAGACCAACTTATTACCTTAGAACCAACTTAGACATTTGTGTTTACAGTTTTCACATTGAGTTGACTGGTCTGTCTCACAGCTTTAACCAATGGACATATTTGATCCACTGACAAATAGTAACTGAATCTTGTTTTAATGTTTTGCAAGCATCTGTATTAACTTTTATTTTATTTTTATTAGGACCTGTTCCGTGCCACAATGAAGCCTGTCCAGAAAGTGTTGGAAGATTCTGACATGAAGAAGTCTGATATTGATGAGATTGTACTGGTTGGCGGCTCTACTCGTATCCCAAAAATCCAGCAGCTGGTGAAGGAGTTCTTCAATGGCAAAGAACCCTCTAGGGGCATCAATCCTGATGAGGCTGTGGCGTATGGTGCTGCTGTGCAGGCTGGAGTGCTTTCTGGAGAGGAGGACACTGGTAAGTAGCATTGCTAAGCTGAGCACGCTTGATTAAACTGGCAAATGATGTGTTGACTAATATCATTTCTCTATTTCAGATAACCTGGTTCTTCTGGATGTTTGCCCCCTGACTCTTGGTATTGAGACTGTTGGAGGAGTAATGACCAAACTAATCCCTAGGAATACTGTGGTACCAACCAAGAAATCTCAGATCTTCTCTACAGCCTCAGATAACCAACCAACTGTTACCATTAAAGTTTATGAAGGTAAGAATTAGTTTTTTTTTTTTTACTCTAAAGTTAAAATCCACCTCCCTAAAAATGTGTTTGTGCAGAAATAGAAATGTAGCAGAAGGCTAATTATTAATTCTGTTTTAGGTGAGCGTCCTCTGACAAAAGACAATCACCTGCTGGGCACCTTTGACCTGACCGGCATCCCCCCTGCCCCCCGTGGAGTTCCTCAAATTGAAGTGACCTTTGAGATTGACGTGAACGGTATTCTGCGCGTCACAGCTGAAGACAAGGGAACGGGCAACAAGAACAAAATCACAATCACTAATGACCAGAACCGCCTGACACCTGAGGACATTGAGCGCATGGTGAATGATGCTGAACATTTTGCTGATGAAGACAAGAAGCTGAAGGAGAGGATCGATGCCCGCAACGAGTTGGAGAGCTATGCCTACTCTTTGAAGAACCAGATCGGTGACAAGGAGAAGCTTGGTGGAAAACTGTCAGATGAGGACAAGGAAGCCATTGAAAAGGCAGTAGAGGAGAAGATCGAATGGATGGAGTCTCATCAAGATGCTGATCTGGAAGAATTCCAGGCTAAGAAGAAGGAGTTGGAGGAGGTGGTTCAGCCCATCATCAGCAAGCTGTATGGCAGTGCAGGTGGACCTCCACCTGAGGGCGCTGAAGGCGAGCAAGATAAGGACGAGTTGTAGGCAGGCTTGAAGTCTTCAGTCGCCCCTTGCCCCTTCAGAGGGATCTGTGTACATAATGAACAGATTGATGGGACTCTAGTGAGCAGAGTGGCAGGGAAGGGGTGATGAGAACAAGCAATCATACTGACTTTTGTGACAGACTTAAAAATGATCGGTGTGGCAAGTGTTTGCTTTGCTGAAAGGCAGAGATTCGTCAGCCCAGATGTGGCTTGTTGCTGCTGTTCTCAGGCAGTCCTGGTGGGTGGGGGGGGGGGGGGGTGGTTAGGCAGGTATCTGTGGGTACATAAACTAGGGTGTCTGTGGGACAAAGGTCGTTCATGGGAGAAGATGAGTTATTTATTGAGAAGTCATTGTGCTTCTGGAAAGACACTGAAATAAATGTTTGATACAAACTGTTAGTTTGCCCGTCTCCTGCTGCTTTCATTAGTTTTATTGCATTTTATAGAATCATTTTTTTCCCTAAAAATTTCTAAAACTTTCCAGATAAATCCAAACTTTCCCCTCAAAAGCAAAAATGTTTCATGATTGTTCTAGAAGCAACTATGCTGCTGCTGTTCTCAGGCAGTCCTGATGGGGTTTGGGAGGGATGGGGGTGGGGTGGTTATGCAGGTATCTGAGGTTACATCAACTAGAGTGTCTGTGGGACAAAGGTCGTTGTTATTTATTGAGACAAGTCATTGTGGTTCTGGAAAGACACTGAAATAAATGTGTGATACAAACTGTTAGTTTGGCCGTCTCCTGCTGCTTTCATTTAGTTTTAATGCATTTTATAGAATCATTTTTTTTCTCCTAAAATTTCTAAAACTTTCCAGATAAATCCCAACTTTCCCCTGAAAAGCAAAAATGTTTCATGATTGTTCTAGAAGCAACTATGCATCTGGAAATAAATCAGGATGGGGAAAAAGGTAGCTATCACTGAATAAATTGCCCATATATAAAAGCTAAATTAATCTTTTTTATTTCAATATCGTAGACATTTTTTTCTAATATTCTAAGATGGGTAGATTGGTCTCATGAAAGTATTATAATTATTTATTGTCCATTTAGTCTTAAGAGTAAAATTTTTTCTTACCATACATAATTTGACTGGATAAAATAATTAAACAGACAAATATAATTCTAATCATTTGTGCACTCAAACTTGAGTTCTTTTTCTGATTGTACTGAAAGTTGCATCTGACTTGTTTTGTTGCACATAACCTGCTTATCTTGTCAAATGAATGCATTATAATCAGAGGTATAAGTGTACATTTGAGACTCATCAGATTCACTGTGAGCAAAGAGTTGAAGGGGAAATGAGGAACACACAGCAAGCTGCTATTTGGAGACAACTGTTAGAGGTCAACATAACACGAAAGGATGTTGTTGAAAGCGGCATGGAAAAATAGAAGATCTGGTTTGATCTATATATATATACATATATATATAATCTTTGCAAAACCCAATAAACATCACTGTACTATAAAACTAACATAATACCACAATTAATGAAAAAAAGGCTCTGTCAGAAACTTGAAATTAAGATTAAAATTAATCCATAAACTTGACTAGATAAGCTAACTTTCGTGGTTTGGACTGATTATGTTCTTAGATCTAAAAAGTGTCACAAAAACATCAAAAATATCAATGAATCGCTGTGCTAGTTTTATGTGATTTCATATATCAGAGCTTTAAAATTCAGAAAATACTTTTTTTTTTACTTTGAAAAACTGGATCAAACTCCAGTTGACATTGATGCATCTACATAAAGCTAACAAATTTTTAGTTAGTGATTTTTTTTGGACAATGAAATAGAAATTTTCTGGTGTCAGCTTTTTAAATCTGTCTATTTTGATTGTGTTTTCAACAACCAAATCTTAATCTTAAATGTGCTTAATTCTGTCTTTTAAGCCCTATGAAACAAGTAACCAATGGAAAACACAATTATGGTTATCTAGATAAAAACATAATTAATCATGAATTTCCATTATGTAATTTTTCATAAAATAAATTAATTTATTTTGTGGCTTAGAACTGGGACTTCCTGTCTCCCATAAGTTTTCTCTCGTATGGAAAAAATGCAAATACTGACATTTTCTGTACATTTACTGACCAGTCCTACCACATTTATAAAAGTAAAATAGATACAATTTATCTTACTAAAATTTTCTAGAACTTTCCAGAGACATCCTCAATCTTCCACTCAACACAAACATGTTTAATGAATGTTCTAGAAGTCAGTATGCATCTGGAAATCTGTAACAATGGCTTATAGATAGCTAGAAGCTATATCAATTTTGATTGTGGCAAAATCTTCAATTAAAGAGATGTCTTTTAAACATTTAAATATTACTCCTAGTATATAAGTTGATTGTCCTCATAAGAGTAGTAGAAAAACTTAATTCTACCACTTGCTTAGCTTTTTATTAGGTATAGCAAAGTGTCTTTTTAATATGAAAATCTTGAAAGTGAAAAAGATTATACAGACGTGTGATTCCAATCATTTGTTTACTCAACCTTGAGTTCTTTCTCCTTCTGATGGTATAGAATGTTGTATCAGTGGTTTGTTTTGGTACACTTAACCTGTTAATCTGGTCCAGTTAGTGCTAAATAATTAAAAATGAGTGATTAAAGTGGTGGCTGGAGAGGGTTATACTAAAGAATGACAACTAAAGTTGATTTTCAAATCATGTATGTTTGTGCTACAAATCTATACATTCTCTGAAGAAACGTTGGATTTTAATCAATCTTCTGTTTTAACTATAGCGTTTAGTCAGTCATAAGCAGGGTTTTGCGATGTGTCATACTCAATGAGTCATCTATATCACTCATAATTCTACCACGATGTCCATACAAATCTTTGTACTCATATGGTATCTTGTGTACTTAATTTCTGTAAATAGAAGGGTATTATCAAACCAATTGTTACGCAAACTTTCAAATGTGTGAAATGTTAAAACGAAACGCCAAGCACCGGCTTTTAGATTGACACGCTATGAGCAAACTGCAAGAAGAAGCTTCCTGACGGTCAGCCAATCAGCAACGAGCACAGTGGGCCCTAGATGGTGACGTCATCTCAAACTGATGTGTGCAAATCAGCTGCGGCCAGCGTGCTGAAGGGAACCAATCAGCGCGTTCCAACAAACGGCGGGTCGACCAATCGCAGCGCTCCACGACAGGGAAACCGCTGTGGCATATAAATGGGGAGAAGACTGCACATGCACTATCATTTCACACGTTAAAGATTCCGGAGAAGGTCGAAGAAGACGTCGTTCGTTTAGAGAGGCGTGTGCTCGCTCGTTCATTGTAAAAGGCTTTAAAAGTCCGCAAATACCTTCTCAAGGTATGTATAAGTAATATTTTGGATTTGTAAATTCAACCATGTATCATTAAATGTTTTCTGTAGCATTGTTTGCTATTTTAAAACACCCTTTTCTAAGTTTGTATTAATGCATCGGCTACCATATTACTAGCATTACCAGTTTTTCTTCAAATCCAGTCGTAATAATGTAGTTCTTACACGCAAGCTGGGTGCACTTTTGATTCTTAGAATTTGTGACACTTGGCTAACTTTAAAACCTAACAACTGTTTAGGAATATTTGGACCAAAGATTTGCACTTTACTCAACTCTTAATTGTGTAGATTACTAATTAAAATTAGAGCTTAGTTATCTTTGTGGCGACGGTTAAGCTTCCTGTCTTCCACGAGCAATGACATAAGCACACTGTTAGCTGCACGAGGAAGAGAACACCGAGCCCTGATCATCCATTCGGATGGTTTTCAACATGATTTTTTTTTATTTTATTTTGCAGGTTGTTCTTTACGTCTATCAAAACGCAAATATGAAGCTTTTGTGGGTGGTTATGGTTGTAGTCGGCACCGTGTTTGCCGATGACGACGACAAGAAGGATAATGTGGGGACTGTGGTTGGAATTGACCTGGGGACCACCTACTCATGGTAAGCAATACCATAGCTGCGGATTTTTGTATTTCAGAGGACATTTTAACAATTTATATTGCATTTAAAGAAGCACTTTAAGTAATCTTAAACATTTGTTTCTATATTCAGTGTTGGAGTCTTCAAGAATGGCCGTGTTGAGATCATTGCCAATGACCAGGGAAACCGCATCACTCCATCCTACGTGGCCTTCACCAGTGAGGGTGAACGTCTGATTGGTGATGCTGCTAAGAATCAGCTGACCTCTAACCCCGAGAACACAGTTTTTGATGCCAAGAGACTGATTGGCCGGACTTGGGGCGACTCTTCTGTTCAGCAGGACATCAAGTACCTGCCCTTCAAGGTGAGTGTCTGTTGATGGTGGCTACAGTAAATGTCACAGTTGTGTTAATTTTTGTTTATGTGATGAGTTTGCACCTTTTCTAATTTAATTTTTCTTTTTAGGTTCTTGAAAAGAAGAGCAAACCCCATATCCAGGTTGACATTGGCGGTGGCCAGATGAAAACTTTTGCCCCTGAGGAGATCTCTGCCATGGTCCTCACCAAGATGAAGGAGACCGCTGAGGCTTACTTGGGCAAGAAGGTAAAAACAAAAGTAAAATAATAAGCAAATCAAAGGAAATATGGTTTCAGATATTTTACCCTTATTTAAATTTTCTAATAAGGTCACACATGCTGTGGTCACCGTTCCTGCCTACTTCAATGATGCTCAGCGTCAGGCCACAAAGGATGCTGGAACCATTGCTGGTTTGAACGTCATGAGAATCATCAACGAGCCGTAAGTTACAAACAAGACGTAAAATCTTTGGACATTAATGTTGTCCTCTTTTAAAAGTATAATGTTTGTTTGTTTGTTGTTTTTTAATCCAGAACTGCTGCTGCCATTGCTTATGGCCTGGACAAGAGGGATGGCGAGAAGAACATCCTTGTTTTTGATCTGGGTGGTGGCACCTTCGACGTCTCCCTCTTGACCATTGATAACGGTGTCTTTGAAGTGGTTGCTACCAATGGTGACACCCATCTGGGAGGTGAGGATTTCGACCAGCGTGTCATGGAGCACTTCATCAAGCTGTACAAGAAGAAGACTGGCAAAGATGTGCGCAAAGACAATCGTGCTGTGCAGAAGCTGCGTCGTGAGGTTGAGAAGGCCAAGAGGGCCCTTTCTGCCCAGCATCAGGCTCGTATTGAGATCGAGTCCTTCTTTGAGGGTGAGGACTTCTCTGAGACCCTGACTCGTGCCAAGTTTGAAGAGCTGAACATGGTGAGTTTACAGTTTGACAAATTTCCATTATTGAATCTGGTTTAGTTGTTTTGCAAGCATCTGTATTAACTTTTATTTTATCTTTATTAGGACCTGTTCCGTGCCACAATGAAGCCTGTTCAGAAAGTGTTGGAAGATTCTGACCTGAAGAAGTCTGATATTGATGAGATTGTACTGGTTGGCGGCTCTACTCGTATCCCAAAAATCCAGCAGCTGGTGAAGGAGTTCTTCAATGGCAAAGAACCCTCTAGGGGCATCAATCCTGATGAGGCTGTGGCGTATGGTGCTGCTGTGCAGGCTGGAGTGCTTTCTGGAGAGGAGGACACTGGTAAGTAGCATTGATAAGCTGAGCACGCTTGATTAAACTGGCAAGTGATGTGTTGACTAATGTCATTTCTCTCTTTTAGGTGAAGTGGTTCTTCTGGATGTTTGCCCCCTGACTCTTGGTATTGAGACTGTTGGAGGAGTAATGACCAAACTAATCCCTAGGAATACTGTGGTACCAACCAAGAAATCTCAGATCTTCTCTACAGCCTCAGATAACCAACCAACTGTTACCATTAAAGTTTATGAAGGTAAGAATGAGTTTTTTTTTTTTACTCTAAAGTGAAAATCCACCTCCCCAAAACAGTGTTTGTGCAGAAATAGAAATGTAGCTGAAGGCTAATTAACTCTGTTTTAGGTGAGCGTCCTCTGACAAAAGACAATCACCTGCTGGGCACCTTTGACCTGACCGGCATCCCCCCTGCCCCCCGTGGAGTTCCTCAAATTGAAGTGACCTTTGAGATTGACGTGAACGGTATTCTGCGCGTCACAGCTGAAGACAAGGGAACGGGCAACAAGAACAAAATCACAATCACTAATGACCAGAACCGCCTGACACCTGAGGACATTGAGCGCATGGTGAATGATGCTGAACGTTTTGCTGATGAAGACAAGAAGCTGAAGGAGAGGATCGATGCCCGCAACGAGTTGGAGAGCTATGCCTACTCTTTGAAGAACCAGATCGGTGACAAGGAGAAGCTTGGTGGAAAACTGTCAGATGAGGACAAGGAAGCCATTGAAAAGGCAGTAGAGGAGAAGATCGAATGGATGGAGTCTCATCAAGATGCTGATCTGGAAGAATTCCAGGCTAAGAAGAAGGAGTTGGAGGAGGTGGTTCAGCCCATCATCAGCAAGCTGTATGGCAGTGCAGGTGGACCTCCACCTGAGGGCGCTGAAGGCGAGCAAGATAAGGACGAGTTGTAGGCAGGCTTGAAGTCTTCAGTCGCCCCTTGCCCCTTCAGAGGGATCTGTGTACATAATGAACAGATTGATGGGACTCTAGTGAGCAGAGTGGCAGGGAAGGGGTGATGAGAACAAGCAATCATACTGACTTTTGTGACAGACTTAAAAATGATCGGTGTGGCAAGTGTTCGCTTTGCTGAAAGGCAGAGATTCGTCAGCCCAGATGTGGCTTGTTGCTGCTGTTCTCAGGCAGTCCTGGTGGGGTTTGGGAGGGATGGGTGGGGGGGTGGTTAGGCAGATATCTGAGGATACAACTAGGGTGTCTGTGGGACAAAGGTCGTTCACGGGAGAAGAGTTATTTATTGAGAAGTCATTGTGCTTCTGGAAAGACACTGAAATAAATGTTTGATACAAACTGTTAGTTTGCCCGTCTCCTGCTGCTTTCATTAGTTTTATTGCATTTTTCCACAGGTTAAATTATAACCACCTTAAATGGGCAAATTCTGCCTTCAGTGTTTTGAGAAAATTGAAATGAAACAAAGATCACTTTATTTCACAACAGTTACAACACAATCATTATGTATGACTCCCTGAGTGTCCATCCCTCCAAATACAAACACCAGATGTGATGTTTCTTTGGAGGCCAGACTTGTGGCATGACTTCCATCTCCACTCCCTTCAAACGGCTGCCATGGCAACAGACACATAGAGTGGTCCAGACGGTTCGATGGCATGTCTCCTTCAAACTTCATTAGGCTCCATGTATGTCTATCTGCAGACATTTAATATAAAGATAAAATACTAATTTATTAATACAGTGGAAAGTTAAAGTGAGGGAGAAATGTGTACCTGTGCGAAATCTATACATGGAGTTGATTGCCCCATCCAAAGTCATCCCTCCAAATACATAGATGTTGGTACCCAGTACCACAGCTGAGTGGGCTGCTACTCCAGGTGGGATGTCTCCTTTGGTCTGCACTTTCTCCCACTTCATGTTCCCTTCAAACAGATATTTACATATCTTAAGGCTGTCCAGTTACCCAGCACTACATCTTGACTATTGATAAATAATTACTTGTGTCCAAAGAGTACATATCATTGTGGAACTTCTCTCCAGCCATCCCTCCATGGATGTAGATCTTGAAGCCCACTGCAACAATAATGTGACCATGTCTGGCTGCTGGTGCCCTGCCCTGAGTCTCTGGCTGGGACCAAGTAGAAGACACTGGAACACATTTGCACATAAAAGAAAAGCAAATATTAACATGTTAAGATCAAAACAATGGCATTAGAGAAAAACTATTGAAAAGCAACTTTTAAAATAAAATCAAATATGCTTAAAGTGAGTTATTGAGTTACGTGGGAATACACCTACACCTCTGCATGAGTAGTTTTAACAGCTTTTCTTTCCTGACACTGTAATCCGTATGTCATGCTACAGATTTTACTTCTTTCCAAGTTTAGAGCAGCTACATTAACAAATATATGAACTAAATATTTTTCTGGTGAAAAAATTGACCTGCTTTAATTTGAGCACCAGAAGTAAAAGGCTCAGCGACGTTTCTTATGCACGCTCCTTTGTTGCTCATTAAACCCTATTATAAAGTTTTTAAAATCTCTTAACAGTTTGTTTATTAAAACCTCTTTTAGAAATGACTGAAAATTTACATGTAAGCACTTTCATTTTGAGTGTCCTCCCAGTAACTGTCAAAAAAATAAATACACACTAAACAGTAAGAGCCCTCAATTTAGTAATAGGACAGCTAATCAACCCAAAGTATTAAAAACTTATGAAAGGTTAGAATTTTATGACTATGTTATTCACTTGTAGTCAAGATCTTTTCAGATTATTGATCCCCTGGGGAAAATTACTGCTATGCATTTAACCCACACCTGAGCGGCATTGCGCTGCCATTTCATTTGTATGATACCCAGTTATTAATGGAATTAATGTTAAGCACTGGCTCTTGAAAAACAAGTTTATTACACACCTGTATCAAAAACATGGAGTTTGGTGTCTGACACAGGTGCATCACCTGCTTCTCCCCCAGAAAAGACAAACAATTTGTCTCCTATGGAGGCTGTAGTAGTGTGGTACGTCCTGGGACTCGGGGGTTCTCCTTTTGCTGCTACATGCTTCCAGCGAGGCTCACTATCTGGGGCAAGATCAATTCATATGAAGATATGGGCAAATTACTTCATAGACAATAAAAGGCACACAAAAAAGTCAGGTCATGGTTTGTTTATATGTGAAAAGTACATATCCAAAGATTATAAGGGGAAGAGAAGGTGGAAATTACCAGTTAACTGAATTGTCTGGATACAATTGCGATTGCCTGTCCTCTGTGCCCCACCAAACACCCAGAGGTTTTGCAGGAAGCTGTCTGGCACAAAGCTGCAGTGTTCATATCGTGCCTCCAAACCTTCCCAGTCAGAAGTGTCCCACTCATGATTATCTGGTAAAAAACAAACAAACATCAAAACACATAAACAAGCAAAGAGACTTGTGTTACCAGTTAGAGCTAACAGTGACTGACCAGGTAATGAGCTTGTGTGTGTGTGATTATAATCACATACATTTTAACGGACAATTAGAGAATAAAACATATAGTGCTGAGAATTGTGGTAATTTTTTTTACCCATATTTATGATGTGTACATTTGAGAAACTGCCACGGGGATCAGCTCCACCAATGATGAGGATTCTTCCCTTTCCTCCATCTTCAGAAGGAATAAACATGCAGGTATGCCCCACACTAACACCTGGAGCACTTCCTCTGGGTACTAAAGCATACCTGTTACCAACAAAACGTTTTAATAAATACTAAACTATAATTTTAACACAACCCCCACAACTAACACAAGTGTTAATATACCCACCAAATGTTCTCTTTAGGCTTGTCAACTGGATCAAGAACTGGAAGAACCTCCATGGCAGTCAGGAAGATGCAGATAAATCCACCAAGCGTTACTGTTTGCTCATGTCGGTCTTGTTCCCGATGAAAAGACACAACTATTACCCACAAAACGTTTAACGTCGCATAAATGAGTCCACGTTTAGCTCTTACGTAAAATGTAGCATGAAGAATGAAGCAACACAAAGCCTTAGACATTTTAATGGCTTTATTTCAATGGCTAAGCAAACTGACAGTAAAAAAGCAGTAAAATATAATTTAATTCAGACAGACCAACGGAGTAGAGACATCTCAATCAGTACACGTCATAAATGAACAGTTTTGTTACTAGCGTGTGATGCTCTTACTTACATGTTCGTCCAGACAAAAAGCGAACAAACGACTCGTTTGTCTTCTTTAGCCCCGCTCTTATTTTCTGCGTTTGTTATATTAAAGCAACGACTGGCAATTTACTGGAAAGCGTAAATATTCAACCCCAAATCAGAAATTAGCTTAACCAAACGTTGTATATGTACGTAACATTTTACGTACGATACGTGAACGACACAAGTTTTTGACGTATATGTCATAGCTTCTTGTGCGCATGCTCAGGAAATTATTTAGCCTGATTTATCCGGCTGCGTGAAATAGCGTGCCTTTCTTTCATTTTTAGTAGAAAACTGTGTAAAAAAAGTATCGAATAAGGTACTTTCATGTTTTTATTCAACAAAAAACACCCCTCCTCAAGCGAAATGGTAAGCATTTGGTTCAGTCGTTATTTTATACTGTTATTAACAACAATTTAAAATGTTAACTTCTAAGTCGGAAAATAGCTTCACATAAGTTTAAAACATATAAAACATAGTTTATTTTAACGAGTTGTTACACCTTTTAGTGCACATTGTAAGGCTTGTATTTATTATTAAAAATTACAGCATTAAAGTTTAATGAAATTTAGATTTTTGCCTTAGTGAACGTATTTTAAGGTTGTCTGATTGATTGTCAGGTTTTATAATTGGGGATATTTTCACTTTGTTTTTCTGGAGTTCTTCTCGCTCCCAGAATACACTTGTATTTTATATGTACGGTAATTAACACACCAGTTTTCATTTAGATTTGTTTCTCTTTAGTTCACTATCTGACTATAAGCCCAGTAAGAAAATTTGGTCTCAACCAATGTAAAACAATATTGATTCATTTTTCAGTTTTATCATTTTACTATTAAAATAATTAAATCCCTTATGCTTTTTCTCAGCTATCGCGATAGGTATAAATTGCAACGTGTAGCTATTGCAGTTTATAGTGGTACCACTAGAGGATGGTATTGTACTACAGAAAAATGAGTTAACGTTTAGAAATCAGAAGAAAGGTTAATTCGGTATCACAGAATTTGAATGTGACCCATGGTAAATAGGAATTGCAAGGATCTGGCTCTCATATGAGTTGTAGTGTTTATTTTATCCTTTATTAACACTTCAACATATTTCTAGATTTTCTATTCAGGCTTTTTTACCTCGCATTCTGAGGTGATCTCACTACTGTGAGTATCTTGCTGTGTATTTTATGCACTGTCTGGATTGATGTGGATGTTGGAGGCAAAGTATTCAACACAACACATGAACTGTCTTGTTTTTGCTGCCCCCCTAAACACACACACACACACACATACACACACACACACACACACACACACACACACACCACCACCACCACCACGAAAAACTGCACAGTCACCATTTTTTAATACAAATCACCTTCAAAGCCCATGTTCCTCTCTCGCTCACTCATCTTGTAGATCTTAATTGTCTTCCTTTACATTTTTCTTCCATTTTCACCTGATGCCGTTCTCTACTAATGCTATTTCCTTTTTACTTTGCCCAACCATATCTTCCTGATATTAACAACCAATATTTTTTCCATCTTCTATTTGTTTATCTGTTTCAGAGGGTGAGGGGGTGATGTATATTTGTTTAGCCATGTGACGGTGATTGTAATAATCTCAGAAGTGGAAATGTGTGGTGTGTGTACTTTAGCTTAAATATTTTTCATTCTATAAAAAATCTGCCGATTTTAGAAGCATTAATGTCAGTATATCGGTATCGGCAATTATCGTTTATTGGCCATAACAGTGATCTTAAAGGTAGTAGCTGCATTAAAATTGTAGAAATACAGTATAACTACACTTTACCATTTATATAAATATGAACTGGGTTCAGTTTTTCATTTTAAGGAGTTTAGTCATAAATCATTACAGAAAATCAAAATCCTCTCCTCCTGTCATGACTTGTGGAAGGCGTTTAACCCAAGATATGCAGAATCAGCACGGGAGTCAGGAGGTAAGAAATTAAAGTCTTTTATTAAACAAACGGGAACTAAAGGAGCACTGAAATCCAGTGAATGATGCCGTGGGCGATTGTTCAGAGTTCTTAGCTCAGCGAGCTGCGGGACAAGCGAGGTGCCAAGGTGATGAATGTGGTGATCCAGCCGGACGGGAGGTGAGGAAGCAGAGAGGGGAAATGCAGGAGCGGAGGAGGAGGATGGGACGTGTATGAAGATCCGTGGTTATTAGCAGAATCGGTAAAGGTAGTGGTGATAATCCTAAGAGGGCAAACAGACGGAGCTTCAGGAGCAAGTTCAAAATCGTAATCCAGAAAACAGTCCAAAGTCAAAATCCAAATAATCCAAACATGCGAGGTCAAACTTCAACGAGCAAACAAGTACGAGCGGCAGGTGTTACCAATACTGGAGTAATCAACCGGCTTCGAGTAGTGCCTCCATCCTCCTTTTGAACCCAAGCTCCTAATGATTGATTCAGCACACCTGGTGACCCTCTGCTCATCACCTGTGGGACACAGAACCTCAAAGATTGTTAATTTAGGAGGAGCACTCACCTCGGCACGAGGATCATGACACCTCCAGACAGTGAAGAACTGTGTTTTACATACGTCACTCACACACGTCATACTAGGTAGCTGCTGTTGCTAGCATGGTAAATCACTGTATTTTGTTTACTATCGTGTTCTTAATTTAAACAGAAAATTGCATTTACAGCTGCAGCTAAAGGTCTGAGCCATATGTCCATGTCCTACACGTTTTTTTAAATAACATAGGTTTGATCTAAAATAATAATCTACATTTATAAATCCATTTAGAACCGCACCGGTACTTCTGGACTCCAGCAGGCGAGTCCCGTTAGCATGACTGCCGCAGCACGAATCGTGTTAGCTCCGGTAAAGAACAAGTAATTTGTGAAAGCTACGACACACACACACACACACTGTAGGTTTTAGGAAATTGAGTGCTTTAAGAGCTCAATATATATACGTATTACCTCTACTTATGACCAATAAGCTGTGATACTCTATCTAAATATAGAATATCAATCCTGCTTGGTCTTTGTGTGTTTATCAGAAGATTCTAGGATTCTTTATTCATCAAGGGATTGTACACATTTCGTTTTGATTCAGAAAAGAGTCAGGTTTATAAAAGTAGGAATTTATTTTACCAACAATTAAAACATGACAGGTTTACATATTATAACATTTACTGTGATGGATGGAACTAAGTGTTACGTTCCCCACTCATGTGTGGCCGTAAATGTGCTGTTTTCTTTTTATTATTATTATTATTGTGTTTGTTTAAAATGGCGCATTTAAGTTCTTAACAGTTAAGGACACACCGGCGCAAGACATCGCTGGAGGGTGGCGTCCCCGTTGCTGTGGAGACGTGCCGGGATTCCCTCGCTGCGGACGTTCTCTCCGATGACGTCACGGGGAAGTCTCCGCTCCGAATTGCTGCAGTCACACCTGCAGCTCATCTTGGACTGAGTGTGTTTGTTCCCGAGAGGGGATAAAAGGAACGCTGGATACACGCCCGTGGAGCTACTCCTAACCCATGAGTAGTCTCCATTTCTGCTCCGTTCTGAACACCCTGACTTTAGAATACCATTGTGCGCGCGTTTAGAGGAAAGCCTCTGCATGGTATTCTGTTTAAGCTTGAGTCAGTGGTTTGTAGCCAATTGCTTCACACTAGTATATGTGCCTGGACAGAAAACTAAGTATTCTCTGTTCTTTAAAAGGTTCTTTTGTTTGGCTTCAGAGAGCCGTTTGGGTTACAGAAACTCTTACCAGCCCAAGTAACTATTTCATTTTAAAAGCTACCTGAGATCTGTTGATTAGTCTGTTTTCCAGCTTTTAATTAAAAACTGTGATTTTTCTTTATTAGCTGTTTATTTGACTCAGGAGTTTTCTTTGTTGGGCTGTGTCTAGTAGATTGTGTTAGAACCTCCAGCCCCAAGAACATGTGTAAGTTGTGTAACAAAAATAAGGTGTGTTTTGATTAAATAAGGAACATATTTTTATACCCAGGTTTCTTTCTCATCTGTTCTAATCTTTTCTCTGTCCTCTTAGCTTCTTAAAGGGGTAAAGCATAAGTAAAAACCTAACAATGTGATGTATGAACCTACAGTAAATCCTCTAATACAGGCCCGGGCCTGTATTTTACTCAAGCTCATCAAGCTCCAGACCTTTATTGGAAGGAGGGCCAGAATTAGAGGCAGGCCTCAATTTCTATTTGAGTAAAATGAACTACCAGTAGAATGAAGAAAAATGGGGTGTGTCTATTTGAACCTTTAAAATACTAGGGCTGGGGGTAAACGATTATTTTTAAAACGATTATTCTGACGATTATTTTATCAAATAGTCGACTATTCTAATGACTATTTAGAAAATTAATCTAATGATTATTTTTCTATTGCACAATTAACAAAAACCAGAAAATCTCAAATAAATTCCTCAAAAAAATTGATAAATTCTTACTGTAAGAGAATAAACACTACAGGCCTTCCATTTTGTATAACACTGCTTTTATTGTGTTGTGGTTGGTTATGTTCTGGTGATGTGTAGAACTTGGGAGTGCAGGCTGCTGCCTGAGAGGTGGTAGAAGACGGAGTGTCTCCATACTGCTTTGTTTTGGTCACTTATGAGCGTGAGGCGAGTGGTGTTACGACCCTTCCTGGGGAGTTTGGCTCGTGTGCAAAAAGGAAGGGACAATAATGGGATTTAAAAGTTAAAATGATGATCAGGTTTATTTACAACTACAAAAAATTATAAATCTTTCCATCCACAGGTTGGGAATAATAAAACTAATTCTGCCTGTGGGGAATTAAAACAAAGTACAAATAACTAGGGATGTCCCACTGGGCAAAGATTACAGGGTTCTGGACCAAAATAAGGATCTCCAAAAGTCCAAACTCTAAACTGGGTGGTTAAACCAAACTCAAGGTGATATTTTACACTAAACCGAAAACCCACAACACTCTAAATGTAATAAAAGGGAGATCTGCACCACAAAAAACATGAACTCTAAACCAAAACGTAACAGCTTATCCCAACGCTAGAAGCTGTTAGCGAAGATGCTAACAGTAGCTTTACCAACATTAAGTTCAAGTTACCAAGTTTAAATGAAACAAAAACACCCAGCAGCAAACAGACCAGCACGGAGGAGAGACTGCTACCACCAAAACAGCTCTCCTAATGTCTGAAAGAAGCTCCTTAATGAAGGGAGAAACGCTCCCGGTGATGTCCTACATCTGCGGTAGAGACGAAGCAGCGCATCTGACCCCGGAAGTTGTTGTCCGTTGCCGGGAGACGAAGGCGGGCAAAACAGGAAAATAATCTAGTAGTGGACGGACATTGTTCCGGGTCTTCGGTATTTGGCGGAGATGTTAGTGAAGGCGGAGAAGAGGGTGAACTAGAGGAAAAACAGGCAGATTCCTCCTCTATTTACAAACTCCTGGGGATGCAACAAGTGGGCGTGGTGCGTCGACTTCCGGATCTGACGTCGACAAATTTTTAGAATCGAGCCGTCGACGTCGTCGAGGCTTCGCTACAGCCCTATAAAATACTAGGTTCATTTATTGAAAATGTACAGTTACCATAACGTGGTTCGGTTTGCATATAAAACATTAACAACAAGGCTAAATTACAGTAGGGAAATACTGTATTGTAACAAAGCAATAGCAACAATACCTGTACTGCATTTTAAACGTTATTAAATACTGGTATTAGAAAAGGCAACACCCACCTTACCGCTTCAAAGTTGAATTGTTTCGTCTCATTTGGGTTGTAGTAAAAAATAAAATAAAAACCCTCAAATTCAATTCAATCTTTGTCCAGTTTAAAGTAAAAAAAATAAAATACCGGTAATCCATTTCAGTTTAATCCTCAGCCAGTTTGATGGATCGATGTTAAAGTGTTTAGCAGCTTGCCCCCAGAGTGTTCTGCAGCATATATCAGCACGTTCTCTTTGAACTTGATATCAAATTTTCACCTTCTCTTCGTCTCTGCACCTGCCATGGTTAAAGTTACCCTCGCGGTCTATCACTGGCAAATCAAAAGTGAGACAGATGACACAACCGCCCCCCTGTGGTACTTGCCTGTTACCACATTCCACCTGGCCACAATAAAAAAAATCTTGCAAATACTGACAGCAAGAATCATACAGTGGCATTTATAACAAATAAATGCAAATAAATTGATGTTCACAAAATTTTGCATAATATGTATTTAGTCATGTCAAGGGGCTGTAGGAGAGTGCACTAGCACCGTGTCCTCAGTCTCATAGAGATTAGTTTTTTTTTCAGTGTGAGGAACTTGATTATTGTAAGCTTATAAACTATTTATTTACAGGTCCATCAGTTAATGCAATAATTGTCCCAACCACAGCCGTGAAAATCCAAAAACCTTTTTCATCCGCAGTTTTAATACTTCTTTACACATGCCATTCAAAGGAATTTTGCCTCTGGCCAATATCTTTAATATCGGTATCGGCCCATAACATTTCATATCGGTGCATCACTAAAAATCAAGAGGCGCTTTACAAGAGCAAAAAGTTAAACTATAAAAAAGATTTCAAAAATTGATTAAATTACATTTAAAATGATTAAACATGGTGATTAAAAATGTAAGGAAAGGGAGAGAGAAAATTAATAGGAAAGAGGGAACTCCAGGATCCAGGGAAAGACGAAATGGGTAGAAAGAGCAGAATAAGGAGAGGGTCGTGATGAAGGTCACGCAAAAGCCAGCTTGAACAGTCAGTGCTGTAGAATTCCGGGCCTTGAGGTCCGGTATCCAGCACGTTTTAGTGGTTTCTTTGGTCCAACACACTAGATGCAGTGGTTGAATCACCTGTGCAACAGCTCATCAGGCTCTGCAGAAGCCTGTTAATCACCTGCTGATTGAAATCAGGTGTGTTCAGGCAGTGTTAAAACTAAAACCTGCTGGATACTAGCCCTCCAGGCCTGGAACTTAATATCCCTGGTCTAAGCTAACTGTTAGCATTAGGAACTTCACCTCACGGCAGAAGTCCACGTTTGCATTATTTGCATAGATAAAACATCAACGTTTTAAGTCAGTGGTAGAGTCGCGTTGCTGTTATCCAATCCGGTGTGAGATGAGTGCATGCAAGTTTTCAATTTTGATTTAAAAGTTACTAGAGTCTATACTACTGTCTGTTGTGAACTACACTTTTAGATTATGTTTGGGTTTAAAGTGTGCTTTAGCCTTTACACTGTTAACGGTTTTGCCTTTTGAGCAACTTCTTTTGTAAATGACTGACGTGGAAGTCCCTCTCTGCTTCCCCCTCAGGGAAGCTGTGGGGAGTTTCAGAGACTTTGTTTTCTCTTCCTTGAAACTGATAAGGACCCAATGAATAATGGATTTTGTTCCTCAGGGACGTCAGAATGAGAGGAAAATAGAAAATGATCCAGCGTTTTAAGAGTCCTGAGAAAAGAACAAGAGGCAGGATAAGGAGATAACTGAAGATATGATTATTACCTAAAATAGTTTCTTTGGAGACACTTATTGTTGAGAACATACCATGTGTGCTGACTTAAATTTGTATGTGTCAAGCAGCAGGAAACGTGTCCTCAAAAATTATTTATTGCCTCTTAAAAAGCTTGAATTTGGTGCCTTCTTGGTAAGCAGGTCAGATGGTAATCAGGATTAAATCTGCAAGTTCATCTCTGGGTTACTGGTACACTGCTGCTGGGCAACATGTCCACACATTGTGTCACATTTCACCCTGAGGTGTGTTAAGTCGTGATGTAGACTGAGTAATCTGGATTATTGCCTCATAAACACAATAATGGATTGCTTTTATTTTCCTTCTATTGAACACTTGTAATTATTCAATTCGGGTATTAACACTTAGTTTTTGTTTTTTGTTGTCAGCTTTTATTAGTGCTATCCATTATTTACAGTCTCTAATAAAAGAGATTATGACTTGATTCAGAACAAACATGCCTTCAAACATTTTATTTTACAGCAGAAAAACCTGTCTACTGTTGATTATTGTTGTTGTTTTTTAAACCATAAGATCATAATCCAGAAAGGCATATATTGGTATTAGTTGGGGCGATGGTGGTACAGGGATTAGGAATTTGCCTTGTAACATGTGGATTGCTGGTTTGAACCCAGGCTCTGTCCGTGGCAGTTGTTGTGTACCATACTGGCATATCGGATATTGGTTAAAGGGACTTTACGGAGTTTTGAATTTTTATGCTCACGATTGCCCCCTCAGGCCGAAAGCGTAACGGCAGCTTCAATAGTAGGCTCGTGCACGAGGTGCGCATGCTGTACGTGCACACTTCTTATCGAAAATAACAGCTGAGACAGTCCTGTGTGTGTGTGTGTGTGTGTGTGTGTGTGTGGCCCGGAGGACAGAGGACAGGAGAACGCGCAGCTAATTAATTAAATAATTTGGTTCTGTACCTTTCTCTTCAGCACAGCCGACAAAGGTTTAAGATGGGTCAGTCTTCCTGCATTCTCGGATCATTCCCTTCCCTTGCTTGAAAAATTTTTCCAAAATGAAAGTTGAACCTGAATCTGTAAATTCAAAGCCGTTCGGCGAGTCTCAAGTAAAAATTTGGGCATTTTACTGTAAAAAAAATATACCATTAATGTAAAAAATAAACTCTAAAATAAAATATGTTCACATTCAGAATTGAACCCCGGGCTCCTGCCTGAACGTCCGACGTTTTACTAGGTGAGCTATAGCGCCAGTAATGTGTTTTGTATCTGTAACATTTATATCATTGATGACAGCTGAAACAACGTTCAAAGAACGGTTCGGAGCGAAAATGGCTATTTTGTTGCTAATTTGCAGGAAATGTCTAGAAGAAAGTAGCTACGGGTCCTCAGAAATGTAGCTAGGTTCGCCACTAGGCGTTAGGAACAGCGACAAAGTCGCTGAGTTGGCTCTACCTCACTCTCTGCTGCTAAAGCTTCTGATAGCAAATGCTACAGCTATGCCTGAGCGTGAACGCGCATGAAGCAGCCTGCTCGACCCGAGCAGCTCTCTTTTTCTGTGATTTTACAGAAAAACAGGCAATCACAGTAAAAATGCCAGGGCTCATTCTACAGGACCAGGGCATTGCAGGAGAATTTCGTCTTCGTCTTCGTCTTCCTCCGCTTATCCGGGTCCGGGTCGCGGGGGCAGCATCCCAATTAGGGAGCTCCAGGCCGTCCTCTCCCCGGCCTTGTCCACCAGCTCCTCCGGCAGGACCCCAAGGCGTTCCCGGACCAGATTGGAGATGTAACCTCTCCAACGTGTCCTGGGTCGACCCGGGGGCCTTCTGCCGGCAGGACATGCCCGAAACACCTCCCCGGGGAGGCGTCCAGGAGGCATCCTGACCAGATGCCCAAACCACCTCAACTGGCTCCTTTCGATCCGGAGGAGCAGCGGTTCTACTCCGAGTCCCTCCCGAATGTCCGAGCTCCTCACCCTATCTCTAAGGCTGAGCCCGGCCACCCTACGGAGGAAACTCATTTCGGCCGCTTGTATCCGCGATCTCGTTCTTTCGGTCATTACCCAAAGCTCATGACCATAGGTGAGGATTGGGACGTAGATCGACCGGTAAATCGAGAGCCTGGCTTTCTGGCTCAGCTCCCTCTTCCCCACGACAGATCGGCTCAGCGTCCGCATCACTGCAGACGCCGAACCAATCCGCCTGTCGATCTCCCAATCCCTCCTACCCTCACTCGTGAACAAGACCCCGAGATACTTAAACTCCTCCATTTGAGGTAGGACCTCTCCCCCGACCCGGAGGTGGCAAGCCACCCTTTTCCGGTCGAGAACCATGGTCTCAGATTTGGAGGTGCTGATCCTCATCCCAGCCGCTTCACATTCGGCCGCGAACCTACCCAGCAAGAGCTGAAGGTCAGAGCTGGATGAAGCTAGGAGGACCACATCATCCGCAAAAAGCAGAGATGAGATTCTCCTGCCACCAAACTCGACACACTCCACACCACGGCTGCGTCTAGAAATTCTGTCCATAAAAGTGATGAACAGAACCGGTGACAAAGGGCAGCCCTGGCGGAGTCCAACCCTCACTGGGAACAGGTCCGACTTACTACCGGCTATGTGGACCAAACTCACGCTCCTCTGGTAAAGGGACTGAATGGCCCTTAACAGAAAGCCACCCACCCCATACTCCTGGAGCGTCCCCCACAGGGTGCCCCTGGGGACACGGTCATAAGCCTTCTCCAAATCCACAAAGCACATGTGGATTGGTTGGGCAAACTCCCATGCCCCCTCCATCACCCTTGCAAGGGTATAGAGCTGGTCCACAGTACCACGGCCAGGACGAAAACCACATTGCTCCTCCTCTATCTGAGATTCAACTATCGATCGGACCCTCCTCTCCAGTACCTTGGCGTAGACCTTTCCAGGGAGGCTGAGGAGTGTGATCCCCCTATAGTTGGAACACACCCTCAGGTCACCCTTCTTAAAGATGGGGACCACCACCCCGGTCTGCCACTCCCTAGGAACTGCCCCCGATGACCATGCAATGTTGTAGAGACGTGTCAACCATGACAGCCCTACAACATCCATAGCCTTGAGATACCCAGGACGAACCTCATCCGCCCCCGGGGCTCCGCCGCTGTGTAGTTGTTTGACTACCTCAGCAACTTCTGCCCCCGAGATCGGACAGTCCATCCCCAGGCCTCCCAGCTCTGGTTCCTCCTCGGAATGCGCATTGGTGGGATTGAGGAGCTCCTCAAAGTATTCCTTCCACCGTCCGACTACAGCCTCAGTTGACGTCAGCAGCTCCCCATCCCCACTGTAAACAGTGTGAGCGAGTTGCTGCCTTCCTCTCCTGAGGCGCCGGACAGTTTGCCAGAACCTCTTTGGAGCCGATCGATAGTCTTTCTCCATGGCCTCACCAAACTCCTCCCACGCCCGAGATTTTGCCTCGGCAACTGCCACTGCTGCACCCCGCTTGGCTATCCGGTACCTGTCTGCTGCCTCCGGAGACCCACAGACCAGCCACGCCCTGTAGGCCTCCTTCTTCAGCCTGACGGCTCCCCGAACCTCTGGTGTCCACCAGCGGGTACGGGGGTTGCCACCACGACTGGCACCGGCCACCTTACGACCACAGCTAGCAACAGCCGCCTCGACAATCGCAGAGTGGAACAAGGCCCACTCGGACTCAATGTCCCCCACTGCTCTCGGGACGTGGTCAAAGCTCTGCCGGAGGAGGGAGTTGAAGACCGTCTTGACAGGTTCTTCTGCCAGGCGTTCCCAGCAGACCCTCACTATGCGTTTGGGTCTGCCAGGTCTACGCGGCATGTTCCCTTGCCATCTGATCCAACTCACCACCAGGTGGTGATCAGTTGACAGCTCCGCCCCTCTCTTCACTCGGGTGTCCAAAACATACGGCCGCAGGTCAGATGATACGACTACAAAATCTATCATCGACCTGTGACCTAGGCTGCCCTGGTACCAAGTGTACCGGTGGGCATCCTTATGTTCGAACATGGTGTTCGTTATGGCCAAACTGCGGCTTGCACAGAAGTCCAATAACAAAACACCGCTCGAGTTCAGATTAGGTGGGCCGTTCCTCCCAATCACACCCCTCCAGGTCAAGCTGTCATTGCCCACGTGAGCATTGATGTCCCCCAGCAGGACAATGGAGTCCCCTGATGGAGCACAATCTAGCACTCGTCCCAGGGACTCCAAAAAGGGTGGGTACTCTGAACTGATATTTGGCCCATAAGCACAAACAACAGTCAGGACCCGTTCCCCGACCCGAAGGCGCAAGGAAGCTACCCTCTTGTCCCCCGGGGTAAACCCCAACACACAGGCAGAGAGTCTCGGGGCTAACAAAAAGCCAACCCCAGCCCTCCGCCTCTCACCCGGAGCAACTCCAGCAAAGTAGAGTGTCCAACCCCTCTCCAGGTCTCGGGTTCCAGAGCCAATGCAATGTGTCGAGGTGAGTCCGACTATATCTAGCCGGTACCGCTCAACCTCTGCCACAAGCTCCGGCTCCTTCCCCGCCAGCGAGGTGACGTTCCATGTCCCAAAAACTAGTTTTCTTGTCCGGGGATTGGACCGCCAAGGCTCCCGCCTTGGTCTGCCACCCGATTCGCATTGCACCTGACCCTTCATGTTCCTCCTGCGGGTGGTGGGTCCACAGTTGGACGAGGCCATGTATCCGGTTCGGGCTGGGCCCGGCCGGGCCCCATGGGCGAAAGCCCGGCCACCAGGCGCTCGCTCACGGGCCCCAACCCCAGGCCTGGCTCCAGGGTGGGACCCCGGTAACCCTCCGGGCCGGGTACTCCGACTCTTCGTTTTAACCGCCCTGAAAGATCCTTCGAACCGTTCTTTGTCTCACCCTTCACCTAAGACCAATTTGTCATGGGAGACCCTACCAGGGGCACTAAGTGCCCCAGACAACATAGCTCCTAGGATCATTAGGGCACTCAAACTCCTCCACCACGATAAGGTGACGGTTCAAGGAGGAGGCAGGAGAATTTATGAAGAAGAAATGTATTATTTCTATACATGTTTTGGCTGTCAAACTTCCATAATGCCCCTTTAAAAAGCTAATATCAAGCATCCCTACTTTTAATTGTACCAGTTCAACAATTTAAAAAAATCTAAAAACAATTTTTCCAAAGCAGAGTTTCATTAGAAGTAACATAAGCAAAATTATATTCACTTGTACATGCACACATTTGTACATCCAATATTATTTTTACTTTTTCAGTAGTTAATAGGCACTAGAGTGTTGTTCCCTCGTTGACACGACAAACAGGTATCAAGTTTCTCTTCTCTTTACTGAAGCTGAAACAATCTCGTCTGCAGAAGCAGCCAACATGCTCTCTTCAAGATGACCTCTCTTAGAGTTTACTTACGGAAACCCGCCGTCAATCCTCCACAGACACAGTCCTTTCTCCTCAACACATACGGTGAGGTCAATTCCTTTCTCATTTTGCAAATACGCTGCTATAACAATATGTGGACATTTGTTAAAACTTTGCAATACAAATCAATGGAATGGTGATTTTAAGGAAGGACAAATATCTGTGTGTGTAAAGTATCTGTTTTATGAGTAAATGTGAAGGAATACGACCATGTTACATTATGCCAAAGAGACCACCTGATAGTGCAGACATTTAATCCTAGAGTGTGTCCAAGATGAGCAGCACATTAGTCAGAGCAACTAGCAGGCTGGGATGTAGTAACATGTCCCCTGGTCTGCTAATGAGACTTCCCTTCCTCATCTGGTGACTTAATAAATCATTTATCAGGGGTATTAAACAAACAGGGGGAGGGTGCACCTGCACTCTTTACTGGGACTAAAACCTCATCTATAATCTAGTATTCATCAGTTGGGATAAATGAGGTATTATAGGGGTGTGGTGACAGTTTTCTGTTTAATGCATGAAATGCTTCTGTGGGTGAGTGAAGTTTAGGGTTAAATACTGGCTGTGGGAAGGAATACCACAACTTTCTGACTTAAACGCTTTGTATAATCTCTATTTTTAACTATACTGTTCTGTACTTGTTTGTTTAAAGGGACATTTCACCCAAAATAGGAATTTTGTTCGTGGACATATTTCCCATATTTTCACTTGCGGTCAGAGTGATTATTTAGGTCACCAAGCAGAACTGGGGTCACTACTGAATGATTTAAAGGACTTTTTATAGGGATGCTCCGATCCGATCACGTGATCGGAAATCGGGCCAGATAACGTGTTTTTGAAAGGATCAGAATCTGGATAAATAAATCGGATTTAACCTTTTAAAACAAAAACAGGACTTTTAAAATTATTCCTGAGATAGAGATTTTCAAATTGAATAAAAAATGCTTAGTTTTAATTTCAATAAGTCCCTCTACATCAATAATATTTGTTTCTTGTACAAAAACAACACAGTAACGTCACACAATTTACGGCAGGCAAGGACTCAGACACCAAGTGCCGCTGTTAGCAAGTCTGCTTACACGGAGCTAACGTGTCTCCTCAGGAGAGCTAAAATATCTGCAGCTTGGTGGTATTTTAAACCGGACAGCAAAGGCAGAGCTACAGACACTTGTAATGCGTGCATACCGAGCATTCAACATGCTGGAAAGGAAACAGCTCCACGATTCGCTGCCTTCAAACAAGCTACTTTCGCTGTCTGCTTTTCCCTTCAGCCATCAATAAAGAAAGTCACTGGTCTCCATTAATCCCCAGTTTATCTCTTAACAGTCACAGTTCACAGTGAAGTCAGACAAAAATGGAGAGTAAGCCAACAAAGAAAGTTGCGCTAATAAAGAGAAATTGCCAACAGACTGCAAAACATCGGGGTTTCTAGTTCTCCTGCAGCACCGGAGCTGCAAGCTGGAGCTACAGGTGTTATGCAGAGAACAGCTACCCTACCTGCCGAAGGCTCCGCCTGCCTGCTCCGTCACAGCTGCACATCGAGGGAGTAAACAACTGGAAATAAGAGCAACACTGCTACTTTTAAGTATATTTACAATACAAACAAGTTTTTAATTGGTGTAGCAATTAATACATATTAATTATGACCAATAAGATGTGATATTCCATACAAATATAAAATATCACTCTGATCTTTGAATGTTTAATCGGAAGATTCTAGGGTTCTTTGCTTATTCAGGGACCATAAACACACTTCATATTAATCCAGACAGTCAGTATATTGTTTATAAAATGAATTTAATTATTTTTCCTAAACTAATGATACATGACAAGATATGAATAAGGAGATGTGTTGTGGTGGATGTGAGGTGTTGTAAAGGAAGTTAGATGTTGTAGCAACTGTTCTTTGTATCTGAGATAAATTGTGAAATCTGGGTGTAAAATAATTTGTTTGTTATAACTGAGAGTTGTTTATTTATAAACCTCATCAGACACCAGTATGCAGGCTTACGATACCCTGGTATGAGTTGCTCCCGGCGGTCCTGAGGGTTGCGGTCAGAGTGGTGAGGTCACCAGACATCAAAACAACAATACTCAGAGATTAGTAGCTTCCTCTGAGTTCAGCTTCCCTGGCCATGAGATGCAACCCCGGGTCTGTAGATAAGGTGTCCAAGGTGGATATCTGAGAGTTGAAGTAGCTCTGAAAAGAGCTGTTGTGTCTGTAATCACTTGCAGCGTCGCAGAAAGGTTTTGACTTACGGTCAAAAGAGTTTGTTTCAAAAGAGGCTGCTTTCCCGATTTGGCCGAATCGGGGTCAGCTGGAAACAGAATTACTCGGGAAGTAATTCTTGTTTTATTAAACTATTTTATTATGATTTCTGGCCAAGTTTGGCCAATCAGAATTTGACACGTTTCTGAGTAGATTTACCAACATTCCTCAGAAAGCCACGCCTTCCTTCAAATACAAAAATGTTTTTAGCCTTAATATGTATCTTATTGTAATGTGTATGAGTGTAAACAATGATTAAACATTTCATTTCAACATCTTGTTGATTAATCATATATGATTACTGTAAGCTTATGGGTTGTAAAAGTCATGGATTCTTCCCTTATTCAGAGTGAAGAATGTTGACGTCTAGCTTTCACGCAGAGTGTGTAGGACCTTGGGAGAGAATGTTTGTCTGAATGTTTTGTCTTCTGTACGTAAACACGCACTGAACAGAACCTTCTGGGTTTGGAAGGCCAAACAGAAAGTGAATTTATTTCTGTAGATGAAAGGTTATTATGTTGGTCAATGTATAGTTGAAAATTGACCTTTTTGGACGTTACATTGGTGTACTTCCTAAATAAATGAAAGTGAAACTTAAATGAGAATTTGGATGTGTTTTCTTCGTATTTTAATGCTTTCCTGATACCCCCCCCCCCCCCCCCTCTTTTTTTTCTTATTTTAATGCTTTTCTGGAAAGTATCGGATCAGGACTTGGTATTGGCAGATACTCAAATCAAATGACTTGGAATCGGATCGGGAGCAAAAAACATGATCGGAACCTCCTTTTTTTTTTTTTTTTTTTTAAATTAACAATGCTATTATATTCATTCACTTACTGTGTTTTATGCTAAGCTAAAGCGAAAGGAGTACAGTCGAGTCAGGAGCATGACTGACTGGGCCGGTTAAATATTGTTTTTTCTCACTTATCTAATGAAATATGTCAACAGACAAAATTTTATTTTTTGGTGGAATAAACTTTTAAAGCCTGAAAGGATTTTTAAAGGTACTTTTTCTAGAGACAGGTGAATAAACTTTATAGCTTTAATTATTTAGAAGGTTTCACCCAATTTCCTTCTAATATCAGTGCAGACTTTATAAAAAAAACGAAAAAAAAAGTCCAGAAGTGTGGATCATAATCTTAATATTAAATAATAAGGCTAATCATATTTAATGTCATGTTCCTGTGTGGGCGATCTTTCCACTTTGGCCTTTTCTTAGTTCAGTTTGACAGTGTGCCCTTTCAGAACTGGGTCAAATACATCTGCGAGCTTTTAGAGCTGCTTTTGTTTACTTGTGTGCCTGTAGACCCCTGAGAGGATTCTTCTTACAGTTTTCACTGAATTAGAGGCATGAACCAAGTGAAGACCTAATGCTTTCTTTTTGCCTGGGGCATCGGCAGGTTGTATACAGTTTAGTTGTCTCATCTCTAAGTTGGGTCTCTTATCCTGTGTGATGCATCTAATTATAAAAATAATGCAGAGTACACCAACACTTTCACTCCAGCAGCTATTGCATAGACGTTCCTGCAATCTTTTATCAGAGAAAAAACTCTACCGATACATGTAGGTAATTGATGTTATAATTTGTTTGTTTTTCTTTAAAATACTCTTCTAATGGTTATAATTAATGTCCCAAAAATCTGTTTCAGTTAGTTTATCTTTACATTTATTATGTTTAACAGTTTAGTTACAAATGAAAACAAAGTCTCATGAGTCCCCACAGCTGAATACTGATCAGGACTTCATATCTGAGTGGAGTTATGTTGCTTTCAGCTGATTTTCAGCTGAATATGTCACCTAAAACTGTGAGAAAGCAGTTATGATCCAGCTGAACAACTTTCTGGAGACAAAAAATCTGTTGGGTAGTTTCCAGTCAGGGTTTAGACAGCACCACAGCACTGAGACTGCACTAATCAACATATTAAATGATATTTGTCTAAATACAGATTTGTTCTAATGATGCTCGATCTCAATGCAGCTTTTGATAATGTGGACCATGACATCCTTCTTGACAGACTCATAACCTGGGTGGGATTTTCATACACAATCCATAGTTGGTTCCAATCTTATCTTGAAGACAGGGGCTATGTTGTCTTGATCACAAATCAAAGCTGATAACCATGTGGGGTCCCCCAAGGCTCAATTCTTGGACCACAGCTCTTCAATCTCTACATACTCCCCCTGGGTCAGGTCATACACAATAACAACATTGCCTATCATAGTTATACAGATGACACCCAGATCTACCTAGCTCTACCACCTAGTGACTTTGGTCCTCTTGACTCACTCCATCAGTGTTTGGAGCAAGTTAATGACTGGATGCAGTTAAACTTCCTCCGGTTAGACTGAAGATATTGTCTTTGGGAATAAGAAGGATAGGATGGAGATTATTGTTCAGCTTGGTTCCAGAGGAATAAAGATAAAGACCTAGGTTAGAAATCTTGGTGTCATAATTGATTCAGACCTGAGCTTCACTGGTCACATTAAGGCTGTAACTAGATCAGCGTTTTATCATCTGCATGGGGTCTCATGTCCACACAAGACCTAGAGAAACTCATTCATGCGTTCATCTCCAACAGACTGGACTATTGCAATGGTCTTTTGACTGGTGCTCCCAAAACAGCTGTGAAGCAACATCAGCTTATTCAGAAGGCTGCTGCTAGAGTCTTACAGAGACTATAAGAAGTTTGAAAGTTTCATGCTCGTGATTGCCCCCTCGGGTCAAACGCCTAACTGCAGCTTCAATAGTAAGCTCGTGCATGAGGCGTGCATGCTGTACATGCACACTCCTGAACGAAAACCACAGCAGAGTCAGTCCAGAACCAGTGCAATTTACAGGTTTAGACTGTTCTACACAATTTTAATAAATTAGACAAACAATGTACTCTGATGTAGATACACTAGACAAGTAGCCTAAAAATGTTCCTACTATGACATACAGAAAACCCCCAGCATTCCTTGAAAGCATCAACCCTTTTCCCCCATTACTATTTTTTAGTAAAAATTATTAGTATGATTAAAATGGCCCAAATTGCTTTGATGTGTAGAATTAATTCTAAAAGTATAAATAAAGTGATATTAAGGTAGATATAGCTCTGACCTCCTGCTCTCCTTATTCTCACAGACTCTGTCACGTTTGTGCATTACCAGCATTTTTTTGAACAGCGTCTTTTTCTTCTTCTCCACTCCTCCTTTGTGTTTTCTCCCCACCTAGATTGTGATAATAATGGTGCACAGAGCAACTGGGAGTGGGTGTCTCATGATATAACCATCCCCATGTCGTTGAAGGAAATGCAGATGAGCCGCAGAGCTGCGTGTGTTAACGGGACGGTAGATCAAACTCCCTCTGACTATTTGCCAAATGCAGGATGGGCCAAAGTGCCTGACGACTGCAGAGCCGGAGACTACAGGTTGACGCCTGTGCCGTCTCTAGTAGAAGCATGACTCTGCAGCAGCATGAATCTGCAGCAGTAGCAGGCGTAAATCGGTGGTCTCCAGGTCTGCAGCTGTAGCTTTATCGTCGGCCCGACCGAGAAAGGTTTATGATTGTCCTCGTGCACTTGCACAGATTATTTGACGAACGGTTCGGAGTGCAAATGGTTTCTTTGTTGCTAATCTGCAGGAAATATTATAAGAAAGTTCTACAGAAAGTAGCAAAGGGTTCTCACAGGTTCGTTGCTAGGCACTAGGAACGGAGACTTAACCCTGATTCATGCTTCTCCGTCAGCTCCAACTGGGAGAGACACGCACACACGGACAGAGATGCTTAGCCCTCATACTTCGTCTCCTGGGGAGTGTTGGAAAGCAATTCCCCGCCAGGACAACAGAGGGCGTAGCGCTGTTCTGTGGTATCCTGTCAGGTATCCAGTCCAAGATGGTGTGTTTGTATTGTTTTTTTTTTTGTATATAAGAGACTTTTTAACACAGACAAATTTGTCTCTCATTCTCCTCCACCTCTAAACCCACATTTCCTGTCATTTCCGTCCACAAAAAAGAAATGCTTGCTGCGCATCTTTTCACTCCTCCAGTCACGGGGGAATTAAACGTTCATAGTTTTTTTGTGAGGTATTCTTCAAGCTTCTCCGTGTCTGCCGCTAATTATTCTCGGCTCTCTTTATGTTTTTGAGGGCGCAATGGCGGCGGTGTGGAGAACGGTGCCCTGACCAGTCACAAGCTTGCGTTCTCTGTCTCGACGGACGGATGTTTAGAAAAGAGAGCTCGACTGTCCGTCCTTGCGGGGCTCTCCAGCAGGATCGCAAGGGCGAAAAATGGCGTTGCGTGTCTCCGCACTGACGCAGACGCAGAAGCATGAATCAGGCTTAAGGCTATGCTCACACTGCAGGCAAAAGCACATTAAATCCGCTTTTTTCCCCACATGCGAGTCATATCTGATATTTTTTTAATGACAGTCTGAACGCACAGATCTGCTTTTTTCAAATGCGATCTGTGTCACTTGAATATTTGGTACTAATTCCGACACACATCTGATATTTTTGAAAGTGACTGCAGTCTGAACGGTCATGTCGCATTAAATTTGTCTCCTACGTCACTGAGTCAGCGGAGGTGAGCGTTGTGTGGATGTTCCTGAGGAGAAGCGCTGACAGAAGGATTCAGGAGTCTGTCTGGACATTCTGTTTTAGGTTTTGGAATGAAACATACAAGAAATGATGTGAACGGGAGCTGGAGGTGCTGCTGGAGCAAAGCGTCTCACCGGTCTCCGTGAAGGGAGGGAAGGGGGGTCTCTGTGAGAAGGAGATTCTCCATAAATGAAATACTACTGGAACATTTTCGGTGAATAATTATTAAGGGAGACGGCGGCAACAAGGAGTAAAATAGTATACAGTTTTTTTGTTGTATATTCATATATATCTATAGATATAGATATGTATTTTATAAAGATACATGCTACTGGTGTTGGCTTTGTAGTAGCATGGCGCATTAAGTTGTCCCAGTCTTGTCTTCTTTTGTCCTCCTGCATATTGTACACCTGGCGCTGCTTTTTCCCGACTTTGAGGAAAAATCTGTAAAAACAAACTGCACAATACGCGATATGTCAAACACGACAGAGTCCAAGTTAAAATCTCAATTTCACAAGTCCAAGTAAAAGTCATCACTGCGCTCCTCAAGTCAAGTCACAAATCCCTCAAACCTGACTTGAGGACTGGAATACTCTATGCCTGGTTTATGATTATATTCCACAGGGGAACGTTTCTATTGACATGATTAAAATGCATGGAGCACATTAAATGATTAAATACGTGTGTTGAGCTCTTAGGGATATAAGCTGCTTTCCAGGTATTGAATTCCTGTAGGCCATTCTCTTTGAAGCTGTCAAAGAGCACCGCTGTTTCTGACAATCATTGTTCCATCTGAAACACAGGTGTCTCCCTCTGTAGAAATAATGGGCACAGTGCATTTGATCCAGTTGCCTTATTAGATCCTGTGGTAAATTATTTTGGCAGCTATCGCAAAAGGAGATGAGTTTTGTTATAAAAAAGCTTTTAAAAAAGGAAATTCAACAAAGGGAAGACAAGACACCTCATGCATCTCTTGTCTGATCTGCTCTCTTTGTTCCCTCCTGGATCAGATGGAATGAACTGGCACTTGCCCTAGATAAAGACTTTAAACCCTACATACAGCAGTTTCCCAACTTTTCAGAACATCTTCTGATCTCAGAGAAACTCTTTTAGAAGAGGGATTAACTCTTGTTCTTTTTTGTTCCTCTGCTGATACCACCAGCTCTAACTGCCACGGATGTGTCGCCTGATTTGGCTCCTTTTAGGTGCAGGGTTTCTAACAGTTGAAATACTGACAGAAGAGAGAGGGGGTAGACAAAAGTCTTTGTTACAAATGTTTTTATTGTAATCTGATTGTGGAAACAAAAACCACCTGAAAAGGAATTGGGTAACTAACCCCAGTTTCACACTGGAAGCATCAAGCGGTGTGAAACTGCATTGGAACAGTTTACTCATGCAGCCCATTTCACACCGGGAGAGTCTTGGCTGCGGTATGGCTTCCTTGCCGTGCTCCTCGCTTGACTTGCGAGGTCACATGATCCCTCGAGACTTCGAAGGTCACGGTTTGTTTATGCAGTCTGCCATTATGATAAAAAGAAGGAAATCATGTTTTACATCACTGTTTGATGTTATACACGATGTTGTTCATCTCCACTGCTGGGATTAAAGCCATGAAAACCACTAAAAATAAAAGCTGTTAAGTCACACGCAAAGTTCATATATATGAAATTATACCGCTGCAGTACTTTTATTTTGAAAATTATCAGGGATTTTACAACGAAAGGGTGTATGATTTCCTGTCAACTCTTACTCTTACTTGCGGAAATTGACGTGTCCTAGAGGCGGCTCGTGGCAGAAATGGAACCCAATCCCAGCTTTAGTGGTACAGCGTGCCGCTTCTGGGACGCAGCGGGTTTGAAACACTATAGACTATAATGGATTCTGTTTGAAACAGTGACGTTCCGCTGTTCCGTGTTGCTGATGCTTTGTGTGAAACCGGGGTAAGAGCAAACCACATCTGTGATCTCACCGAACATGGAGGCCAGCTGAAATAATTTTGGAAACAAGTTCTGTTGACAGGTTCAGTTCACAGAGGAAATAATTTCTGCATTCATTGTTGTGCTTAAAGTAGGGATGCAAATTATCGAGTAATTCATTAATCAATAGGCGATAATTTTTTTATACTTCATTTGTGTTCCAAGGTTTTTTATCATTTGTACACAAAGTGTCTAAAAAAACAAAAAACAGAAAATAAGCACAGAAACGGGAACAAGACAAAGCAAACCGGGGTATGATAGAGGTATCAAAACTCCAGCATACAAAGAATACACTATTCAACAAGAGGCGGGCAAGCCCCATACCTGGTGATCAGTTATTTCTCCTTGACTTAAGATAGGTATCCCATTTCTCCCACAAAGCTTCACTTTTTTGTTTTTGCAGCCTTAGTATAAAGGTTGAGCATTCCATAGATTGAATGTTTTTCACAATGGACAACCACTGGTCAATATTTGGGGGGACCTTAGAGAGCCATCGTTTGGTAATTGCTTTTTTACTTGCAGCCATGAAGATTTTTAAGAGATATCTGTCTGCTTTAGACAAGTTTGGGTCTAAGTTGCCCAGATAGAAAGACACACACGTTAATGTCACATCGAAACCCAGTATTTCCTTTACCGTTTTGTGAATGTCTTCCCAGTATGAGTCCAGTGCAGGGCAGGCCCAGAATATATGAGTGTGGTCCGCGGGGCAACGTCCACACTCTCTCCAGCATTCTGGTGGTTGTCCAGTCTGTCTGTGTTTTTGTTTTGGAGTTATAAAATATCTGATCATGTTTTTCCAGGAGAAATCTCTCCATATATATGAATATGTGGTACTGATCTGTGTGTCTTATAGTTTCCCATTCATCGGATGATATTGCTACTCCCAGTTCCTTTTCCCATTTCCCCTTCACACAGAGTGTAGTTTGGCCCCTTAATTTTGTAATGTGCCTATATAGTTCAATGATTTTCCTGTGCAGTTTTGATTTGTATGATTTTATAAACATCTGTGTGATCCCAGATATATTGTCCAATAGTAGTTTTTTAATATTTTTAACATAGTTATGTCTAAACTGGAGGTATTTGTAAAAAATCATGTCTATCGAGGCCATATTTCGTTGGAATAGTATTGAAATCCATGAAATCCTGCTGTTTGTCCGTTAAGAGGCGTAAAGAGGTAATTCCCAGTTTATTCCAATTAATATAACTTTTGTCGATCACAGCTGGTACAAAGCTTGTGTCGTACGCTGGCCACATCAGTATGCGTATCTCTCCCTGGAGTTTAAAATGTTTCACTATATCTGACCAAACATTTAGGGAAAAGTTTACCCACTGATTCTGGTCCCCACAATTTCTAACCTGGGACGGATTTGCCAGTAAGCTTTGAACTGGTGTGTTTGATGTTGCTGTCTCTATTGTTTTCCACTTAGCTATGTAGTCTTGAATACAACAGAGCAAGAGCGGTCTAATCTGGGCTGCTATGTAGTAATCTTTGAGACAGGGCAACCCCATTCCCCTTTTAGATTTAGGTAATTGTAGTGTCTTATATCTTGTTCTTGGGGCTTTGCCATTCCAAATAAAGCGTGAGATGGCTCTAGCCCATTCTCTGAACTGGGAACTGGGAATATGGACAGGTAAGGATAGAAAGAGGAATAATAGTCTTGGCGAGATATTGCTCTTTATCACCATAATTCTGTTGCCTAAATCTAAGGTAAGAAAAGACCATCTTTCCAAATCAGTTTTAATTTGTGTGTGGATAAATTGGTAATTTTCAGCATACAGATTAGATACTTCTTTTGTTAACCTAACCCCCAAATACTTCATAGAGCAGGAATCCCAATTAAATTTATATTTTGATTTAAACTCTGTTGTTGGTTCAAAATTATACCCAAGGGCTCGTGTTTTTTCGATATTAAAGGTATACCCTGAAAGAGCGCCAAATTGTTGTAATATTTCCATTAATCGTGGGATTCCAGTGATTGGGTCTTCCAGGCTAACCAAGACATCATCTGTATGGAGACATATTCTATATTCTGAGCCGTTCATGTTTATGCCTTGCAAAATTGAGTCTTGTTGTACCATTTGTGCCAGCGGTTCAATAAAAAAGGTTAAACAGGCTCGGACTAACCGGGCAGCCCTGTCGACATCCTTGTCTTAAATGTATGGGTTTAGATACATTTCCATTTACTTTGATTCTTGCTATGGAATTTGTGTACAAAGTTTTAATAGTGTTAATAAAATCCTGATGGTAGCCCAACCTTTCCATAACTTTATAGAGAAAATTCCAACCGACAGAGTCAAAAGCTTTCTCTGCATCCATACTAAGTAAGATAGCCTGTGAATTTTGTTTTTGTATGTGTTTTATGATGTGAAGGGTCCTCCTTATATTATCCTGTGTCTGCCTTCCTGAAATAAACCCGGTCTGGTCCTCTTCGATCAAGAATTCCATGCTCTCTTTCAATCTTTTTGCTAGTATAGTTGTGAAAATCTTATCTTGATTTAAAACGCTGACAGGTCTATAGGATCCGCACTGGGTCAAATCCTTGCCATCTTTTAGGAATCATTGAGATTATGGCCTCCCTCCAAGATGGGGGCAGGAAACCCTCCTTGAGAGTATAGTTAAAGCTTCTTACTAACATTGGAATCAGTTGTTCTCTCATTGATTTATACCATTCTCCAGGAAACCCATCGGGACACGCGCTCTTTGAAGGCTTTAGAGAGGAAATGGCCTTATCTATTTCTTCCTCAGTTATAGGTTTGGTTAATTTTTCATTATGTAACTTGCAGAGAGAGAGAGAGTAGGTCTAATTGACTCAAAAAGTTGTCCAGTATACAACTATCAACTACATATGGCTGGTCGTATACAGGTGCTGGCCAGTAAATTAGAATATCATCAAAAGGTTGAAAATATTTCAGTAATTCCATTCAAAACGTGAAACTTGTACATTATATTCATGCAATGCACACAGACCAATGTATTTCCAATGTTCATTACATTTAAATTTGATATTCATAAGTGACAACTAATGAAAACTCCAAATTTGGTATCTCAAAAAATTAGAATATTCTGAAAAGGCTGAATATAGAAGACACCTGCTGCCACTCTAATCAGCTGATTTACTCAAAACACCTGCAAAGGCCTTTAAAAGGTCCCTCAGTCTTGTTTTGAAGGCACCACAATCATGGGGAAGACTTCTGACTTAACAGCTGTCCAAAAGACAATCATTGACACCTTGCACAAGGAGGGCAAGACACAAAAGGTGATTGCTAAAGAAGCTGGCTGTTCGCAGAGCTCTGTGTCCAAGCACATTAACAGACAGGCGAAGGGACGGAAAAAATGTGGTAGAAAAAAGTGTACAAGCTATAGGGATAACCGCACCCTGCAGAGAATTGTGACGACAAACCCATTCAAAAATGTGGGGGAGATCCACAAAGAGTGGACTGCAGCTGGAGTCAGCGCTTCAAGAACCACCACGAGGAGACTCATGAAAGACATGGGATTCAGGTGTCGCATTCCGTGTGTCAAGCCACTCTTGAACAAGAAACAGCGCAAGAAGCGTCTCGCCTGGGCCAAGGACAAAAAGGACTGGACTGATGCTGAGTGGTCCAAAGTTATGTTTTCTGATGAAAGCAAGTTCTGCATTTCCTTTGGAAATCAAGGACCCAGAGTCTGGAGGAAGAGCGGAGAAGCACAGAATCCACGTTGCATGAGGTCCAGTGTAAAGTTTCCACCGTCAGTGATGGTGTGGGGTGCCATGTCATCTGCCGGTGTTGGCCCACTCTGTTTCCTGAGGTCCAGGGTCAATGCAGCCGTCTACCAGGAAGTTTTAGAGCACTTCATGCTTCCTGCTGCTGACCAACTTTATGGGGATGCAGACTTCACCTTTCAACAGGACTTGGCACCTGCACACAGTGCCAAAACCACCAGCACCTGGTTCAAGGACCATGGTATCCCTGTCCTTGATTGGCCAGCAAACTCGCCTGACCTTAACCCCATAGAAAATCTATGGGGTATTGTGAAGCGGAGGATGCAATACGCTAGACCCAACAATGCAGAGGAGCTGAAGACGACTATCAGAGCAACCTGGGCTCTCATAACACCTGAGCAGTGCCACAGACTGATCGAGTCCATGCCACGCCGCATTACTGCAGTTATTGAGGCAAAAGGAGCCCCGACTAAGTATTGAGTGCTATACATGCACATTCATTTCATGTTCATTCTTTTCAGTTGGCCAACATTAGAGAAACAAACATTTTTTCATTGGCCTTTAGAATATTCTAATTTTCTGAGATACCAGATTTGATGTTTTCATTGGTTGTCACCTATAAATATCAAAATTAAACGTAATAAACATTGGAAATACATTGGTCTGTGTGCATTGCATGAATATAATGTACAAGTTTCACGTTTTGAATGGAATTACTGAAATATTTTCAACCTTTTGATGATATTCTAATTTACTGGCCAGCACCTGTAAGTTCTGATAAAAAGTTTCAAAGGCTTTCCGTATTCTGTCTGGGTCATACCGTAAATCCTCTAATACAGGCCCAGGCCTGTATTTGACTCAAGCTCATCAAGCTCCAGGCCTTTATTAGAAGGAGGGCCAGAATTAGAGGCAGACCCCAATTTCTACTTGAGCAAAATGAACTAATGGTTCGCTGGAGTTTTTGACAATTAAAATTGCACCCACATTTTCAAAGTTAAACACATTTCTTTTAACAACGGTAGTTTCTGCTTCAGCCATCTCCCCCCTCCCCCTGCGCAGCGGCCGCAAACTCACTGATGCGCCTGCAGCCTCTCAGAGTTCCTGCTGCTCTAAATATTAAAATAATTATTTCATTTTCTGTTCCTCACTTCTGATTACCTTCAATGGTGTCTGTTTGTTGCTACCACCAGGTACAAAAACTAACTTGTTTTTATTTGACTATTTTTCTGTCCTGTCTCTGTTTATTGTCTTCCTGCATCTCCTCTCAATCCTAAAGAAAAACTGCTACCTAGGTTCATATATATTCACCTTATGAGTTACCTTTGAACTGCAGTTCTAAAAGATCTACCGACCGCAAAAACAGCGGGGTGCGCACTGCTCGCCAGCCACATTAGGTGCGTCACCGAGGACAAAACAGGTGATGCGCCCCGATCCACAGCAGCGAAACGCATCAGGCAGAAATAAGACAGAAAACATAAAAGGAAATGAGCTGACATGAACGATCGCGTGTTAAATTAGTTTTTGAGGTGGCGACACCTAATTTGATAATGTTACTGTGGCCGTGCTCAGGACGCAGATGTCTGGAGCGCGTCAACAATCAGAGCTTTGCATGCGCAAGCTGGTTAAGATCAGGATGGGGGTGAGGGGAAGGTTAAATTGCAAGAGGGTAAACGTCACAATAATTTGGTTAAATGTCCGTTTTACGGCGGGTGTCAGTACCGACGCTCTGGCAAAGCGCGTTGCCTCCTGACGCGCAGGAGCTTGTCACCTGCTGACAGCAGGCTGCTGTCTTTTCCGTGGATTGCATCTTGCCGGTCATTATCACGTGACAGCGACTAGTCGATGACAGGCATAAAATGTCACTATAGTGAAGTTGACTAGTTCATACAACCCCTATTGCTCTCCAGAGTGTTCTGCAGCATATATCAGCACGTTCTCTTTTCACTTGATATCAAATTTTCGCCTCCTCTTCGTCTCCGCACCTGCCATGGTTAAAGTTACCATCGCGGTCTGTCACTGGCAAATCAAAAGTGAGACGGATGACACAACCGCCCCGCTGTGGTACTTGCTTGTTACCGCATTCCACCCGGCCACAATAAAAAAACGGCCATTATTCACCTCCGCCGACTCCGACACCAGCCAAAATATGACACCCGGCCATTAACTGAATACAGGCCAATATTAGAGGATTTACGGTATTCTAATTGTTTAGTTATAGGGTCTCTGATTTTGTAAATACTGGCATCTGATTGCTGTTTGCCCAGTCTTCAAGCAAGTGTTTTAGAGGCTTTGGCTCCCGCTTCATAATAACTTTGCTTCGTAAATCTAAGTTTCTTTTCTAATTCTTCACTGTAAAATTGATCGATTTCTTGCCGGAGTGTTCTCATTTTTATCAGTAGTTGTTGAGTTGTTTTTTTGTTTCACTATGCTGCTTTTCCAGTTCCATAAGTTGTTCCTGTGCATTGGTTAACTTCCTAATTTTCTCTTTTTTAGCTGTAGCAGTTTCTGATAAAGCCTCGTAAGACTGCTTTAGAAGCGTCCCACAGGATAGCAGGGTTTACTGTAGGGCTGGGCGATATGACGATTTTAGACCGTTTTACGATCTACACATCTGACGGTCTGTCATTTTTGAGAGACCTTTTTATCACGATTCACAGCTCTGCTGTTGAAATTCTGCCTCTGAATGAAAAGGGAACTTACCCCAGGCGAATGACACGCCTTTGTTTGACCCTTAACCAATCAGAGTGCGTCATAGTAATACAGGTGCTGGCCAGTAAATTAGAATATCATCAAAAGGTTGAAAATATTTCAGTAATTCCATTCAAAACGTGAAACTTGTACATTATATTCATGCAATGCACACAGACCAATGTATTTCCAATGTTCATTACATTTAAATTTGATATTCATAAGTGACAACTAATGAAAACTCCAAATTTGGTATCTCAAAAAATTAGAATATTCTGAAAAGGCTGAATATAGAAGACACCTGCTGCCACTCTAATCAGCTGATTTACTCAAAACACCTGCAAAGGCCTTTAAAAGGTCCCTCAGTCTTGTTTTGAAGGCACCACAATCATGGGGAAGACTTCTGACTTAACAGCTGTCCAAAAGACAATCATTGACACCTTGCACAAGGAGGGCAAGACACAAAAGGTGATTGCTAAAGAAGCTGGCTGTTCGCAGAGCTCTGTGTCCAAGCACATTAACAGACAGGCGAAGGGACGGAAAAAATGTGGTAGAAAAAAGTGTACAAGCTATAGGGATAACCGCACCCTGCAGAGAATTGTGACGACAAACCCATTCAAAAATGTGGGGGAGATCCACAAAGAGTGGACTGCAGCTGGAGTCAGCGCTTCAAGAACCACCACGAGGAGACTCATGAAAGACATGGGATTCAGGTGTCGCATTCCGTGTGTCAAGCCACTCTTGAACATGAAACAGCGCAAGAAGCGTCTCGCCTGGGCCAAGGACAAAAAGGACTGGACTGATGCTGAGTGGTCCAAAGTTATGTTTTCTGATGAAAGCAAGTTCTGCATTTCCTTTGGAAATCAAGGACCCAGAGTCTGGAGGAAGAGCGGAGAAGCACAGAATCCACGTTGCATGAGGTCCAGTGTAAAGTTTCCACCGTCAGTGATGGTGTGGGGTGCCATGTCATCTGCCGGTGTTGGCCCACTCTGTTTCCTGAGGTCCAGGGTCAATGCAGCCGTCTACCAGGAAGTTTTAGAGCACTTCATGCTTCCTGCTGCTGACCAACTTTATGGGGATGCAGACTTCACCTTTCAACAGGACTTGGCACCTGCACACAGTGCCAAAACCACCAGCACCTGGTTCAAGGACCATGGTATCCCTGTCCTTGATTGGCCAGCAAACTCGCCTGACCTTAACCCCATAGAAAATCTATGGGGTATTGTGAAGCGGAGGATGCAATACGCTAGACCCAACAATGCAGAGGAGCTGAAGACGACTATCAGAGCAACCTGGGCTCTCATAACACCTGAGCAGTGCCACAGACTGATCGAGTCCATGCCACGCCGCATTACTGCAGTTATTGAGGCAAAAGGAGCCCCGACTAAGTATTGAGTGCTATACATGCACATTCTTTTCATGTTCATTCTTTTCAGTTGGCCAACATTAGAGAAACAAACATTTTTTCATTGGCCTTTAGAATATTCTAATTTTCTGAGATACCAGATTTGATGTTTTCATTGGTTGTCACCTATAAATATCAAAATTAAACGTAATAAACATCGGAAATACATTGGTCTGTGTGCATTGCATGAATATAATGTACAAGTTTCACGTTTTGAATGGAATTACTGAAATATTTTCAACCTTTTGATGATATTCTAATTTACTTGCCAGCACCTGTATATTAGTGCCCCGCTTGTTTTCACCTGTGTGTGAACAAACATGGCTTCGGCCGCGGCTGCGAGCGAGAACAAGGTTTTCGTTCCGAAGAGGAACGCCTCGTCCATTATATGGAACTGGTTTGGTTTTTCACCAGATGACAAAGAGCAGCGAAACGTCATTTGCAAGGAGAGCGTCAAGGCAAGTGATGGCAACACCACAAACTTGTTTAATCACTTGAAAAGAAGGCATCCCAAACAATACAATGAGAGCCAGCTGGCAGCTAAAGCTAAAAAGCCTGCAGCTGCAGTGGCTAGTGCTTCTTCCAGGCAGCAAATGCCAACAGAAACACTCACAAAACTCACTCCCTAAGACAGAGACAGCAGACGATGGAACAGCTTGACAGATGCAGTGATGTACCACTTGGTTAAAGATTTGTGTCCCGTGCGAACAGTAGGAGTGGGATTTAAGAAAATGATAAAAACATTGGATCCGCGCTACGAGTTTTCCAGCCGCAAGTATTTTTCGAACACCGCCATTCCACGCATGTACGCTGAATGCAAAGTGAGAGTTGCAGAAAATATTCAGAATGCGCAGTTATTTGCTACCACAAGCGATCTCTGGTCCAGCCGCACATCTGAGCCGTATTTGAGCTCAACTATCCACTACATGAGCAACTGGGTGCTACATTTGAACAAGTTAATGTTTGCACAATACATTTGCAATTGACATGTTTGCACTTTAAATATGTTTACGATTTTAATTTATGTTAAGTTACTTGAAAAACGAGAAAAACTGATTTTTGTAATTGTTTCTCTCAGGGCTTTTATCATCTCTGGTGTGAGTTTAAAATATAAGTGTGTTAGCACTGTGTTGATTATCCCTAATATGAATAAATGTTTATTTATTCAATGTTTCTCTTCTTTAATACGCAATTGAAGTTATGCTATTCATGGATAAAAAATCGTGATAACATCGAAATCGTGATAAAATATTGGAAAAATCATGATATTCTATTTTTGCCATATCGCCCAGCCCTAGTTTACTGTACCTTCATTATTTTCTAAATATGTTTGTAAGTCTCGTCTCGTCTCGTCTTCCTCCGCTTATCCGGGTCCGGGTCGCGGGGGCAGCATCCCAACTAGGGAGCTCCAGGCCGTCCTCTCCCCGGCCTTGTCCACCAGCTCCTCCGGCAGGACCCCAAGGCGTTCCCGGACCAGATTGGAGATGTAACCTCTCCAACGTGTCCTGGGTCGACCCGGGGGCCTTCTGCCGGCAGGACATGCCCGAAACACCTCCCCGGGGAGGCGTCCAGGAGGCATCCTGACCAGATGCCCAAACCACCTCAACTGGCTCCTTTCGATCCGGAGGAGCAGCGGTTCTACTCCGAGTCCCTCCCGAATGTCCGAGCTCCTCACCCTATCTCTAAGGCTGAGCCCGGCCACCCTACGGAGGAAACTCATTTCGGCCGCTTGTATCCGCGATCTCGTTCTTTCGGTCATTACCCAAAGCTCATGACCATAGGTGAGGATTGGGACGTAGATCGACCGGTAAATCGAGAGTCTGGCTTTCTGGCGCAGCTCCCTCTTCCCCACGACAGATCGGCTCAGCGTCCGCATCACTGCAGACGCCGAACCAATCCGCCTGTCGATCTCCCGATCCCTCCTACCCTCACTCGTGAACAAGACCCCGAGATACTTAAACTCCTCCACTTGAGGTAGGACCTCTCCCCCGACCCGGAGGTGGCAAGCCACCCTTTTCCGGTCGAGAACCATGGTCTCAGATTTGGAGGTGCTGATCCTCATCCCTGCCGCTTCACATTCGGCCGCGAACCTACCCAGCAAGAGCTGAAGGTCAGAGCTGGATGAAGCTAGGAGGACCACATCATCCGCAAAAAGCAGAGACGAGATTCTCCTGCCACCAAACTCGACACACTCCACACCACGGCTGCGTCTAGAAATTCTGTCCATAAAAGTGATGAACAGAACCGGTGACAAAGGGCAGCCCTGGCGGAGTCCAACCCTCACTGGGAACAGGTCCGACTTACTACCGGCTATGCGGACCAAACTCACGCTCCTCTGGTAAAGGGACTGAATGGCCCTTAACAGAAAGCCACCCACCCCATACTCCTGGAGCGTCCCCCACAGGGTGCCCCTGGGGACACGGTCATAAGCCTTCTCCAAATCCACAAAACACATGTGGATTGGTTGGGCAAACTCCCATGCCCCCTCCATCACCCTTGCAAGGGTATAGAGCTGGTCCACAGTTCCACGGCCAGGACGAAAACCACATTGCTCCTCCTCTATCTGAGATTCAACTATCGATCGGACCCTCCTCTCCAGTACCTTGGCGTAGACCTTTCCAGGGAGGCTGAGGAGTGTGATCCCCCTATAGTTGGAACACACCCTCAGGTCACCCTTCTTAAAGATGGGGACCACCACCCCGGTCTGCCACTCCCTAGGAACTGCCCCCGATGACCACGCAATGTTGTAGAGACGTGTCAACCATGACAGCCCTACAACATCCATAGCCTTGAGATACCCAGGACGAACCTCATCCGCCCCCGGGGCTCCGCCGCTGTGTAGTTGTTTGACTACCTCAGCAACTTCTGCCCCCGAGATCGGACAGTCCATCCCCAGGCCTCCCAGCTCTGGTTCCTCCTCGGAATGCGCATTGGTGGGATTGAGGAGCTCCTCAAAGTATTCCTTCCACCGTCCGACTATAGCCTCAGTTGACGTCAGCAGCTCCCCATCCCCACTGTAAACAGTGTGAGCGAGTTGCTGCCTTCCTCTCCTGAGGCGCCGGACAGTTTGCCAGAACCTCTTTGGAGCCGATCGATAGTCTTTCTCCATGGCCTCACCAAACTCCTCCCACGCCCGAGATTTTGCCTCGGCAACTGCCACTGCTGCACCCCGCTTGGCTATCCGGTACCTGTCTGCTGCCTCCGGAGACCCACAGACCAGCCACGCCCTGTAGGCCTCCTTCTTCAGCCTGACGGCTCCCCGAACCTCTGGTGTCCACCAGCGGGTACGGGGGTTGCCACCACGACTGGCACCGGCCACCTTACGGCCACAGCTAGCAACAGCCGCCTCGACAATCGCAGAGTGGAACAAGGCCCACTCGGACTCAATGTCCCCCACTGCTCTCGGGACGTGGTCAAAGCTCTGCCGGAGGTGGGAGTTGAAGACCGTCTTGACAGGTTCTTCTGCCAGGCGTTCCCAGCAGACCCTCACTATGCGTTTGGGTCTGCCAGGTCTACGCGGCATGTTCCCTTGCCATCTGATCCAACTCACCACCAGGTGGTGATCAGTTGACAGCTCCGCCCCTCTCTTCACTCGGGTGTCCAAAACATACGGCCGCAGGTCAGATGATACGACTACAAAATCTATCATCTACCTGTGACCTAGGCTGCCCTGGTACCAAGTGTACCGGTGGGCATCCTTATGTTCGAACATGGTGTTCGTTATGGCCAAACTGCGGCTTGCACAGAAGTCCAATAACAAAACACCGCTCGAGTTCAGATTAGGTGGGCCGTTCCTCCCAATCACACCCCTCCAGGTCAAGCTGTCATTGCCCACGTGAGCATTGAAGTCCCCCAGCAGGACAATGGAGTCCCCTGATGGAGCACTATCTAGCACTCGTCCCAGGGACTCCAAAAAGGGTGGGTACTCTGAACTGATATTTGGCCCATAAGCACAAACAACAGTCAGGACCCGTTCCCCGACCCGAAGGCGCAAGGAAGCTACCCTCTTGTCCCCCGGGGTAAACCCCAACACACAGGCAGAGAGTCTCGGAGCTAACAAAAAGCCAACCCCAGCCCTCCGCCTCTCACCCGGAGCAACTCCAGCAAAGTAGAGTGTCCAACCCCTCTCCAGGTCTCGGGTTCCAGAGCCAATGCAATGTGTCGAGGTGAGTCCGACTATATCTAGCCGGTACCGCTCAACCTCTGCCACAAGCTCCGGCTCCTTCCCCGCCAGCGAGGTGACGTTCCATGTCCCAAAAACTAGTTTTCTTGTCCGGGGATTGGACCGCCAAGGCTCCCGCCTTGGTCTGCCACCCGATTCGCATTGCACCGGACCCTTCATGTTCCTCCTGCGGGTGGTGGGTCCACAGTTGGACGAGCCCATGTATCCGGTTCGGGCTGGGCCCGGCCGGGCCCCATGGGCGAAAGCCCGGCCACCAGGCGCTCGCTCACGGGCCCCAACCCCAGGCCTGGCTCCAGGGTGGGACCCCGGTAACCCTCCGGGCCGGGTACTCCGACTCTTCATTTTAACCGCCATGAAAGATCCTTCGAACCGTTCTTTGTCTCACCCTTCACCTAAGACCAATTTGTCATGGGAGACCCTACCAGGGGCACTAAGTGCCCCAGACAACATAGCTCCTAGGATCATTAGGGCACTCAAACTCCTCCACCACGATAAGGTGACGGTTCAAGGAGGAGTGTTTGTAAGTGCTGTTTCATTCTCTCTTTAAATCGAGAGTCATTCAGTAGGCCAACGTTCAGCCTCCATGATGTTGATTTGTGGCTGCTATCAGGTGCAATTTTAGATACACTGTGGAGTGGTCTGACAGGTCTCTCTGAGTGATTTCACATTCCTGTATTCTATGTCTTTCACTTTTGTACATAAGTGATCTATTCTAGAGTGAACATTATGTCTATGTGAATAGAATGTGTATTGTTTACCATATTTGTGAAAGTCCCTCCAGATATCTAATATACCTAAATCTTCGATTCTCCCTTTGAACCATGTTTCAATATTTGTGAGCTTTCTCTTGTTATTTGTAGTATTTAATTTTGAAAAAATCACATTGAAATCCCATGCACAAATCACAACTCCTAAGGCTCGCGATGTCATCAACTCTAGGATTTTCTTGAAAAAATTATTTTTACTACCTGGTGGTGCATAGACGTTCAGTAAGGTTACCTCCTTTCCATCTATCCTGCCATTGACCATGACATACATGCCATCATAATCTTTTGATTCTGAATGGAATTCAAAGTGAACAGAGTTAGGAATCAATATGGCCACACCCCTTTTGAAGATCCATAGTATGTGTGCTTAAAGCCCATTTTCATTAGTTTTTCATGTTCTGGACATCAGTTCTGGGCTACATAGGTGGGTTTCCTGCCAAAATATAATTTGGGCCTTTTATTTTTTTGTTTTTGAAACTATCTTGCTTCTCTTTATGGGACTTGTCAAACTATTAAGATTAAAAGTAATAATTTGTATGGTTTGTACTGCATCAACAAGCACAGGATATTTCACACAGTCTTGGAGAAATTATGACACGTCTCTAAATAAAGTAAAATTTCCTAGTGCAGAGTGGAGACAACTCATAGAAGCACTGATTTGATCTCATTTCTGAGAAAAATAGAACAGGTTAGATGCACCTAATAAATAAAATTACTAACAAACTCAGGAATCTGTTTCTTTGCTTCATTGTTCTGGTGCTGAGAATATCACTAATGCGGATCAAAGGAGATACACAGATGAATGCACCTCTTATTTATTATTTGGAGACTACATTTACTGCAGCTGGCAGAGGCAGAGATTTTTTCTATTGATACACGGAATTTACAGAATCATTTTAAATTTTAATAGGGGAAGACTGCAGGAGGGAGTGGTAAAATACAGGGGGTCCCCAGCAAAAACAAGAAACTTTACGAGTCTGATGAAACCCGCTGGTTTTCCATCAGGCAGTCACGGGGCAGCTCCAACGACCCAGTGGCTGTGCTGGGTCAATGTTATCGAGCTCAGTCCGGCTCGGCCGTGAACAAGCTGAGGCGACGCCGTGCTCTGCTTAAGAAGTGTTATTTTCCCGCTTGAGAAGAAGCGCCCAACATGTTTTTACGCTTCCTCCGAGACATGTCACGCCGCTAAGTTGTTAGCGCTGCGCGCTAACACATCAATAGTGCAGTGCAGCCTGCTGGAGGTTTTAAGGGTTCAGATGAAAACACCCGACCTCTCAGGCTGCTCACACATCGATCTTAAGTTGTCGCTGTTGTGCTCACGCCGCAATACAGTATTAGATGCGGTTAAAGTCAGACATGAAAAAATAAATACATTTTACATGAATAAGTGATGCTTAGCCTGGTGAGGGGAAGAAAACCTGGCCTAATAAGCACTGGAGAAAACCCTGTCAAGATCGTCAACACTCATTTATCTTAATGCTATTGAAACATGTAAACCAAAAAGCATTATATCCACTGCTACCTTTCTAATTTTAAACTCAGTAATTTATGCCGTAACTTCACCTTGCCCTGCCTGCTCCTCCTTGCTCCTGCCGGGTGTGATCACAAGCGACAACTTATTAGTTCCCGCTGCTTCTTCGGGAAACAGTGCCAAAAAAAAAACAAAAACAAAAAAAACTTGGGATCTTGTAGGCGTGGTGGTGGGATTTCTACGCCTATGTAAGGGAAACCCTGGTGGAACACCTGCATCTTGTCTCGGAACATCAGTCGGTACTCCTCTGCGCTCCCCGTCGTTTCCCCTCTTCCTCTGTGCCATTCTTCTCCTCCGCGACGCGTCTCTCTCTGCGCCTTCCCTCGCTCCCAGGGGAAAGTCAGTTCCTCTGGTCCTTTCCGCGTGGGCGTCAGTTGTACGGGGAAGCCCTTTGTACGCAAGTCCTCCGCAGCTTAGTCTGCGTTGTTATAGGTGTCCCAGAGTCCAGAAACACACGCAGCCTGGTCATAGGCATGTGGAAACGAATCCCTCATTGTTTTAACATATTTTTAATAGGCAAGTATTCTTTCCTCTTGTCCATCTCGTCTGTGGCAAAATCATGGTCAAAAAACCCTCTCCCCATCGACACATATCTTCTTCCAGGCGGCACTGATAATCTTCTCCTTTGTGGTATATTTTGAGAATTTCACAATGACTGATCGTGGGGGTGCACCGTCGTGTGGTCTGGGGGCCAGGGCTCTGTGCGCACGCTCTGTCTCCAGTTTTGTGACTCTCGCACTCTCCGACAGCTCGTTTTTAAACAAGTTTTCCACAAAGTGTACCATGGAGGTTCCCTCAACACCCTCCGTATATGCGGATGTTATTTCGACGTGAGTGGCCTTCGAGTTGAGCCACCTTAGCCTTGAAATCCTCCTGAGTTTTCTTCATGTGTGCAAAGCATTCTTTTATGTCTACGCCAAGTGTCTCTACTGCGTCTATGCGATGCTCGGCTTCATCCAGTCTCTGCGATGTAGCCTCCATCTTCCCAGCCGTATCCTCGACCATCTGCCGAAGCTCGTTCCGTATCTCCCCAAGCTGCTTTTTCACATCCTCTGAGAAATTGTGTTGAAAGTACTGCAGCTGTTGAGACAGTTTCGCATCCCATTCGGTCATACACTTGGCCATAGTGTCGTTGATGGCCTCTCGGATAGAGGCTAGCGAGGGAGTCTCAGCTAGCTTAGCCTCCTCGTTGCCCGATTTCTCGAAGTCAAGCGGGTTTTCAGCCTTCTTCATACTCCTCAACGTCTTTCTGGAGGCCCCCTCTTCCCCCCCCCGGCATAGTTACACGTCAAGAGTATTAAACAAAATCTCCTGGTTTAAAAAATGGGGGATTTTTGATTAATCAGTTTGGAGCTCATGTTTTATGCTGCCATCTTGTTCTGAGCGCCACCGGAAACCCAATCAATAGTTGTTTTATCTTATCGATCAATGATCGATTTATTGATAAGCGGCGATTTTTCTGAAAAGCTGAATTTCCCTCTGAATAGGTTCCATCTACTGTATACATAACATAAAATGCTATCTTCTATATCATATAATAAAAAATGCAAATCATATTCCTTAATCAAATAATATTGGTTATGGTTGTTCTAGAGGGGATATTGTGCCCTGGCTCAATGTACTTTATCACTTCTTGAAATCCCTGTCCGTCAACAACATTTATCGGCAGCATGTCTGTAGTAACCATGTTACATATTTGCTTTGTAATGCCCTCTGCTTTCGTGGAGTCACATACCCTTCTTCCCAGTTGTCAGTTTGGTCGAGCGCCTGTGGAGGCAAACATTCCAGGAGGAGGACCAGGAATCAAGAAGGCATTACCTTTCAGTGATTTTTATTTTAGTGCTCATTTGTGCTCCAACACCTGCCTCATCCTACCACCAACAATGACTGACTTACTCAGGGAAGCTTATGTACACTGGACAAAATTGACTAATTGGAACAAACCATTCTACACAAGGACTCAAGACTCAGACAAAATACAGACATTAAACAATGCAAAATCAACAAAGAAAAGAATCCAAATATTTACCATATTTACAAATATTAACATTTTCAGGCCTTGTGTTTAATATATTAATTTACATTCCTTCCATTTACAAAATGGTTTTCTCCGGCCCCATTCACCTCCTGCCTTCCCAGGTGGAACTAATAAATTGTTTGCAGGTCCCGGGACACAATTTCTCTGCGCACAAACATAGACCAGGAAGAGGCAGAGATGAGTAAATGGCTGCAGCAACAATCCCTCCTTTTCTGCTCTGTCTTACAATTAACTGTTATTTCTATTGTTTGCAGTAACTATAACATACTCATGATCTGTGTTTTGTTCTAGTATTGTGGGTGTCGGCTGCTGGCTGTCATGAGGTAGCGCACGCCGACGCTGTGCAGGCAGGCACACCCGTGGACGACAGCAAACAACTCAACCAAACTAAACTGATACTCGATAATTGTATGTTTATTTTCTAATCCTTTTAAACACACTATGTCAACTGAGAATCATACAAAAACAAATGTCAATTAAAACACACAAGGAAATATAATGTTGACTCTCTGTCACATCTCCTTCCCCCTGAGGACTGTGTGCTTAGGGTACAGCACTCAGTCCTCATGTACCCTTGAAAGAGAGTCCGCAACCAAATTGGACTTTCCTGATAGGTACTGCACAGTAAAATCATAAGGCTGCAGAGACCGGTACCAATTGATAAGACGAGTGTTGGTATCCTTTGTTCTTTTTAGCCATTGCAGGGCACGGTGATCAGTCTCAAGAACGAAATGTTGTCCAAGCAAATAAAATTTCAAAGTGTCTATAGCCCACTACATGGCCAAACACTCCTTCTTAACAGTGGAGTATCTACTCTCACGATCCAACAGCTTCCGGCCCAGGAACAAGATGGGTCGGCTACCTTCCTTTGCCTCCTGCAGAAGGACTGCTCCAAGACCCACAGCTGAGGCATCTGTCTGCAGGATGAAGAGCTGAGTGAAGTCAGGACTGTGAAGCACAGATTCTGTCGGGATGGCATCCTACAGGTCCCTGAAGGCCCTGTCACACTCCTCTGTCCATCTCACCTCTTTCGTTGCTGATGATTTTGTGAGATCAGTTAAGACTGCAGCTCTGTCAGCAAACTGAGGGATGAATCTGCTGTACCAACCCACCAATCCCATGAAAGCATGAACCTTTCCCATGAAAGCATGAACCTTCTTCTTTGCGGTTGGCACAGGGTAAGAGTGGATAGCCTCCACTTTCCCAACTCGAGGTCTGACCCTGCATTGACCAACCACATGGCCAAGATACTCCACTTGGTGCTGAGCCAGAGAACAATTGCCTGGGTTGATTGTCAGTCCAGCTGATTTGATCAGACGAAGAACATGGTGCAGATGAGAGGGATGCTCCTCCCACGTCTGGCTGAAAATTACCACATCATCCAGGTATGCCGCTGCGAAGTGTGGTACGTCCCTCAGCACTTGGTCCATGAGTCTCTGGAAGGTAGCTGGTGCCCCCTGGAGGCCAAATGGCATAACTCTGAACTGATACATGCTGTATGGTGTTGTAAGCAGTCAGTTCTTTAGTCTCAGGTGCAAGGGCCAGCTGCCAATAACCTTTGCTCAGGTCCAAATTGGTAATGAATTTAGAGTTACCAACTCTCTCCAACAGGTCATCAATTTGGGGCATGGGATATGGCAAAGGTTTAGACACTGAGTTAAGGTATCTAAAGTCTATACAGAAGTGGAATGACCATCCTTCTTTGGCACCAAAACAATAGGGCTGCACCACTCACTGATTGATGGCTCTATGATACCAAGCTGTAGCATCACATCAATCTCCTTCTTGAGCTTCGGCATCAGACGTTCAAGGATCCTGTAGGACTTTCGACGAGGCACTGTGGTCTCTTTTAGTTGAACTTTGTGCTGAGCCAGAGAGGTGAAACCAGATGTCTCACTGAAGAGATATGGTCGGAGAAGTGCTTTGACCTCTTCTTGTTGGTGTGGCTGGAGGTGTGACACATCAATGGAAACCGGTTTGGAGACCTCCTGGTGAAAGGACTGTTCCTCTTCTTCCTCATCATTCACAGCCCGGATGAAAAGGTGTGGTTGGTGAACGTGCTGGCGTGATGGTGCCGGTTCATGAAACCCCTTCAACAAATTTACATGAAAACACTGGTATTTTTTTTAGTTTTCTCAGGTATGTAGAGTTCATAGGTTACCATACTCAGACATTTGGTGATCCGGTAAGGACCCTGCCATCTTGCCAACAGTTTACTGTCCCTGGTTGGGACTTTTTGACCAACCTGAAAAGGTCTGCTCCTCGCCTTTTTGTCATACCAGGTTTTCCGTTGCTCTTGGGCCACCCTCATGTGCTCCTGTGCCAATGCAGTCATCCACTCCAGTCTGTCTCTCCTTTGAAGAACATATGCGATGGCATTGTCCTGGTCTGCTGGTGGTTTCTACCAATGGTCTTAAAGAATGTCAAGAGGTCCTCGCACCTGACTTCCATATAGGAGCTCGAATGGGGAGAACCCTGTAGACGCCTGTGGTACCTCCCGATAAGCAAACATCATGTAAGGTAGCCACTGGTCCCAGACCATTGCCTGTATTGGAGACAAACTTTCGCAGCACGTTTTTAAGAGTTTGAATTAACCTTTCAACCAAACCGTCCGTCTGAGGGTGGTATGGAGTGGTTTTAATGCCCATAATTCCAAGCAAAGTATAAACCTGTCTCAATAACTGAGACATGAAATTAGTACCACAGTCATTGAGAATCTCCCTGGGTATTCCAACTCTTGAAAACATCTGAATAAGGCAGGTTGCAACTTGTTTGGCTTTAACAGTTCGCAGAGGACAAACCTCAGGATAATGGGTAGCGTAGTCAAAAATCAAATCATCAAATCAGAATCAGAATAAGTTTTATTGCCAGCGCTACAGCGACCCAGAGCATAGGAACTTGACTCCGCAAACACAACCTGACCAAGGTTAAACACACACACATGTAGACAAAAACAGGTACAGGCAGTCACGAGAGCAGCCAGAACGGCGCTCATTTCATTAGACGAAAAGGGTGTTAAATGAGGATAATTGGGGTAAGGTAAAAAAAGGCATAGCAGAGTTAGACCCAGCGGGGAGTAACTCTATTATACAAAAAAACTCCTCAACATAGAAGCACGAACATCACAGATACAAAACATCAGAGTCCGATGGGGAGGCGGCGTTGGGCGGGATCCTGAAGCCTCTAACAAATCAAATCAACTTTATTTAATAGCACTTTTCATACAAAAAATGCAACTCAAAGTGCTTCACAGATTAAAATAGCCCCATAGATCCCATATTCCCATCCCAGCCCCCCTCCCCAAGTATAAAACAATTGACAATTACGGTTCCCCTCCCGCACCCAACTTCCAAGGTGGACACACACACACACACACACACACACACACACACACACACACACACACACACACACACACACACACACACACACACACACACACACACACACACACACACACACGTGAACAAGAGAGGAAACAATATGACGCCCAGGGGGGGAGGGCGGAAACCCCCACCACTGCCTGGGCACTACTCGAGGAGCGCCCCGGCCGCCGCCGCTGACCACCGGCCCCAAGGCAGAGGGCTCTGCAGAGGAAACACTGGAGGATTAAAATATATAACTGTAAAATAACAAAAGCTAATATGGCTCTTCTCTTCTGGCACTCACAGAGCACGTTCGCTTCTGCTTTGCTCCCTTATCTGCTTTTTCCCAAGGCTCTTTTTGTCCCGTCTGCCTACAGAGCGCTTCTCTGCATTTCATCTGGAAATCACTATTTTTCAGAAATGGATTTAATTAATTGGTCATTCAATGCGATTGATAAGATTTTTTCTATGATGAGAACGGAGGAGGGGGCTCGCGCTTGTCCTCACGGGACACATGCAGCGGGATATATGCTCGATTCCTGGAAGAAGTGGAATGTCATCTTTCTCTCTCAGCTGTCCATTGAGGACGTCGAAGATGTGTGGATATTTGGCCTGATGATCACTGGATTTCTTCTGATTGGAGTGGGAGGATATCTGGTTTTCCGTAAAATTGGGATGACGGGAGCGATTGGAGGGCGACCCGCATCCATGGACGGCACCGTCCAGGCGGAGACCTCACAGACTGGGACATTACTCTAGATGAGTCGCAAGCTGGACAATGTCTTAGCTGCGTTACCGGTGTTAGTGCGCAAATTGGATGTCATCTCGGAGAGGGTCACCGGACGGTGTGGAGATGTTTAATCACCAAATTGGCTTCACTGGAGGATTTGAATGATCAATACAGACTTTAAGGCAGAGAGGAAAGTTATCTCTGCCTGACCCAAACAAAGTCTTGTTATCCAATATGATGCCATAAGCAGCCTTGGGGTTGTGTGCAAAATCCCCCACGATGGAAGGAATGCAGACAAATGCTGTGAAGACCCTACCCCCCCCCCCCCGCCTTCAGATTGTGGTCTCCGCACCGAGGTCATCAAGTTGGATGCACTCACTGTGCTCTGTGCTTTCCCGTGACCTCCCTCCCACCTGTGGATTCAGTTGGCCGAGCGCCACACAGGCTGCTTCCGCTGAGGAAACCAGGGTCCCAGCCCCTCCTCCCTCCCTACTGCGTCTCATGTTGTGAACTGTGACGTTCGTGCTTGTATGTTGGGTGTTTTTTTGCATAGTAGAGCTACACCCTGCCGGTGTAGCTCTGTTATTGCTTTTTTCTCTTTCCCCGAACTCTCCTCATGTAATCCCCTCTTCATCTACTGAAATGAGCGCCCTTATGGCTGCTCTCGCGGTCTGCCTGTATCTGTCCTGTCTATATGTGTGTGTGTAATCTTGGTCAGGCTGTACTTTGGAGTCAAGTTCCTATGCTCTGGATCGCTGGAGCGCTGGCAATAAAATTCTTTCAGATTCTGATTCTGATAAAAAGTAACTGATAAAAAGTGATTATAAAGATAGTAAAAGAAAACATAATCATGTAAAAACACTAAGATGTAAATAAAATGATAAAAATGAATTAAAAGACACACACACACACACACACACACACACACACATATATATATATATATATATATATATATATAAACAAGGCAGACGATTCAGTTAAACAGACTAGATAAATAGTAATCAGTTAAAAGCTAAGCTAAAAAAGTGGGTCTTGAGTCTATTCTTAAAAGCCTGGACGTTCCCTTTGGCCCTGAGGTCCTCCGGCAGCCCGTTCCAAAGGCGAGGGCCATAGTACTTGAAGGACGCCTCACCGTGGGTGTGAGTCTTAACTTCAGGGATATCTAGGAGACGGCTGCCAGAGGAGCGCAGAGACCGCGAGGGTTTATATAGTGAAAGCATTTCTGAAAGATAAGAAAGCCCGAGACCATTAAGACACTTAAAAACCATTAAAAGAACCTTAAAATCGATCCTGAAACATACGGGGAGCCAGTGCAGTGATCTTAAAACCAGAGTGATGTGCTCCCGCTTCCTGGTCTTCATCAGGACACGTGCTGCTGAGTTTTGTAAAAGTTGTAAACCTGAGACGCTCTTTTTGGGAAGACCAGAAAGCAGGGCATTGCAGTAATCAATTCTACTGGTTATAAAAGCATGCATTAGCGTCTCCGTATTGGCCCGAGAGAGAATGGGGCGGACTCTGGCGATATTCTTAAGATGGTAAAAACCTATTTTTGTGATGTTTTTAATGTGGGGAATAAAAGTCAGCTCAGAGTCGAAAATAACACCTAGATTCTTCACTTGTAGTGATGGATAAAAAGACATTGATTGTAGTTTAGGTAAAAGTTTCTCTCTCTGGGCCTCAGGACCGATGACTAAAACTTCAGTTTTGCCTTGGTTGAGCTGGAGAAAGTTTGCAGTCATCCATGATTTAATATCTAAAATGCAGTTAAAAAGTGTTTCCATTGGCTGAGCGTCATCAGGAGACACGGAGATGTACAACTGTGTATCGTCAGCGTAACTGTGGAACTTCACCCCATGTCTCCTGATGACGCTGCCCAGAGGGAGCATAGAGGTTACAAAGCACTGGGCCTAGAATTGAACCCTGAGGCACACCACATGTGATGCTGTGGACCCCATAGGAACAGGTATCCAAACTCACCATAAAAGTCCTGTCTGTGAGGTAGGAAGTGAACCAACTGTGAACAGCACCAGAGAGGCCGATCTGTTTTAAACGGGTTAAAAGAATAGTGTGGTCTACTGTATCAAAGGCAGCGCTTAGATCCAGCAGAACCAACACTATTGCCTTCCGAGCATCATAATTTGTTCTAAAATCATTTAAATTCTTCAGAAGGGCCGTCTCAGTGCTGTGGTTCACCCTAAAACCAGACTGAAATTTCTCTAGGACATGTTGGTGGTTGATAAAATCATTAAGTTGTATTAAAACAAGCTTCTCTAAAATTTTGCTTAAAAATGGTAAGTTGGATACTGGTCGAAAATTGTTAAAGTCATTAAATCTAAATTGCTCTTCTTCAACAGGGGTCTGACCACCGCCCGTTTAAAAGCAGCAGGAAAGACCCCCATCTGAAGGGAACAGTTCATCAAAGTTAAATCTCATCTCTAAAAGAGTCATAAAATTGTTTAAAAAACCTTGTGGGGATAGGGTCCAGAACACATATGGTGGGCCTCACTGAGGAGAAAACTTTATCAATAATCTCAGCTTCAACCAAGACAAAACTATCCAGTGTTTCCTCAGGTAGACACACTCTCAGATTGATTGGGAGCAGCATGACATTGGGAGGATAAAATGTTACATCTGATGGTGTCTACCTTCCCTCTGAAGTGGGCTGCAAACTCCTCACAGAGAGCATCCGAGGGGGTTTTCTGGAGAACTAACTTCATGACCCAAAATATTTGTAATAGTAGAAAACAGAATTTTGGGATTATTTTTGTGTTCAGAGATGATTTTAGAAAAGTAATTATTTCTGGAGTTTCTAACTGCTTTGTTGTATGATTTTAATAATTCAGTGTATATTTTTTTTATTAATTAGGTTCTTATATTTCCTCCATTTTCTCTCCGCCGCCCTGCAAGGTCTTTTCAACATTTTCAAGTTTTCATTGCTCCAAGGGGAAGCCGGGTTTGGCGGTAGCTTTTTAATTTTAGGTGGAGCGAGCAGATCCAGAGTAGATTTAAGTCTACTGGTAAAATCATTGAAGATAAAATCACAGGGGGCATTTAAATTAATAGGAGGGATCTTTTTAAAAGTTTCCAGAAAACCAGCAGCCACTTCAGGGGTTAGATGGCGTTTCATTACAGTTCTCACAGACGTCTCCTGCTGAATTATGCTGGTGATGCCAAAAAACACACTGAAATGATTTGAGATGAACAAGATTTGAATGAACAAGAATAAACCTGTTACCTGATGCACTTCTCTCAAGGGGTCGCACTACATCCATGCCTATCCTTGTGAATGGTGTATCAATAAGTCACACCAATGCTGTGGTGATTGCAGGCTGAGAACCACTCGCCGTTTGTAGCACGGCTGAATGTGATATATTTAGGAAGTAGTTCAACGAAGTTGTGGAAAAATACTTCCACATATTGTGCATTTGGCGTTGTTGTCATTGACCAACTTGAAGTGGCTCCATACTGCACTCCATTTTGCCCTCTTCATCCTCAGTGTACCGACCATTTCTCCTTTGTCTGTTGTTGTCGTCAGAGCCCAGCTTCGCTTGTGTTCCCGTGTGTGCGTGAACTACGTCTGGCGTCAAGAACACCCCATGAGGACTGGAGGGAATGACAGGTTCAAAACGCAATTAATTGCAATTAAATAATTTTACTCGATTAATTTCTCATCGACAATTAATTGATAAGCAATTAATTGCTTGTATCCCTAGTTTAAAGCCCCAGTGTGGGAAAGAAATCAACTCTTTAGCACCACAGAGATCAGGGTAGGCATTGCGACCGTCTGCATGTTTATTTACTGTTTCTGCTTCTCTGTTGCTTCTTTCAGTCAGAATCTGCAGCACAACTTTCAGGTGTCATGTCAAAGCGCAAATGCGATATGTGGAGCATTATATCTTGTATGTCCCTAAACAGCTACTGTATTAGAAGATAGCACATGGCTATGGAGGGTGTGGTAGTGCTGATATTTGAGCCTTTTTATTTCGCTATTGTAAACTGTTCATCATTTTGGGATGTTCTCTGTGTTTAGAAGTTGTTAGCTCTGACTTGTTCTCGTATGTAGTGTTGGACAGGATCGGAGATTATGTGACCTGGCAGCTGGTACATGAACAAACTAATCAGGGCTAAGATCAGAAACAAGTGACACACAGCCAATATAAATATTATAATATTAATATTTAAACAAATTTTACTGTTAGATTAGAATAAACAAATAGCACAAAAACAATTGAAGCTATACAAATTTTAAATTAACTGTTTTCAATATTATCACTATCTTGTTCCTCAACATGGTGTTCCTTTTATTATGAGAGCTGCTTAGCTTTTTTACTTTTTTCAACTGAACCAACCTGTCATTTGAAATTCTTCTGCTCTAAGTCTAACTTTGCACACCAGCTTCACAGCTTAGGATAGCCTTTCTGCCACCACAGTGTGAACTCAGCACATCTCTAAAGAGTCATAATATTAGAGCAAAGAGGACATGAGTAGGAATGGGTACCTTTGTCATTTGAATCGATCCGGTACTAATTCCCGGTACCTACGAATCGATACCGGTGCTTAACGGTACCAATTTTCGATACTTTTGAGTGTTTAATATTTTTTAATTCTCTTTTATAATTAAATATATATTTTTCTCAATATATAACCATATTTGATAAATATCACGATAAATAACATACAACTGTTTGTATTTTATCATCGTCCTTGTAGTTTTATAAGTTGATAATTAAACTGAAGCTAACATCTTTACTGCGAACTAAATTTACTGTTTATTTTCATTCCTTTTACCGTCCTTTTTCAATTGATTTTTCCTACTGGGAAGTTAGAATTTCCGAGGAGAAAGCGAACGCACCATTAGATGATAACAATGGTGGCATAGGAAGCTAACATATCAAGCTAACGTTATCTTAAACAGTTTATTTAGCTGCTGGAGCAGATTTAAACGATGATGCCTCACATTTAAATCATTGTCACTGGTTTCATCTTCACCCAGTCACCCGTCGCATTTAGTAAAGTGAAGCCAAACTAGAGCGCGTTCATGTTCTTCTAGTCGGAATTTCGGAGTTCTGAGGAGACAGCGAATGCACCATTAGTGAAATGGAAGCTAACAAATCAAGCTAACGTTATCTTAAACATTTTATTTACCTACCGGAGCAGATTAAGATGAGGATGTCTCACTTAGATTGTTGTCGCTGGTTTCATCGTCACCCAGCTACCCATCACATTTAGTGAAGTGGACCCAAGCTTTAGCTTTCGTTCTTTCTACCATGCTGCTCTGTTTACAACATGCTTGCAGCGACGGATGACATAACGCTCTTGCACATGCACAGCTGTCTAGGCAAGTTCTCGTTGTGAAGGACGGGTACCGAAACGAGGCACCGTTTCAAATGAAGTGAATCGGTGCTCGGTCGGTACTATGGAATTCGGTCAGTACCTTAAAAATTACCGACTTCGGTACCCATCCCTAGACATGAGTGTAGATGTTTTTATTAGGGCTGGGACTTGATTAGAAAATGTAATCTAATTAATTAGAGGCTTTGTAATTAATTAATCTAAATTAATCACATTTTAATCGTTCAGGAAAATGTGCTCTCAAAGCAAAACTTTTAATTAAAATTATGAGACAGAGAATGAAACATTAGACATGGTTATTACTGTAAACTAAAACTTTAAAAAAATGCATTTTAATTATTCAAATGTCACTGTGTGATATGAAACAAGACCCAAATCATCTAAAATTTATAATTACAAATAGAAAACACCAGCAAAGGGTTCCTGAGCCTTTAAATAGTCTCTGTCTAGTTGAATGACTGAAATAAATTTTACTTTGCACCAGATTCTAATTTTTCCAGTTTCACCTGTTTGTATAATTGGGAGTTTTTATTAGCATTTCTACTCATAATGTAGTAAAAACACATAAATAATAATCCTTCAAAATGACAGTAGAACAGGCACAAATATGTATGAACTTTTAACACCAGAGTAGGCGTGACATATTCTGAGAATTATCAGGAACACTAACTGGTTCCAGTTGGATGACTGGAGGATGATGGGAAGATAAAAGATCATGACGAGGAAATAATGATCTGACGAACAGGTGAGCGGACCTTCCTTACATGGGAAGTCCTGCTGTCACGTTAAGAAGGGGATGCTGCAGACCCGCAGATTCACGCCTGCAGCAGCGAATCTGGTGTGATCTCCAGCCTGATCACAATTTCCTCGTTCCTCGCTGCCCTTGATGCACTTGAGCATCCGCCCCTTAGCTGATGACAGCTTCAACACACCTCGCTGCTTAATGATAGTAATGCATGTGATGTTTAGACAGTGACTCGTCTCAGAAACATAGAATTCCCCGACAGAATTGTTTAGAAAATCATGAGAAAAGTATCAGAGTGTTTCTGTTTTAACTTAAACTTCTGTATTCAACTTTGACACGTTGTCTGTGATTGTTTACAGAGTAGTGAGAACAGGAGCGTTCTCCCAGCGGCAGCCAGGTGCCTCTTGTTTGTCTGACTACTTTCATAAACTACTGTTAGGGGAAAGAATCATTCTGTCTGGAGCTTTAAGCGCTGCACAGATGTTACGTAAATGTTAAAAATATAGCTTACCGCAACTTTTGCAAAGTTTCCGGGGCCACCGGGCAGCCGCAGATGTATCGATCTCTGGAAAATGTTCGCGACACGGACTTCTTTGTTGTCTGGAATTTTTTTTTCCAAGTTAAGAAAAGAGGCGGACGTGTTTCCTAAATCCTGAATCAGTCCAAGCAAGGCAACTTCTTTCTGTTTTTTTTTTCCGTTTTAGTAGCCATTAGCACTGTGCATTGTTGTGTAACTAAATTCAGTGATATTCAGACTACGAGGAAGTCGTGCAATGACAAAGGTTCCGCCTCGCTCGAAATGCAAGCTGCGATTAAATGCGTTAATTTTTTTAACGCGTTATTTTTTTCTAATGAATTAATCATAATTAATGTGTTAAAGTCCCAGCCCTAGTTTTTATGTTATGTAACTTAGGACAAAACTAACATTTTGGAAAACTTTTATAGTTTTGCAGAATAGTTCCTGTTGTAAAAGTGGTCTTGTAAATCTAATAAGAATTCAGCTGCTTTGAATTAAAGTGAAGTTAAAATGCTTTAAACAGTTTTTCAGTTTTTTTTAAATGAAAATACAGCAACTCTACAAGGTATTTCTCTTAAAAGGCATTTTAATTAGTTGTTTTTCTCTCAAATACCAACTCAATAAACTGTTCCTCTTTTCATGGGATTTTCCTTCAATCTTAAAACACTATCGTGATGGAACACAGAAATTGCAATCAATATTTTATCTCTATGGACCTTTTGCTTGATTACAGACATCCCAAATGGCTCACATTAATCATACAGTAATTTTATTTTAAGCTTTTGCCATGGGTGAGGTTATGTTTAATCCATAGAGGTAAAGTATTGATTATAATTCTTGCTCCATGAAATAATGGAAGGTATTTTTAAGAGTGAAGGAAAATCCTGTTATAGGATCAAGTCAACTGTTTATTTTTTATTTAATTGCTTTTCAATCCATGTGTAGAAAAAAAGGTTTTAACAAAATGCTGTATTTTAATATAATTTAATTGCTATAATGTGACCAACATATATTTTCTAATTTTGAAATTAAGAAGTAAAAGTGCTCTAATACCCTGTTTACCTTACAAACTTTCTAATTCCCATGAATTAAAGAGGAGGAAGAGCTAACCTCATTTCCACGAGGACAATTTTCTCTTAAAATTGTTGGTCACCTAAATTTGAGACCTATTTACGACTGCTTTTGTATGAGTCATGACTAGACCAGGAAGATTTTTCTACACTGTTTTTGCTTCCTCTGCTGCTATCAAAAGCATGCCAAGTTTAGTGTGGGAACGACAAACATCCCTCGTACCCAAGCGCTGAAGTGCCAGCAGCATTATCACACAGCAGGTCTCCTTCGTTTTAGCTTCAGACCATGCTCATATGAACAGGATTAATTTAGAGCAGCGCTAAGCCAATGTTAGCAGTGGCCATGTCAACGTGGCTAATAAGTCTCCTGGGGTTGTCGGCAGCTCTGTGAGGGGGAAAGGAGAGGAGAGGAAGATAAAACAGCTGACAGAGAGAGTGAGAGGGACAGAAAAAGGCTAATGATGGGCTCCGTGTTTGTCTGTCTGTGAGGATGACCACTGAAATGTTTAACGACCTAACATAAGAAATTCTTTATTAAATACGACTGTTGAACTAAAGTACAGTTTTAGTCTTCAGAAAAACACACGAAGAGATCATTTGCAAAAAAGACAAAGGCCATGTTAAGGGCAACATATTCTAACTGGTATCACTTGAAGTAAATTACAAAATGATGCATATTTTTTGAAAATTACACAAAGTTATTTCTTTGCAAAAGAACTTTTCAAAAAAAAAAATTTACATGTCAAACATTATTTCATTCATCTCCCAGGCTGGTTGAAGAGTTTCTGCTCCTAAATCTTGTATGTTGTGTGCACACTGCAGCTAATTGTGCATTGTTTTTAAAAATAAAAGATGAAATGGTGAAATTCTTAACGTCTACAGTAGAGATGTAAGAAAAATTCATAAACTGAAATATAATTTTATTTCATGTTATAATACTGAATTGACATTTAAAATCTGTGTATCAAATTTTTTTTTGATTTACGTGCAAATATTGTATAAATATATAAAAAATGTTTTTTTATATAATGCAATTCAAACTCCAACTGCCAGGTGGCAGCAGATTTTACCGCCTTAATTCTGACGGATAAGCGGAGGAAGACGACGACAACGAATTCTGACGGAACATTAAGGCCTAGTCCACACATAGCCGGGGTTTTTTTAAAAACGAATATCCGCCCCTCCAAAAACTTGCATCCACACCACCTCGTTTAAAAAAAAACTGTGTCCACACGTACCCGGATAAATACGTTGTTAAGGACATGCCAGACCTGTAGGCGCAGTACTTCCCCCGTTCTTAACCTGGTCCTTCGTCTGTGGTTTTCCACAAGGAGCAGTAATTCCGCTTGCAAAAACAAACTAGCAAAAAGCGCTTGGACTATTGATAAAGCGAGCGCAGCTCTGAGGGCATCCATGCTGTCGGCTAGTGTAAACACAGGTCGCACACGTGATGTCAGCATTTTTTTGTCGTGGAAAGTGACGTTGCGGAGCTTAAAACTCTGTCCACACGCAGACACCCAAAACGGAGAAAACGCAGATCTTCACTTTGGCCGGAGTTTTTAAAAAGATCCGTTTTCGTGTGAAAAAACTCTGTTTTCGTGTGGATGACAGGCCAAAACGTAGAAAAATATCTACGTTTTGGCAGATCCCTGGCAACGTGTGGACAGGGCCTAAGATCTCACAAAAATCCGGATGTGTCGAAGCTCCTGACCTGAGTTTTCCAACTAAATTCAGTCCTAAAAACTGCAAATATCATCTGACTTTTAGCATTCCAATATACCGTATCATCTCCCCGTAATGCAATAAATGCACCCCTAGAGGTTGGTTAGCACATGAGCACATCTCTAGCACCTACAATTAAAAATATCTATTATTTTAAATGGTAAATGGTCTGTATTTATTGACTTCTTAGGGTTCTACAACCCCCCAAGGCACTTCAAAACACACTCAGCCATTCATCCTTTCACACACACATTCACACGCTAGTGATGAGCTACAATGTAGCCTTATCTGCTCTGGGGTGCACTGACAGAGGCGAGGCCTGCCAAAAACACTGGTCCTTCTGACCACCACCAGCAGGCAAGTTGAGTTATGTGTCTTAGCCATGGACACAACAGCAGCGTTCTCTGGTCGGATTATTAGACCGCCTGCTCTACCCATTCTACCTTCTAAGTTATTGATTTAGGCCAGTTCTTAATATTAACTCTAAAACCCAAACACAAAATGGATAAAAGGAGCAGAACCTTTAGCATTTCAAGAGTATTTTTCACGGCAGTGTGATTTCAACACACTTCACAATTGTCGAATGGTTGTTGCGTCACCTTAGTGTTCCTATCTGTGGAGTGAGCACAAGGATAGAGAATTCCTCATAGTTCCTATATTCTTCAGAGTAACTACCCCCTCAATAGTGTCCAAGATGCACCCCAGGTTTCTCCCACTAGTAAAAGTCTAAGATAAATCCTTTTAAAAAGGAGCATTTCTAATCAGACATAGCTCCTCACCCCATCTTAAAGGGTCAGCTCTGACTCCTCTTCATTTCAGTTCTTTTCTCTCTCTCTCATAGCTACAGTCTCACTGTCTTGATTACAACCCAACCATAAGAACCACTTCTGAGAGAAGAAATGATCCAGATTGAAGTGCACTGATATGTTTTTTCCTCCACTGTGGGCACTCATTTCAGACACCTAAACATCTTGTTGAAGTAACAGCTAGTGTATTTATTTGTTTTGATCTGCTACTGACAAAAATACATTTCCATTCCTTCACTTCACCAATCACAATCACATCTGTTAAGATTGTCCTTTACAGCTTGAATTCTAACTTTAATATTGTTGTTTGGTGTTTTCGTCTCTAAAGGCTCAGGCCTTCTTCCCATAATAGCCATTATGCTTTCTGACCACACACACACACACACACACACCACAATCAATACTCAATGTTTGAAGCTGTTTGACCTGTTGACTTTTCTTGGTTTGCTTGTGAGCCGAACTGCAGGCTTGTGTTTGGTCTGCTGCCAGTGTGGTATGCTGTGTAGAGATCAGTTGAAATTTTATTGTTTACCAGTTAAAGAAAATGGAAGTTAAATGTAGTGGATGATGATATAAGCACATTTCACTTTTATTTTAATGAAGGCATTTTGGAACGTTTAGTTTTGATTTTTATTTTCATTTATCATTTGTTAAAATGAATTAATATCTGTGTCAGATTTACATGAGGAGGTAAGTTTGTCCAAACGTAAAAACACGAAATGAGGGAAATACTGGTGTGAGTGTGAAATAAACTGTTGCAGCCGTGCTTCTGTCTGTGGAAAAATAAAAAAGGGGAAGAGGATGTCATTTAAATATTAGTAGCCAACAATGGTTGGTAGTTGACCTTTGACCTCTTCAGAGCCAGACCGGCTTTTCCAAAAATGAGTCCAGGGAGTTTAACCTGATTAATGGACATACACTGTCAACAAGCACAGTAGGAGATTTGTACTTTACTATCAATCTACTTATGTCCAATCTGATTCCCCGTGTGTGTAAAGCCTCCTCCCTGTAGGGCTGTACTTCAACTCTGCCCCTCACAAAGTTGGTCCAGTTGTTCATTTCATTATACCGCATCAAAACCAACAAAAAGCTCAGTATAGAAAATTACAGTTGGCTAAAACACAACTCCATAGTTGGTAATAGTGTTGTCATGGTGTAAAAATTTTACCTCACGGTTATTCTGACCTAAATTATCTCGGTTTTCGGTATTGTCACAGTATTTTTTAAACGTGTTACATTTTCAAACAACTAAATAAATTCTGTATTTCAGTAAAATATTGCCCTCAGTTTGTCTAAATTTTGCCTAAAAATTGTTATTTTGTAATTATGTTGTTTGTTTACATTTAGCCTTTTTTAGTCTTTAAAATACCAAAATTTGCTCATAACTTATTTTTTGTCTGTTTCATGTCATCATTTACAAAATACGAGATACGATGATTGTCAGTACTCAAGTGTTGGGCATCGAGCATCGATTGGAACCGGTTCCAACTGTTAGTTTTTCCCAGAATCGTTCAAAGTTTTTTTTTTCGATTCCTAGTATCAATTCCTAGTTTCGATTCCTAGAATGCCAACGGAAGAGGAATCCGCGGCCGATCTCCGTGAAAAATAAACGTAAGCTGAAAATTTTGATCAGCGCTTTTCAGAGCTGATCACACCAGCTGTCTGTGTGCAGCACGAGTTCCCCCACCCCACCTGGATATAAACAAACGCGCCTGCCGAACTTTTACTCCGTAATGTAAACTTTAACTCCTGTGGAGGAAACTTGTTAAAATGCGTCAACATGGTGGATTTAATAGAAGCTTTAAAGAACAAACTCTGGGAAGGTGTGAGGTGAGTTTGTCTCACTGCAGAAATAAAAACACACACGGAGCTCACCAACACTCGTGCATGTGTGTGTGTGTGTGTGTGTGTGTGTGTGTGTGTGTGTGTGTGTGTGTGCGCGCGATACGATACTGATATTGATGGCGATATATAGTGCATCCCTAGTAAAAGGTGAAGTAGTGCTGCTCTTACTTGAGTACAAATGGTGGCTACTCTACCCAGCCCTGCCTGTGGATCAGGGGCACCCAACTGTTTCCCTCAGTGGGATAAAATAAAAATCTTTATCTCCCACTCCTGTTTATTATTTCATGATGTGTTGTGGTCGTTTCGAGGTTAACTTGCCTTGCATTGACTGTCGAATTATGGGTGATGGTCACACAGATGTGTCATGAGATTCGAAGTGTTACTGCCTTTCGCAGACATTTTTTTCCTGCACGTGGTGCAAACAGGAGAGCTGACTTCTATCACCTGTCCCTCGGCATTCTTTATCCAAAATACGCCCATACTTCCGACTTTGTCTTCTTTGAGGGCTGATGGATGTCCTGAGCGCTGCCATCTCCTCCTGCCATTTTTCAGCTTCAGCTTCAAGAAAATTTTGAATGTAAACTACAAATTGCAGATGTATGGCAACTTTAACTGATGCGACGGTGGCCGGTAAGGGTCACCGCGCCTACACGGCGGCCATAGTAATCCACTGAGATAATCTAGTTTTTAAAAACAAGATGGTAATTATTATCCTCAACATAAGACATATTCATTGTACTCAGGTTTGTATCCTGAGGCGAAAATCAATGAAAGGTTTGGTGCAACATCTCAGCATTTTACATGTTTTCAACAACTACTACCTCACATGAAGCATGTTCCCATGCAAATTTGTTAGATTTTTAAATCATGATTTATAACTACTTAAAAATCATAACCTTCTCTTCTTATTTTCATAGGTCAGCTCAAGCTGTCAATCATCAAAAAGCAGGAAGTAGTTGTTGTCAGTGGTGAGTCATAGAACGATCCTGTTTGTTTGTCATAAAAGCACAGCAGCTTGGTTCCACCTGTTTTTCCTTTTCATATTACAGATGTGATAAAAAGATAATGGCAACACAACTTTATGTGTATTTATTTGCAGCCTCTAAATGCTGAATGACACACTGCAAATCACTAATTAAACCACAACAGGTGACAGTTAATGATGAAAGGAGAAGGTTGGTGGGTTCATCGAACCAACAAAAAGAGGCTGTTTGATTTAGTTTCCCAGCAACCAACTCTGTTTTTGTTTGTAATTCTCCATCTACCCTCTTAGCATTTGTAAATCCCTGTTATTATCCTGTCAGAGACCTATTAGTCTTCAGAGTCCCAACGAAAATATTTCATTAATTATCTGGTTTTAGCCACATCCTCTAAATCTTCAGAGAAGCTGGACAAATACCCTTGTTAATGTAAAAACACACAGAACACATATACATTTGAGTAGTAATTAGTGCTGTGCTGAGCATTTATGTGTTGGTGGTATATTTCCATGTTCACTGAACTGAGAAAATGTTCTGATGTCTAAAGGAGACATAATTCAAGTCATTGATGACTAATGCATCCTGTTCCAGTAAAAATGTTGTTAAATGCAGCCTCATTTGAATGTTTAGATGTGTGCAGGATGATTGGTTAGGGTTTGGGTGTAAACATCGACATATTTACTGTATAAAGGTGTAAAGGATGATATCATAATTTCTTCATGAGTGTTTCTTAATTAGTTTAAATCCTTAGATTGGAAAATCTAATCAAATAATCAGGAAATTTAGAAAATGCTTTACAAACCTGAAATGCTAAATAAAATTTGTTATATTCAGTACTTTTCATAACATAGAACAACTCAGTAATTGTGGGAACAATAAAAAGTCCCTCAAAAATAAAACGCAGACTAATCAATTTTGAAATTATCCTGAAAGATAAAAAATACCAACCTTTCATACCATTGTGTGTATGTTCACAGTTTTGGAGGCAAGAGACATGCTGACTGAATGCCAAGGGTCATGTGACTCTTACGTAAAGGTTTGTACTTGCGTTCCTCATCATACAACATCCTGTAGCACCTATAAGAAAAGTGATTATCTCATTTATCTATTATGTGTTTTGTTTTTACAGGTTGGCATGCTTCCTGACTCTGATCCTGGGGGAAGGAAGAAGACTCCGATGGTTCCTCATTGCCGAAACCCGGTGTTTTTACACACTTTTTACTTGTATGTATCCATACAGTTTGCTATACAAAATTTAGCATATGATTACCATAAATCCTCTAATATTGGCCTGTATTCAGTTAACGGCCAGGTATCACATTTTGGCTGGTGTCGGAGTCGGTGGAGGTGAAAAATGGCTGGTTTTTTATTGTGGCCGGGTGGAATGTGGTAACAAGCAAGTACCACAGCAGCGGTTGTCATCCGTCTCACTTTTGATTTGCCAGTGACAGACCGCGAGGGTAACTTTAACCATGGCATGTGCGGAGATGAAGAGGAGGCGAAAATTTGATATCAAGTTCAAAGAGAACGTGCTGATTATGCTGCAGAACACTCTGGGGAGCAATAGGGGTTGTATGAACTAGTCGACTAGTGGATTTCACTGCTCTATAGTGACTTTTTATGCCTGTCATTGACTAGTCACTGTCACGTTATAATGACCGGCAAGATGCAGTCCTCGGAAAAGACAGCAGCCTGCTGTCAGCAGGTGGCAAGCTCCTGCGCGTCGGGAGGCAACGCGCTGTGCCAGAGCGTCGGTACTGACACCAGCCGTTAAACGGACATTTAACCAAATTGTGAACTTTACCCTCTTGCAATTTCACCTTCTCCTCACCCCCATCCTAACCTTAACCAGCTTGCGCATGCAAAGCTCTGATTGTTGATGCGCTCCAGACATCTGCGTCCTGAGCACTGCCACAGTAACATTATCAAATTAGGTGTCGCCACCTCAAAAACTAATTTAACACGTTCATGTCGGCTCATTTCCTCTTATGTTTTCTGTCTTTTATTTGTGCCTGATGCTTTTCGCTGCTGTGGAGCGGAGCGCATCACCTTGTCCTCCGGTGACGCACCTCACCGGTGCGCCGGCGCGCAGCGCGCACCCCGCTGTTTTTGCGGTTGGTAGATCTTTTAGAACTGCAGTTCAAAGGTAACTCATAAGGTGAATATATATGAAGCCAGGTAGCAGTTTTTCTTTAGGATTGAAACGAGATGCAGGAAGATAATAAACAGAGACAGGACAGAAAAATAGTCAAATAAAAACAAGTTTGTTTTTGTACCTGGTAGCAACAAACAAGACACCATTGAAGGTAATCAGAAGTGAGGAACAGAAAATGAAATAATTATTTTAATATTTAGAGCAGCAGGAACTCTGAGAGTCTGCAGGCGCATCAGTGAGTTTGCGGCCGCTGTGCGGGGGAGGGGGCTGAAGCAGAAACTACCGTTGTTAAAAGAAATGTGTTTAACTTTGAAAATGTGGGCGCAATTTTAAATGTCAAAATCTCCAGCGAACCATTAGTTCATTTTGCTCAAATAGAAATTGAGGCCTGCCTCTAATTCTGGCCCTCCTTCCAATAAAGGCCTGGAGCTTGATGAGCTTGAGTAAAATACAGGCCTGGGCCTGTATTAGAGGATTTACGTTGTGTTTTGATGTAGTATCATAAAATGGTACAATTTAGTGCAAAAACACTGGACATACATTGCTCAGCATAAATGAGTACAGCCCACTACATTTGTCAGAAAACCCTTAGTTTCCTTTCAGAATCAACATTTTCTATGAGATACCAAACTACAAAATACTCCCACAAATGCGGGTCACTGATTGCAAAGAAGATTTGTTCATATGTACACACAGTGATTTTCCTAACAAATACATTCAAGCCCATGCTGCAAAAATGAGTATTATATATTATATAGTACTATATGGTATAATTATAGTCTTGGGAGGAAAAAAAAGACTACAAATTTCAAATTAACAGGCATTCATCCACAGGTGAGTCGAATGCACATGTGTCAGACACAGCATTTTTATGTGGCCCGTGAGATAAATATCAAAAATATATTAAAACTGACCCGCTGGCCGATTTTACCGCAAAGGCTACAACTCCCATGATGCTTTGCGGCGTTAACACGGAGCCGAAGCACCCCCCTCCTTTGTATTTTTTCTAGCGTCTGCTGCCAGTGTCTGCAGCTCCGCTGTCTCGTACAAACATAACACTCCTCTCACTCACCTCAGAGTTTACTCAGCTATTTGCCGACGTTGAAGCCCTGAAATGGAGATTTTAACCGCTCAGTAATGTGTTCACGACTGAAAGAGAAAGTTTTCCAACTAACTTGTGTGGTAACAAACATTCTTCAAGATGGCCGCCGATGGCTGGGCTGGTTTGTTTGGTTCAATGCCTCTGGCTTTTGGCATTTTCTTTCACTTTCTGCTGACTGCAGTGAGAGCTACTCAACAGAGATTCCCTGAAGTAAAGCATTGCCTGGACTTAAACCAAGTTTTGAATAACAGGTACAGGAAAAATGGCTATGTTGGGACATTGCTTCTCTGCCTGTGGCTTCTGATTGTTCCACCTGTTCAGGGCCTTAGCCTCAGTCTGGAAATGGATCAACCATCAACTCCTGCACATGGTAACTCTCTGAATGACATACCAAGGCTGAAGTTTTTTGGACATGGATATTTAGCAACTTATTCCATCTTTTGGCAAAAAGAACACTACAATGAGAAAGGAAGCAGACCAATTAAGCGAAACAAATGGCATGCTTACAGTACTACACTGCTACTGCTGCTGCTAAGTGGGGATTTACATCTCAATCCAGGACCACTGGAAAATTCTAGCTCTGGACAAATGGCAAAACTGGACGTTGCAGAGACACTTATTCAAATTGATTGTGGCAGTGGGATGGAACCAATAAACATCTTCCATGTGGAGTCATCGATCTGTGCCGGCCCTGCTACCATCAGGCTACCTGCTACCGTTAGCAGCAGTAGTAGCCCAGTTACCACCAAGCAAGGCCTAGACTTCAGCTGTACTGGTTCTAGCTGCCCAACCTCAGCTGCCAGTAAGCAAGGCCCTCACTCCAGCTCTACCAGTTCAGCTACCACCAAGCAATGCCCAGGCTTCAACTACAGCAGCAAAGCTACTACCAAGCCAGGCTCCAGCTGTACCAGCCCCAGGTTCACCACCCCAGCTGCCATCAAGGAAGGCCCATACTCCAGCTGCATTACTACCATCAAGCGACGCTCAGGCTTCAGCTGCAGCAGCACAGCAACTACCAAGCCAGGCTCCAGCTGTACCAGCACTAGCTCCAGCTCCAGCTCCACTACCTCAGCTGCCATCAGGCAAGGCCCATACTTCACCTGTCCTAGCTCAGCTTCCACCGAGCGGCAGCCGGGCTCCAGCTGCAGCAGCGCAGCTGCCATCAGGCCGGGCTTCAGCTGTGCCGGCTCTGGCTGCTGTGTCCCAGCTGCCATTGGGCAAGGCCCACACTTCAACTGGGACGGTGGTTCCGCCGGGCGGCCAGGAGGCGCTCAGTCGGCTGATCTGGGTGCAGCGAACTCTGCTCTTCCCCCCTGTGCTCACTATGGTCCAGGTAGGCATCGGACAGTCAAGATCTTTTGTATAATACGAGCAGGTGCCATTCAACAAAGAGTCGGGAGACTAAATCCAGCAATTATAAAACTGCGTAAAACCAACCTTTTCCAAACGGTGAACAATGCAAAAGTTCTATGGGACCCTCGATCAAAACCCAGTGGGCTACTAGGAGGTCACTTGAATATCCGTAGTTTGAGTTCTTGGACTTCCTATGTTTATCAGAAACTTGGCTAAGAAAAAACTCCCCAAATGCAGCCCTACATATTCCTGGCTATAATTTTTTTAGGAAAGACAGAAATACTGGTAAAGGTGGGGGGTTTCTGTTTTATATCAAATATCATATATCATGTAGAGGTTCATTGCTCAGTTAATGAGCTTGAGCATATCTGCCTTAATATTAGCTTGTCACAAATGTCCTTTTTTATAATTGGAGTGCATAGACCACCGTCTGCTAAAGCAATTTTCTTTGACAAATTACAAACTGTTCTAAAGGAATGTAGCTCAGGGAAGGAAATATTGGTAATGGGGGGAGTTCAATGTAAATTGGGAGGATGAAGGCACCAGCAAAGCACTACGAAGGGTAACAAATAAATTTGATTTTACTCAACTAATTAAAGGGCCCACCAGAATAACATCATCTTCAAAAACTCAAATTGATCTGATATTCACTAACAAGCATGAAAGTGTGACAAAAACTGGTCTGTTTGACCATAACCTTACTCTTATAGCAAGGAAGCTCACTAAATCCTGTTTCCATATAAAGCCTCACACTAAATCTAGCCAATTTAGAATACCCAAATGTGATGTTGATAAATTTGATAGGAAAATCAAAAATATTATCTGGGATCAAATCATTTCTGGTGTAGGTGTGGATAGTGATACAAATGCCCTTATGTCCACAATGCAAAACATAACATAGCGATTCCTTAAGAAAAGCAAACCTAAAGAGAATAATAGATATACACTCCCCTGGATCTCTAGTGACATAAGGAGATTAATGAAAGAACGGGACAATGCCTTAAAACTATCTTAAGACCAACCTATTGACTGATAGGCACATATTTGTGTCCTTGAGAAACAAAGTAATTAGGGAAATCAGGGTTGCTAAATCTAACTTCATCGACCTCATACAAGATGCTAAGGGTAATTACAAACAAGTTTGGAATTGTCTGCATAAATTATTGGGGAAAGGACACAGCAAAGCAACAAAGCAGTTGGAGATCAAAGACAAAAATACTCTATAGAGCTGCGGGAGTTGACGTCACTTCTCCCGGCATACAACAGTTCAAATCGAAACGGCGCCATATTGGCAGGCAGAAGCCCGCAGCTGGACTATTTGTTATTGTCAGAAAACTCAATCAAACGGGAAATATGGTAGATTCCTGTTGTGCCCCAGGATGCAGAACAGACGCGGACGACATAAGGAATGAGCCATCTACAGGATTCCCCAAGATCCGGAACACCGCAAACGTTGGATCATTGTAATAAAACACGCTAGTGACTGGGCTAAAATGAAACTGTGGGATCCCGAGAGTAAAGGTTTTCGCTCATGCAGCGACCACTTCATAACAGGTACTTAAACCACCGTTTCCTCAGTTGTGTATGGTATTTATTTGAAATGCTTTTATTACAATTCTTAGTGGACTTCCTAACCTTATTTTGGCGTGGCTTTTTCTGTCTTATTACTCATAGCAACAAGTAAACGTCACGTAAAACGTTGCCTCGTGTTTTCTGCATGCTGCTGTTTACGTGTTTTATGATCACAGCAATTAACCGGCTAAGCTGTATTCAATTTTTAAGCAATGGTTGATTAATTGTCAGATCATACATAAAAAGCACTTTGGATTGCTATTATCTGTCTCAACGAGACAGATCTCAGACAGATCCTGAGACGCTCCTGTCTGACATATTTATTTTATTCACGGAAAAAAAATCAAACTAGTGATTTCTCTAGGCGTTCAGTTTATACATTCAAACAGCACAGCACTCTATTTAAACTACTTGCATGTAGAGGGAGAGGGAGATGCGCATGCGCTGACGGCCGATCACCAGACACAGCAGCGTTTGAAGCTGATGGCAGCTCGTTAGCAAACAATTTAGATGCATTTTTGCCTAATTTAACTACTGACAACGAAAAAATAATCTGGTAAGTATAACTCACTCAATCTGGAGGTAAGTGAAGGAAATTTAGAAAGTTTGTTAAATTATATTGACGAAGTTTTTGAAGTTTTCGTCATGGATCCGAAGAAATCAGCAGCTGAGGCTGAAACACCTGGGATCAAGAGGAGCCGTCCTCAGGACTCGCCTGAGGCCTCATCTCCCCGGAAGGACGTAATTGAATTATTAGATTCTATAGATAAACGGCTTCTGGGATTTGAGGGGCGACTTCATCTGCTCGAGGTTCTACACCAGGAGTTTCAGAACCTCCGAACATCTCTGGAATTCAGTCAGGAGCAGGTTGAGCGGCTCGCTGCTGAGAACGCGTCTCTGCGGGAGTCCGTTTCTTCCCTGGAAGAGGGAATGACGCGGATCGCCCAGGACAACAAGATTCTGAAGGAGACGGTTTTAGACCTTCAGGCCCGCAGCATGAGGGATAATCTGGTGTTTGCAGGCCTGCTGGAGCAGGCGGGAGGGGCGGAGAAGTGCGAGCAAACAATAAATAACTTTCTCCAGACCCAAATGAAGATACCCGAAGAAACGGTAAAAAACATCACCTTTCACCGGGTACATCGCCTTGGAGCTAAAAGAGTGGACAGCAGAAGACCTCATCCCATTGTGTCTAAATTTGAACATTTTAAGCAGAAGGATCTTGTTAAAAGTCACGGAAGAGAGCTCAAAGGGAAAGATTTCAGCATTAATGATCAGTTCCCTAAGGAAATTCTGGATCGGCGCCGGGTCCTCTTTCCGCTGCGCAAGAAGTTTATCCAGGATGGGAAGAGGGCTGTCATCTCGGTGGATAAGCTTTATGTGGACAATAAACTTTACAAGGAGCGAGGAGTGACTGACTGGCTGTATTAGCCCAACATCAGGTCAGACATTTATTATTCTTATCAGGATTCACTGGGTTTGATCACGTCAGGATTAAACAGCTGCTAAATCCGTATTCTAGATGATGAGATCACCTGTTCATCACCACCTCACACCCCTATCACTTTTTCCTTTTAGCTCTTTCTTCTTTTTTAACCTTTATCTGTATTTTCCCTTCCTCTTTACCTGCTTCTGCACCTCTACACCTGTACGGCACAACCACACAACTTTCCAACACTGCGTCAGACTCCACACACACACACACACACACACACACACACACACACACACACACACACACACACGCACACGCACACACACACACACACACACGCGCACACACACACACGCGCACGCACACACATACACACACATACACACACACACACACGCATAGATATATTAAATTCACAGCACAATATCATCATTTATGCGTCAAATAATACAACCACAAACACTGTTGGATCTTTATTATTATTAGTATTATTATTATTTACTTTTCTGTTATTTATTAACATACTATTTTATTCATTTAGATACTTATTCCATCTTATTCACATGAAGGCGTCATATTTTAGCTACTCACACACACATCTATGGGTGCACTAAGGTTTGTCTCATGGAACGTACACGGAGCTGGCTCCATAGAGAAAGGATTAAATATTTTTGATCAGCTAAAGAGAGTGCAAGCAGACGTAATATGGTTACAAGAGACTCATAGATCTGCCACATCCGCAGATGAACTTAAAACACCTGAGTTTCCCAGCATGTTCTCTGCCTGCTATAACTCTAGGCAAAGAGGTGTAGCTTTTTTAATACACAAAAACATCAATTTCACAGTATTGGACACAGTCTCTGATCCAGAGGGTAGATTTATAATGTAAAAAATATCTGTACAGAACCAAAGCTTATGTATTGTCAGCATATACTGTCCAAATATTGATGACCCTCCATTCTTTCATAATTTTTTCTCTGTACTCTCTGAACACTTGGACTGTCCACTTATACTTGGAGGTGATTTTAATTTTTGGATGAATTCCTTACCAGACAGGCTCAGTACAGCTGGGAGTCAGTGCAATTGGCAATCCACTAATATAGTTAAACAGTACACGAGTGATTATGGGCTTTGTGATGCATGGCGATCTCTTCATCCTAACCGTAGAGAGTATACTTTTTTCTCACACGTCCATCACTCTCATTCACGTTTGGATTATTTTCTAGTCAGCAGCTCATTGTTGGCTGACATTTCAGACACTGAGATACACCCCATAGTAGGGCTGGGCGATATGACGATTTTAGACCGTTTTACGATCTACACATCTGACGGTCTGTCATTTTTGAGAGACTGTTTTATCACGATTCACAGCTGCTGTTGAATTTCTGCCTCTGAATGAAAAGGGAACTTACCCCAGGCGAATGACACGCCTTTGTTTGACCCTTAACCAATCAGAGTGAGTCATAGTAATATATTAGTGCCCCGCTTGTTTTCACCTTCACCTGTGTGTGAACAAACATGGCTTCGCCGCGGCTGAGCGACACGTTCCGAAGAGGAACGCAGGGTTTCCTTAGCGCACGGCGCTAACAACTTAGCGACGTGACATGTCTCGGAGAAAGCGTAAAAACACGTTGGACGCTTCTTCTGAAGCAGGAAAATAACACCGCTTCTTAAGCAGAGCACGACGTCGCCTCGGCTTGTTCACCCTCTGCCGAGCCGGTGTCGGTACCGACTGAGCTCGGTCACTGGGTCGATGAAGCTGCCCCGTGACTGCCTGATGGAAAACCAGCGGGTTTCATCAGACTCGTAAAGTTTCTTGTTTTTGTTAGGGACCTCTGTATTTTACCGCTCCCTCCTGCAGTCTTCCCCTATTAACATTTAAAATGATTCTGTAAACTCCATGTATCAATAGAAACAATCTCTGCCTCTGCCAGCTGCAGTAAATGTAGTCATCAAATAATAAGAGGTGCATTCATCTGTGTATCTCCTTTGATCCGCATTAGTGATATTCTCAGCACCAGAACAGGGAAGCAAAGAAAGATTCCTGAGTTTGTTAGTAATTTTATTTATTAGGTGCATCTAACCTGTTCTATTTTTCTCTGAAATGAGATCAAATCAATGCTTCTATGGGTTGTCTCCAATCTGCACTGGAAAATTTTACTTTATTTAGAGACTTGTTGCAGAAAATATTCAGAATGCGCAGTTATTTGCTACCACAAGCGATCTCTGGTCCAGCCGCACATCAGAGCTGTATTTGAGCTTAACTATCCACTACATGAGCAACTGGGAGCTACATAGTATTTTGAACAAGTTAATGTTTGCACAATACGTTTGCAATTGACATGTTTGCACTTTAAATATGTTTACGATTTTAATTTAAGTTACTTGAAAAACGAGAAAAACAGATTTTTGTAATTGTTTCTCAGGGCTTTTATCATCTCTGGTGTGAGTTTAAAATATAAGTGTGTTAGCACTGTGCTGATTATCCCTAATATGAATAAATGTCTATTTATTCAATGTTTCTCTTCTTTAATACGCAATTGAAGTTATGCTATTCATGGATAAAAAAATCGTGATAAAATCGAAATCGTGATAAAATATTGGAAAAATCGTGATATTCTATTTTTGCCATATCACCCAGCCCTACCCCATAGTTGTCAGCGACCATGCTCCGGTTTCTTTAACTCTGGTAAATAAGAAGACAATCCCACCAAGCAAAAACTGGAGGTTTAATACATCACTGCTCAAAGACGAAGGTTTTATAGATTTTTTTTAAAAAGGAGTGGGCTTTATATTTAGAACATAATGATCTGCCTGGAACATCAGCATCTATTCTCTGGGAAGCAGGAAAGGCAGTGATGAGAGGTAAAATAATCTCTTTCTCATCACATAAGAAAAAAACGGAAAACAAACGTATTCAGGAGTTAGAAAAAATCATTAAGTCTTTAGAGGCATCCACAGAAGAAGAGTTAATGAGCAATTTACGTAAAGCTAAATTAGAACTTCATGGAATTATTGACAAAAAGACACAATTTTTAGCACAAAGACTACGAATAGAAAACTTTGAACATAGTAATAAATCAGGTAAATTTTTGGCTAGCCAGTTAAAAATAAATAAAGAGAAAACTACCATATCTGCTGTTAAAGACTCAACCGGGAATATAGTTTATGACCCTGAAAGCATAAACATCACTTTCAGAGACTTTTACCAAACTTTGTACTCACCACAGATAAACCCATCAGATAACGAGATCGATGAGTTCCTTGACAGGATAACACTTCCTAAATTATCAGACAGCCAAGTTACAGTCCTGGACTCGCCACTAACCTCAGCGGAGCTCCAGGAGGCCCTTAAATTCATGACGAATAGGAAAGCTCCAGGCCCAGACGGGTTCCCAGTAGAGTTCTACAAAGAATTTTGGATCATTCTGGCTCCAATATTTTTCAGAATGGTGAGGGAAATCGAAGAGAGCAGCAGATTACAGCCAAACATGAACTCAGCCAATATCAGTCTCTTGTTAAAACCAGGCAAAGACCCTGCATTTCCTACCAGCTATGGCCCAATTTCCCTTATTAATGTTGATCTCAAAATAATTTGTAAAGCCCTGGCAAAAAGATTAGAGAAGGTAACCCCCTTCATAATACACCCTGACCAAACTGATTTAATTAAGGATAGAGAGTCATCCACAAACTCACGTAGATTACTTAATTTGATAGGTTTCTCTTACAGTAGAAACATAGAAACTAGTATATTATCTTTAGATGCAGAAAAGGCTTTTGATAGTTAACTGGAAGTTCTTATTTGCAACTTTACATACATTTGGCTTTGGGAACTTCTTCATAAACTGGCTACAAACATTATACAGTTCGCCAACTGCACGTGTCAGGACGAACGACCAAATATCAGCTAGCTTCTGTCTTCCGAGGGGGACCAGGCAGGGATGCCCACTGTCCCCCTCACTGTTTGCTATCTTTATCGAACCACTAGCGGCAGCAATCAGGCAAACAACAGGTATTAAAGGGATAAAGTGTAAGAAAATAGAACATAAGATAAGTCTTTATGCAGATGATGTTTTACTCTTTCTTCGGAATTCTCAATCGTCTCTGTCTCATTCAATAGAACTGATAAACACTTTTTCAAAAGTTTCAGATTACTCTACAAACTGGTTAAAATCCACAGTTCTACCAATTAATTTCTCTTTTGTCAATTTAATTAACACACAGATGGAGTCAGGGAATATCACATACCTGGGAATTGGGTTAGGTGGAGTAGATGGAGTAGATGTATCTCAGTGACATCCCCCTGAATCAGTACCTTGACCAAAACAGTTTGGAGTAGAGAGTCACTGGCAATGCACGGGCCGGCGCGTGTCACTCAGAAACTCCCCACCAATTGTTGGTTCGTATCAATGCAGAATAAAAGAACAGAATAGAAAAAGATTGAAAAGATAGAATAAAGAAAAAACGAGAAAGACAGAATAGAGAATACAGAAAAAAGGAAGAAAAAGAAGAAAGAAACAGGGTTAGGGTTAGGGTTAGGAATGTCTCTCCCAAGTTAGCAGACCTAACCAAACTAAACTACATCCCACTTTTAAAGAAAGTGGAAGATGATCTTGCAAGATGGAAATCCTTACCAATATCACTCATGGGGAGAGTTGCTACAATCAAAATTATGGTCTTACCCAGAATAAATTACTTATTTTCAATGATCCCAAACAAACCACCAGCTGACTGGTTTAAATCTCTGGACTCCTCAATTACTAAATTCCTTTGGCAGGATAAACCTCTACGAATTAGCTTAATAACGCTTCAGAAAACCAAAGACAGAGGAGGACTGGATCTACCCAACTTTTATTATTATTTCTTAGCCAACAGGCTGCAATATATACCAAGATGGTTGCAAGATAACCCACTAGATGAGTCCTGGTTAGATATAGAACAGACACTTTGCCATACGATAGAGCTTTCAGACTTACCATTTATTAGCTCAGGCATAAGAAAACATGAAGGCTTCAAAAGTATTATTATCAGCACCTCTCTGACAGCATGGTGGGAGTATCTTAAAATGACAGTCTTCACTAGTACCATGCAGACGCACACCTATCTGGAATAATCCTGATATTTTGCAAAAGAATAAAATGATGAACCTTCCCGACTGGAAAAATAAAGGAATCCTATACCTGGAACACATATATGAAGGATTGGACTTCATCCCATTTAATAGAATAGTCTCCCAATTTGGAATAGATAAGAATAGCTTTTTAGAATACCACCAAATTAAATCTGTAGTAAAACAAAAATTTAAGCTCAATAAAATAGAATTACAAACACCACCAAATAAAAATTAGTAAACAACAAGAAAATATAAATCCTGAATAGATTAAAAAAATGCTGAATATTCCACAGTTAATGAGTACCTTTGATGTGTTTTATTTTAAAATGACTTTCTCGTGTGTAATTTGGTTATTCCACATTCAGTGTTAATGCAAAAATAAGTTTGTTTCCAAATTAAAAGGTTCAAAATTGCATATATGTTGATAAAGAAAATGTGCAAATTTGCCGTCACTTTTTCAAAAAATATTAAGTTTGGCCCGCGACTTTGTCCCAGATTTCCATTTCGGCCCAGTGTGAATTGGAGTTTGACACCCCTGGTATAATGGTTCATTTAAGAGGTGTCCAGCAGACAGGTGACTATAAAAGGGCATTATTTAATCAAGAAAAGCCCTTCCCATTTCATGCTGCCAGCAATGGCTCCACATGGAAGATAAGTGTCACAAAATCTGAGACAAAAAGGTGAGGGCTACAAGAAGATCAGCAACACTTTACATATCAAAATACTGTTGCAAAAGTGATCCAAAAATTTAGGAAAGATGGAAGTGCAACCATCTTACTTAGACGTTCAGGACGTCCACGGAAGTTACCTTGACAGGAGCATCTTCTGATCAGAAGGGTTGAAGAAAATCACCATGCAAGCTCACTGCAGTTATCTAATGCAGTAGAAAGCCAAACTGGGGTGACCATTTCCCGTGACACCATCCGGCGCACACTGCAGAGGATTGGGCATCGTCCACGAAGGAAGCCTCTCCTAAAGACCATGCAGAAAGAGATGAAGACTACTGGAATAAGAAGAAGAAAACATAATTTCTATATCGCCTCTCAAGATAAAAATCACGAGGCGCTTCACAAAAACAAAAAATGTAAAAATATAAAAAAGCATTTAGAAAATGTTTAAAAATATATTTCAAATAAGCAAAAATAGACAATTGTGATTAAAAAACTGTTAAGAAAGAGAGTGAATAGGAAAGAGGGAAATCAGTGGATCCTGAGGAAGGTGGAATAGGTGGGGAGAGCAGAATAAAGAGAGAGTGGTGAAGAAGGTCATACAAAAGCCAGCTTGAGCAAGTGAGTCTTCAGCTGCTTTTTGAAGGAGTTCACTGAGTCCACTGATCTCAGGCTCAGGGGGAGAGAGTCCCAGAGTCTGGTTGCCACAGCAGCAAATGATCTGCCACCTTTGGTCTTTAGCCTGGTGCGTTGCACAACCAGTAGGCTTTGATCACTGGACCTCAGGGACCTGCTGGGGTGTAGGGACTAAGAAGATCACCAATGTAAGATGGTGCTTGTCCATGTAAGGCCCTATAGACCAGAACCAGGATCTTGAAATGAACCCTGAAGTTGACTGGCAGCCAGTGAAGATGGAGGAGAAGCGGAGTGATGTGGGTGTGTTTGGAGGACTTGGTCAGAAGCCGAGCGCAGACATTCGGAACCACCTGTAGACTGTTCAGGGAGGTTTTGCTCAGACACGTGAAAAGAGAGTTACAGTAGTCTAAGCGTGAGGAGATGGAGGTGTGGATAACTGTCTCAAGTTCAGAGCGGGACAGAATGGGACTCAGCTTAGCAATGTTCCTGAGATGGAAGAAGGAAGCGCGAACAAGAGAACTGACATGAGAATCCAGGGTGAGAGCTGGGTCAAAGGTCACGCCAAGATTCCTGACAGAAGGTTTGGTGTGAGAAGCAAGCTGACCAAGAGAGTCTCTGACTTTGGGAACCAGCTTGTCTGGGGCACAGATGAAGATCTCAGTCTTATCTTCATTCAGCTGAAGAAAGCTCCCAGCCATACAGGTTTTGATAGTCTAAGCCAGTGGTTCCCAACCTTTTTCCCAAGGGACCCCGTTTTTTACCAGTAAAATTTTTGACGACCCCCTCCCATCCTCTCTTCCAGTACAAACATTATTAAGAAATGATAAAATTGTTCAAGCACATTTTAATATGCTTTGATTCAATAGATAACAGTAATAGTAGGCTCCTGTACAAAAAAAAGTCATTAACAAAACCAAACAGAGCATAATGTGCTTGACAGTTTGTATTACTTTTCTGAACACATTGTTTCTTGTAAACACTGATAAATCAATCATTCCTTTCAATAAACGTTTGACACATAACAAATACACTGAGCAAAATGTACTTAAATGTGTATATTACTGTTTATACTACATTATTTACTGTTAAGGCTGTGATTAATCAACCAGTCCTATCTTTAATGAACTTTTGACACTTGAAAATAAAACAGTGAGCTGAGCAAAATGTTCTTAAAAGTGTGTTACTTTTTCTGTACTAATTATTTCCTGTCTTAATATCAGTGTTGGGAACGTTACTTTAAAAAAGTAATTAGTTATAGTTACTGATTACTTTGTCAAAAAAGTAACTCAGTTACTAACTGAGTTACAAGATCATAAAAGTAACTAATTACCAACAAAAGTAACTACTTAGTTACTTTTTTCATTAAAGAATGCAAGAATTACTACAATAGTAAAATATAAATGACTAATGACTGAACATAAATGTATGTCCAAATGTTTTATATAAACCTGAATAATTTTAATAAATAAGCACTTAACAGGAGCATTACACTAATCTAGACTATTAAAAGGTCACTGTGTGATATTTAACAAAAACCCAATCAGCTAAAAACTAAAATTGCAAATAGAAACACCTGTAAAGGTTCCCGAGCCTTTAAATGGTCTCTCAGTCTAGTTAAATTACAGAAATAAATGTAATTTTGCACAGCATTTTAATTTTTCCAGCTTCACATAATTGTGTGTTTTCAGCAGCATTTCTGTTGCTGGTAACGGTTAAATAAATAAATAAATATCCTTTAAAATGACACTAGAAGAGGCACAAGCCTGATGGAGGACTTACATTTACTAACTTGGGTCAGACCCAACCACAGAAGAGCTGAAGCTTGGTGGTGAACACACACAGGTAGTTCTAATAACACCTGAGCTCCGTGCCGTCTGAGACTGATGCATCAGTGTTACAGCGGGACTAAAGACATGATCAGGAACAGGTTACAGCTGGATGATCTAGGAAGGCAGAAGATCAGGACGTCTGAGCGGTGAACAGGTGAGCGGACCTTCGGGACGTCCCGCTGTCACGCTAAGGGCACGGCTGCAGACCCGCAGATTCGCTGCTGCACGCATTTTCTTATCAGTAACAGGAACGACGTTTTGATACAAGAAGACGAAATTAATTAGTTTGCTCGTTACAGAAAGAAATATTTTTTATTAACGCGGTTATTTTAAACTGAGTTATTCCCGTTGTGTCTACAGAATGCAGTGACTGAGACCGTGAGGGTCTCCGCCCACCCGGCCAATTATCATCGTGTTTGTAAGTGTGTTACCGACACCTCTCTCTCCCTGGCTGCAGCTGAAGTGTGGCGGTCAGAAAGCCTCACGCTGCTGCTCAACGTTCGACAAGCACATAGTAACGCACAACGTTCCGTCCCCAGTAACGGTAACGGCGTTGCAACGACGGGAAAAGTAATTAATTAGATTATTCCGTTACCTATAAAAGAACGCCGTTAGAAACGCCGTTATACTTAAACGGCGTTACTCCCAACACTGCTTAATATCAGTAAACTTTTCACTCATGAAAAAAAAATGTGAGCAAAATGTAGGCTATAAACAAGTAATAAATTAAGTTTTAACCCCTTAAAGTGGAGAGGTCCTGGCGACCCACTGAGAGGCTTTGGCGCCCCCTTGTGGGGGTCGGGACCCCCAGGTTAGGAACCACTGGTCTAAGCAGGTGTGTAACAGCTGCAGCTTAGACATCTCATGGGGCTTAAACTAGATGTACAGTTGGATGTCATCTGCATAAAGATGGTAGGAGATTCCTTTGAAGGAGCTCAGGATGTGCTGAAGAGGAAGCAGATAGAGGAGGAAGAGCAGAGGCCCCAGCACAGAACCTTGTGGGACACCACGGGTCAGAGAGGTGGTGGAGGACCTAAACTTGGAGACGGCCACAGAAAAGGAGCGCTCAGAGAGATAAGAGGAGAACCACTCCAGAGCAGATCCTGATAGGCCTACCCAGTCTCTGAGCCTCTCCAGTAGCAGGTGATGGTCAACCGTGTCAAAGGCTGCAGTCAGGTCCAGCAGGACCAGAACAGAACAGTCCCCTGCATCACTGTGAGTCAGAAGGTCATTAGAGACCCTAAGAAGAGCTGTTTCAGTAGAATGAGCTCTACGAAAACCTGAATGGAAGCTATCATAGATGTTATGTTAATCGAGAGCAGCTGTGAGTTGTTTAGCCACAACCTTTTCCAAGATCTTGGAGATGAACAGAAGTTTAGAGATGGGTCTGAAGCTGCTATGGAGAGAGGGGTCGAGACTCGGTTTTTTAAGAAATGGGTGAATTACAGCATTTTTAAAGTAAGCAGGGACCTGACCAGAGACCAGAGAAGCATTAATTATAGAGTGCACGCTGGGACCGATGGACTGAAAAGCACTTTTAAACAAAGATGAGGGTAAGATGTTGAGGGGGCATGCAGAGGTCTTCATAGAGTTAACTAGTTTGGTTAACTCAGGCAAAGAAACAGGAGCAAAGCTATCTAGGATGATGAGCCTGGTTGGAGTCGGGAGAGGCAGAGATAAGGCTGAAGGAGAGATGCTAGATCTAACCTTATTGACTTTGTCCACAAAGAAAGACAGAAAGTTCTCACAGTCTGTAACAGAGTGGATGGAGGCTGTAGGAGAGGCAGGAGAGACAATGCTGCTGATTGTGTTAAACAGCACCTTGGGGTTCCCTTTGCTCTGGGACACCAGGTTGGAGAAATAGGAAACCCTTGCATCTTTGACTGCAGAGTTAAAGGATGTCAGAAGATCCTTTAGGTGCAGCAGATGGACGTGGAGATGGGTTTTCTTCCACAAGCGCTCAATTTTTCTGCATTGGCGCTTCAGGCTGCAAAGGCTGTCATTACACCAGGGAGTAGGGTTCACTGCAGGAACTGATCTGGTTCTGACAGGACAGATGTTGTCCAGAATGGAGAGGCAGTGCCCGTTAAACTGAGAAGTTAAGGAATCTGGGTCGTTATCAGAAGAACAGGGTGGATCAAAAGCAGCAGAAAAATTTCTAGCTGTGCTCTCATTAAGAAAACGAGAACTAACCATACGGTGATCAGGAGGTGGGGACGCAGAAACTGACAAGTTAAAGAAAATGCAATGGTGATCTGAAATATAAACATCCTCAGGACAAACACTTTCAGCATTTAGACTCGGGGTAAAAACAAGGTCCAGAGTGTGTCCCCTGGTGTGTGTGGGGCCAGAAAAATGCTGGGTAAAGCTGAAGGAGTCCATGAGGCTGGAGAAATTCATGGCAAAGTGATCAGAGGGATCATCAACGTGGATGTTTAAGTCACCAACAATCACCAGTCTGGACAGCTTCGCAGTGGAGGATAGAAAGTCACTACACTCCTGAAGGAAAGAACTGTTTGGACCAGGTGGACGATAAACCACAGCACAGAAGAACGGGTCCTTACGCCCGACTTTAATCAGCTGCAGTTCAAAAGAAGCAAAGTGACCACAGGTTGTAGAGCTACATGGAAGATGGTCTCTGAAAACAACAGCTAGGTCTCCACCATGACCAGAACCCCGGGGCTGGCTAAGAAAAAAAATAACCACTCGGGCAGAGTTCAATCAGGCCAGAATAATCAGATGTTTGCTGCCAAACTTCAGTCAGAAACAGAAAATCCAGGTTTTTAGAGAGAATTAGATTATTGAGCAGGAAGGACTTATTGTTAACAGAGCGGGTATTTAATAGAGCCATGCTGAGTGAGGAGGAATCAGAAACTACAGAAACAGCTGGAGTTAGTGGACGTAAATTAGCGGGGTTAGATCCATGGTGTTTATAAAAACCACTTATGGAGGGAACAGGAAGAGAAACCACTGAGGAATGAGGATAACCCGACCTTAAAAAACTTGGATGGATGAACCGCGCTGCAACGCAGCCTGGTGGGAATGCGGAAGTGGCGCTCAGGTCACCAAACAAAGGACAAGAAGCTAGAAGATCACGCCGATGTTTACTAGATAAACCACGCTTTAAGAGAAGTCTTATTCTCACCTGGATTCCTGCTCGTTAACCTCTTTTCCTCCGACGTTTTCCCGGGACCGGACAAATGTCGCTGGAGGTGCGCATCTCGGGACAGTCGTTTGGCTCCGGGCCAGTGTGCCACTCAGGTAAACAAACAGGATGGTATGTCCTCGGTGCATCTTGGGCGATCGTGAACGAACGGAAGAACAAAAGAGTCTGGCAATCATAGGAGATGGTAGCAGGGACACTACTGAAGAGGACCGCAGACAGGAGCAAGGTGGAAAAGAGGAGATTAGTGGAGAAAAGTTTGAAAAAGTGGCCGGTGACTGCGGCTAAGCCAAGCACAGGCGCCATCTTGTTGCCGACCGGAAGAGGACTCTACTGGGACTGGGACTCTAGACTCTCGAATGATGAGACAAAGATCACTGTTTTTGAACTAAGGATTTCATAACTGGATGGCGTCATAATGGTGAGGATTTAAAAGAGAATTGCATGGTGCCGCAGTGAAGCATGGTGGTGGCAATGTCCTTATGTGGGGCTGCATGAGTGCTGCTAGTGTTGGGGAGCTGCAGTTCATTGATGATATCATGAACTTAACAATTTACTGCTCTATACTGAAGGAGAAGATGCTGACATCACTCCGTGCACTTGGTCATTGTGCACTTTTCCAACATAATAATGATCCAAAACACACATCTAAAGCTACCATTGCATTTCTGAAGAAGAACAGGGTGAAGGTGATTGAACGGACATGTATGTTTCCTGATCTGAACCCAATCCAACACCTGAATTCTGAAGCAGCAAGTTGAGCATCACTCTCCATCCAGCATCCAGGCTTTAAAAGAGGTTATTCTTGAAGACTGGATAAAGATAGATGTTGCAATATGTCGCCAACTTGTTTATTAGAAGGCTTGGTGCTGTCCCTGGTGAAAAAAATCACAGTGGTCATACAAAATACTAGATGTAGTTTTTGTTGTGGGGTCTATTCATTGTTGCTTCAACTAATCTTAGTAAAATTGAAGATTTTGTGATCTAAATTAGATTATTAATCTTAATTTCATGTTATAGATTTAAACAAGCGTTCAATAAAACCCAGCCTTGTGAACATTCTGGAAACTGTTATTTTGTTCTTTGAACTACTGATTAAATTAGTACTTTTTAATGCAGTGTACTTATTTATGTTGACTACTGTATAAGCATTAGAGACGTAATAAAATAACACACTGAAATATTTCTACATTTTCTGTTATGATACCAAATCGATATTTAAAAGCAGTGTATAATGTTTTTATTGAGAATTTCTATGTAAGCTTTTGTTTTTCTTTTGCATAGTTCAATTCAATATCCGGTTGCTAGCGGCCAGCGGTTTTTATAGTCATCGTTCTGACCTAACAGTGCAATCTCACAATAACACTGGATGTGTCCTGAAAGTGTCTGGCCTTAATTTTCTAAAAAAAAATTTATTCTTAAAAATTACTAATATTGTCTGTCTTTTTGTATCACAATATATCGTATTGTCTCCTTTGTACAGTATTGTGATAAATCTTGTATTGTCAGATACTTGTCATTATACTAATAATATTATCTGAACATGTGCTCAGCATCATTTGTAGCACATGGTATTTGACTTTAAATCACCAAAATGTCTACATAGCTGAACTGTTTGGTCCACTCATGTCAACAATGTGATTGAGTGTGTCCTCTGTCTTTTTTTTTTCACTGTTCTTTTTTCATCCATCCATCCATCCATCAATCCATCCATCCACCACACACACACACACACACACACACACACACACACACACACACACACACACACACACACACACACACACACACACACACACACACACACACACACACACACACACACACACACACACACACACCTCTAGTAACCACAGAATAATATCAACTTCCTTGTTTGAAATCCTAAAGTTAAATGCAAAGTTTTGGGTTTTGGGGTCTTTTGTGGCAAAAAAAATACATCAGTCAAATTGTGAGATCACTTCATATTGCTGGTTTATAACGAATGAGAAAGGATGTCAGATTATTTGAGTATAAGCCCATTTGCACAAATCTGATTTTATGTGCAGAATGTGGTGATTTGTCTCCTTCATCCATTCAGAAGTATGAGTACGATTTAGTCTTTTCTTAAATATTTGCTCTAATACTAAACAAAAGAAGCAGCAGATTTACATATTTAATATAAATTTGTAAATATTCTGTTACTTTTGCCTCTTTCTTTTTTTTGACTGCCCACAGATGGATCTGCATTTAGTTTTGTTTTAATATTTTAGTGGAAACTTACCAAGAACTTATTTTGACATATTAAACAAATATTTGGAAACTAATACCAGTTTGCTTTTTTGTTTTCAGTGCAATCAGTGAGGAGGACCTTCATAAGAGACTCCTCTTCACGGTGTGGAACTCTGACTCTACAACAAGGTGTTGGACAATAATAAAATGAACACAAACTAAAATGAAAATGTGCCATTTTTTTAGCATTTAAAGCCAAATATATTAGGTATAATGTTTTTATTTTACATGGCAGCAGACGTTTAAAAACCTTTTTCAAGCTGCCACGTCTTTTATCCTAATTTGATGCAGCTGCATGCAGCATGTACTCTAAATCTGGTGGAGTGAATGTGTTACTTTTGCTTTCCTGCTTCAGCATACTTAATCTGAAACAAGGTCACTTGATTTTTGGGCAAATAAATCTCAAATGTTTCTGTGCTAAACTGTGGTGGCAGGCAAAAAGCATTACTGTGTTCTGGAAATATAGACGGTTATGCTGTTAAATTCATGTATTATGTAGACAATTTGCTCTGAATGTAGAATAATAACAGGATTTCCCTGTTTTATTTTAACAAGATAGAAATAACTTGCCTTGAGTATAAAAAATAAAACACCATAAACTACATGAAATAAATGTTAACACAGAAATATTGTATACTGAGACAGTTCAACAGCTCTGTTAAGATCAGGGAGTGATTTTAAAGATTAGGACCCATTTTGGGACTGTTTCTAGGACACAGATTAAGCACAATTCTTTCATTTTAGTAGAGATCTAAGCTTTATTCACACCAAATGTCTCTGCTGTATTCATGATAAAAGTCCTGTAGAACCAAAACATACAATTGACACTCAATTGATCAACATCAACGTGCTCGTTTGAATTGGGCATCGTTTGAATTTGAACGGTTCTGATTTAAATTCCCCATTTAGATTTCGGTTCTTATTGATTCTCAATACAGATTCTTGCAAGATGCAAGGGCTGTTTCTCAATACTGGAACACTGCTAGTATGTTCTTGTGTACTCAACAAGTATGTTCTTGGCAAAGACACCAGAAAGGTACGGGAGGACAAGGACAGTATTTGGAATGGAACCGTACTCCGTTGCGTCATGGCAACAAGCACTGTTTGTTTCTAGCTACGATTAAATGACCTGACATAAAATAAAAGTCCAGCTTGATCCTTAAAGAGGGACTGCACACCATCACAAAACGTAACTCCACCTCTAGTCAAGATTTGAAAAATGCTATGAAAGTGGGTGTTGCCAGGAGGCACAGAGTGGCATGGCCAAGTGTGGGGTTGCACACAATTATGTACAATAACAGACAACTTAATATTTCTTTATTAGTATTTCTGATATAAAACTCTACAGTTATTAGATTTCATCTCTGACGTTCGGAGTATAACGGTTGCGACACAATGCATTGTGGGAAACTGCTGTCCCAAGTCTGCAGAAGGATGCATTGATGCATCCTCAAGCAAGAACATATGCAGGAACTTTGAGTAAACTTGGATGCATACTTGGGATTGGAACAGTCCTTGGGCCATCGTTGATGATGTTTCACAAGGACATGAGTACACAAGTACAGAGAAGTAAGCATATTGAGAAATGGCCAGGGTCTAAAAACAATTCACGTTTTAAGCGAGCCAGCCATAGGTCTTACTTGATTAAATAATCAACCTGGGAAGGAAGGGGACAAGTGGGGTGGCCCCATATTTCCAGGGGTAGTCCCCTCTGGCCACCCTTTGGAGCACCCCTGTATCAAAGGCCTGGTTTGAATCCTATTCTGAGAAGATATTCTCACATATTCTCTGAACTTTCTTGTCAGCAAACAAGGTTGTCAGCAAACACAGCCGGCAGCATTACCAACAATCATAACTGTGATCTCTGCGGGACTGATCTTTAGCCCTGCAGCACCTGTGTTCATCTCAGAAGCAATAACCAGATCCAGCTGAAATGTCATGCAATGTGCTTATTCAACACACACCTCTGTTGTACTGCTGCTGTTGAGGATGTCGTGGGAAGCACTGCCACTTCAGCAAATCCTCTTTAACACCTCTGAAGGTGAGCTAAAGTAGTGCTCTAGCCAGGTTCAGTTGATCTTTTCACAAATACAAGCACCTTTGTAACGTGTGGACACAAAAAACTGTAAAGACTGATTAGATTTTCACTTACATGCCAATATAATTAATCCAAAATGTTCCAAATAGATAAACAATCATTGGATAATGTGAGTGCTCTAGTCAAATACGAAACAATGTCAGCAATACACAAATGAAATTCACTATTAAAATTAATATAAATAAGGAGCTGCTTCCTGTTGTTACCAAAGACGCAATAAAGACTGTAACAGTTTGGATAATGGAGACTTGGACGAATGTTTAACTTTAGATTGTAGCCAGCAATTGGATCCAGAGGACTCCAATGTTATATGCTTGGGATCATGTCACTTTCAAAAGACCATTCTTTGCTACTTTTTTCGTCATGCAGCCTCAAATTATTAGTTTTTTCTACTTAAAAAGCCATAAAACCCCCCAGGTTCTGTACTTTCATAGCAAATATCTCATAGTTTCTGCCACTGAAAACAAAGTAAGACCAAATGGTACGCCCGAATTATGAGTTTTAAAATAACAATTCTCAATAATATTTATTATTGAGATTTACAGTCATAATTATGAGGTTCAAAATCATATTTATAAATTCCAGTAGCATAATTGTTGGTCAGAAATGTGCCTCTATTCACACACAGGTTACATTCACAGCAAAAGGTTTTTCATAAAGGTGTTTTAATTCTTTAATTCCTGACACTAGAAATGTCAGATAGAATATTTTCATTTTATATTCAAATCTTTGTTGGACAATAATAAAATTATCCACTTGAACATGTTTTAATATGTACTTATTTAACAAGGCAAGTGTAAGATTTGGTAGGTCAAGGTTTTAAGGAAAGTACTGACCTTGTTAGTGAAGCAGCAGTCTTAAAATGAGGCCTGTCCAATCCAAGGTTTAATTATTTATCCTTTTATTGTAAATGAGGGAAAAGAAGCTAGTTGTTCAGTTGACTTATTTGTTTGACCGCTGCAGAAACTTGACCTGGATTAAACTTTCTCTCAAAAATATAAACCAGTGGTAATTTTCATGTGCTGAAATAATGTTATCTAAACAAATTTACTAGATATTCTTCTTTTAATTAACCAATGTTTAAAAACTGTATATTTGAAGTAAATAAAACTACTTGAACCAACTGAGAAAGGATGACAAACTCATATGTTGTCATCCCAATGAGATGGCTGCTTGATCCAGTTCCTTGGTTATTTTTTACCAAAGTGCAGACACGATGCAGTTCAGGTGTTCATTCAACCTGACAGCCAGTTTGTCATCAGAACAGCATCAGCAGCTGCATGGCTTCATTCCAGCTGTGAGCTTGTCTACAACTGTTTTTCTCATGTGTGCATTACTGAGCAAAACCACTAAAACAACACAGTCGCACACACTCTCAGAACTGTCATGCTACATTCTCAGTGGCCAAGTGTTATGAGTGTCTGGCCTGAGACTAGGAGCTCAGGGTTCAAATACCTTCGGGTCATACCAAAGACCTTGAAAATGGGACCCAATGCCTTCCTGCTTGATACTCAGCTTTAATGGGTTGGATTGGCGGTTAAACCACCAACTAGTTCCTGAGCGCGGCCACTGTTGCAGCTCACCGCTCCCCACGGGGATGGGTCAATTGCAGAGATGTAATTTTTTTTTTTTTTTTTGTAATTTCACCAGTGTGTGATGACGACTAATGGGACTTTTATCAACGATTTGCATGTTCAGATTGTTTTGTGTGTCTTCTTTATGAGTTGTTATTCTGCAGACCACTCCACACAAAGAAAAACAAATTCTCCTATTCTAATTTGTTACAGATGGATTTTTATGGAGCCAAACTGGGAAGAAAGAAAATGCAGAAAACATTAAAAACAGAAAGTTAACATTGTTTTTTTCTGTACTGAAGCCGAGTTACACGAGATCCTGATTTTGCTCTTGGGTTTTCATTGATCTACTGATTTATTTTCTCTGTCTGCCTCTAAACACCAACAGAGTGAGTGTGCTGCTCGGTTGCACCAGCTTTGGCATGCGCTCCCTCATGGAAGCAGAGAAGGTAAGTTTAAACCATCGACATATAAATATTGGACAATACGTTTCCATAGGCTTAATAACACGTTTTTGAGGATAAATGGGAGGTGGCCACCACCACCATTTTGACTGTCTCACAGGTTCCGTCAAGCCCAGACAATTCCACAAAAGGGAAGAGAGGTGGAGCTGAGGGTGGGGCTGTAAGGCTGGGATCAACTGACGACACCTGGTCGAACTAGCTACAAACTAACCTGAAGCTAACCCAAAGCTAACGCGGAGGCGGGAGCTAAGCTAACGGAGGTAGCAACCTAGCTACAACCGGAGTTAAATGTGCACAACACCAGAGCTTCTGAGTCAGAGATACGCCGGGCTGACCGCTGGGTAAAACCGGGTGGAACACAGAGGTCTCCGAGACCTCCACAAGCCGGCAGCCGCACAGCAGACAAGCGCCGCTGTGATCTGAGATGTGCAGAGCTGCCGCTGGGGAGAACCGGGTGGAAAGGTTTCCATCCCAGAGCTCCACAAGCTGGTAGCCCGCGCAGCACACAGAAGCCGCAATCAGACAGATGCGCCGAGCTGCGGGGAGGGGAGAACCAGCCGGCATCCCGTGCAGCAGACTGGAGCCGCGATCAGACAGAGATGCGCCGAGCTGCGGGGAGGGGAGAACCGGGTGGAAAACATCGGTTTCCATCCAGAGCTCCACAAGCCGGCAGCCCGCACAGCAGACAGAAGCCGCGATCAGACAGAGATGCGCCGAGCTGTGGGGAGGGGAGAACGGGTGGAAAACAGAGGTCTCCCGAGAGCTCCACAAGCCGATAGTCGGAACCCAGCTCCACCAACATGTTATATTTCAACCCATTTTCTAAAGTGCAGCATTATGTTAAATGCACTGGGTTTTACCCTATTACATTTAAATTTCATGGTTAAACAGTACATGTTAAAATCTAAGCTCAGCTCGGCAGTGACCTAAAATACATAAATATAATTTTACTTACCGAAAAAAATGAAGTGGAGACTCCTTGGACTAGGGTTGTCATGGTATGAAAATTTAACCTCACGGTTATTGTGACCAAAATTATCACGGTTTTCGGTATTATCGCGGTATTTTTTAAACGGTGTTGCATATGTTCAGAAAGCATTGATAGTCCTGTTCTACACAAACTGAAATAGTTCTGAAAAGGTTTAACAGTGTTTATTAAACCTAAAATAACACAAAGCCTTAGCAAAAGTGCAACTTTTCACAAGTAAAGGAACAAATAGCTTATTTTTCTGGAACATGTTACAGTAGTCAGTGCAGGTTTAAATTATACAAATCCAAACATTCAAAACATAAACAATATGTAAACAAATCAAAGAAACACCACTTGTTTTCTCATATACTTGTTTTCTTCATTATCAAAATGAAAATCTAAAACTCCAGTCCACACTTGACTTGAGCACTGTACAAGTCAACCTTAAAAAATATGTATTTAAAATAAATAGCCACTTTAAACAAATTACTAAAATAACTACTACACTATGTAATCAAATCCAAATGTCCAAGTATAAATGGCATTGAATAAGTAAACAAATCAATGACAAGGAACTAATTGTATATTTCTCTTCATCATCAACAAATAAGATGCTTCATCCAGCAACAGGGTGTCCGTGACACGGTTTAAATGCTGGCAGAGGACGCTGCGGCTGCAGTATATAGTGACTCGTTGCATTCTCCCTCAGCCAAAAGTCCTCACGTCATGCATTTAAGCTAAAATGCTAATGTTAACTTACCTTGCACTGGCTCTAGAGACGTGGGTGATGGTCACGCAGATGTGCCATGAGATTTGAAGTGTTGCTGCCTTTTGCAGACACTTGTTTCCTGCACGTTCTGCAAACGGGATAGCAGTCTTCTATTAACTGTCCCTCAGCATTTTTCAGAAATCCAAAATATGCCCATACTTCCGATTTAGTCTTCTTTGAGGGCTGATGGATGTCCTGGGCGCTGCCGTCTCCTCCTTCGGCCATTATTTCAGCTTCAAAGTTTTGGTGCCGTTGCAAACTAAAAAGTGCGTGTGCGCGCCGCGGGAACTTCAGCTGAAGCGACGGTGGCTGGTAAGGGTCACCGCGCCGAAACCGCGGCCACGGTAAACCCACCGAGATAATTTAGTTTATTAAAAACTGGACGGTTATTTTTATTGTCAACTTTTTTACCGGGGTTTACCGCTATACCGGTTACCGTGACAACCCTACCTTGGACACTCTATTAGTGCAATTAATGCCACAGCAAGTCATTTTGTCCAGCAATTGCACAAATAATATCCAAAAAAGAATACACAAACACAGAGACTCAAAATCCCGGAACTGTTTCCAGGCCAGACCGAGGCTCTACTGAGGCCTTTCCACGGAGCTAGCTCTGTGGTCACGTGGGTCGGATGCTCATTAATTATACAGAATTTTAGGCTTTTAATACACTTAAACAGAAGAGTGAGAAAAAAAATCACCCCCCTCAGAGTTGTCATGAGTGTAAACTAGATCATTTCAACCAAAAACATGTTTTGGTAACAGGCTGTAAACATGTTTATTTCTGCTGTGAAATTGGTATTTTTAACATGGGAGTCAATGAGGATTTGCTCGCTTCTGACACCAGCCCCCAGCAGATGAGGGTGGAACTGCAATTTTTGGTACTTCTTTAATTTTTGAGCCGCATTGTGGGGGCTTGGTTTAAACTCAGACTGCAGGTCTAAACATATTCTGTGTACTTTTCAACTCTTGAGTGTGTGTTGTAACCATCAGACCATGAATTTAAGAGTTTAATTCAGTGTGAAGAAATTCCACTGACCTCAATAGTTTGGAGGAAACACTTTAGGGCTAGCAGTGTCACTGGGCTGCAACGCTGCCTTCAGATAAGAGAACAGGAACACAGTTTGATTTACTGGGTTTATCTCTCCTGAAGCGAATATGGAAACACAAATTACACACTTATATGAAAGGCCATTTATTTTTGTTGTTGTAATGACTGTTATATTCATCTTTTTTTATTTAAGGTGGTAGTATTTTCAGATTTAGTAGCCATACGATTTAAATTATTCTTCTCATTGAAGTTGCTACACAATTTATTATCAGATTTATAATTAATTTATATCTTTTGTTTAAACAGATTTTAATAAATAAATCAAGTTCTGTAGTGCATGGCCACTTTGTCTCCAGTGAGTTTCTCTGCTGTTTCTTTGATTGAATGGAGACATTTTCAATAGGAAAGATGACTAAAAGATCCACTATTGCACTAAAAGGGCTTTAAGAATTAGCTGGATTGTTGGTTTTGCAGATTATTAAAGAGCAAAATTCCCTGACTAACAGCTGTTTGTACCTTGAACCATATTGTGATAGAACTGTCTGTAAATTCTTGCAGAAGATCCCTTTTCTCCTTTTCCCCTAAATGTCCACCTAGAGGTGTGTGATATTATGTCAAAGTAAGTAAAACATTTTTTACATAGCACCTTTCAAGACAGAGATCACTAAGTTGTTCACAATCACAAAAAAGGGGGAGGGCTAGTCAAAGGAATGGTAGAACACAGCAGGAGAATAAATGAATGACATAAAAGCCAGTCTGAAAAGATGAGCTTTGAGCTGCTTTTTGAAAGAGACAAACAAGTCCCCTAATCTCAGACTCCCCATATTAGATGAAGCGATGACCTATCGACACAGAGAGAGCCTATTATCTATGCTCTAGTGCAGGGATTCCCAAAGTGTGGTGCACGCACCCCTGGGGGTGCGCGAGCTGCCGCTAGGGGGTGCACGAGGTGAAAAGTGTAATGGCTGCGGAGCTCAGAGAAGTCTGTCAAAAGTCACCATTAGCGTAGCCAGAAACTCATTTGTGGGTGGGCCTAAGAAAATGTAAGTGGGCCCAATAAACGTAATTGAAAACAAGTATATTTTGCTTGTGTGTGTGTGTGTGTGTGTGTGTGTGTGTATGTGTGTGTGTGTCCTCCGCACATGCCCTAGCTCAGGGGTCGGCAACCCGCGGCTCTGGAGCCGCATGTGGCTCTTCCTTCCATCTGATGCGGCTCTCTGTGCTTGTAAAATAATGAATGGATATTTAAATAAAATGCTTTATATTTTACTGCATTAATTTTACATCTGTATGCCAATTCTAAATGTAAAGATTGTCTGCGTAAACCTGAAATGGTCCAACCCGGTCTACTGTGTGACCGGGTTGACGCGTCACGCTTGTGCGTAATCATAGGCGCTTCTGAGCTGAAGACGATGTGAGATTCTGGGACTCTCCTCAGGCGCCACATTGGAGACAGGAACAAGCACAATTCAGCCAAAGTTTTATCGTCAGGGAACATTTTCTAAGTGACAAGACCGGGTTTGGAAAACTCTCGCTTCAGTGGAAGGAATCTTCCCGCATGCGCTCTGGTTCTGCAACACGTTCCAAGCCCCTCTCCACATCTTCAGCTCGCTGTGCACCTTAAGTACGCGCTGACTGAGTAGTGTCCAGCTCAGATGTTCAGAAAGGAAATCTTTTCTTGAGTGATTTAGCTACATCTGCGATTTGCGAAACGAATTAAATGTCAGTTCGTCTGCATGCGTCGGGATAATTCTTTCTATTCTTTCTCCGTCAAAATAAACGGCCAAATACAGGAACTGTCCGGTCAACACAAGCCCTGCTTTTAACTGTTCTGTTTTCTTGTGAAAATTGTTACAAATTTAACTTGATTAACACCAGAGCCGCAGGCGCACTGCGCCGTTATCTCCGTCGCTGTAAATGAGGGAAAAACAAAATGATCGGATCCTTTTCTGACCTTTCCCACCTACAAAGTTTAATTACAACAATCAATTGTGACAGAGCCTGGATTTGTATTCTGAACAGTCTAAACATGTTTTAAAAAGAAACGTATGACAAAAGTGGCACCTGCTCAGTAAAACCACCAACAGGGTGAAAAATATGAAAATATTGTAGGCAGAGACGGGCAACAACGTCTGGATCCACTTTATATAAATCGTTTTATTGATTATCTTCTTATGAAAGATAGCTTTGATGTACACGAGCGACCGGTACCGACTGCTGTCACCTGTTGTGAGCTGCGCTCTGCTGTCTGAGGGTAGGCCCCGCCCACAACGCCGCGGCTGCTGCGGTGTTTTCTTTACTGTGGGAAACGGGTAATAATGGCTCTTTGATGGGAACAGGTTGCCGACCCCTGGCTTAGCGTGACGTCTGATATATATATATAGCCATGCCCTGATGTGGGGCTGGGGGGTGCGTCAACATGGTCGGGACATAGAAGGGGGTGCGCGGCTAAATAAGTTTGGGAACCACTGCTCTAGTGCAAATTGGTTAAAATCTTTTAAAATACTCCACTTGCTTGGAGCTAGAACAGGCAACTCCGACCCTTGAGAGCCAGTATACGGCATGTTTTTGTTGTTTTCCTGCTCCAGCACACCTGGTTTTCATCAACAGGTGATTGACAGGCTTCTGCAGAGCCTGATGAGCTGCTGAACAGGTGATTGTACTGTGCTGGAGCAGGAAAACGACAAAAACATGGTGGATAGCGGGTCTGCAGGACTGGAGTGGAACACCCCTGACAAAGAGAAAAAGAGTAATAGTTTGCAATTTACTGAACAACGAAGGTCAGTCATTTAAATTACAATGTAAACTTCATATATATTTTTTGCAAAATAGCTCACCCTTAAAGCACATTGAGTTGTCTCTGTGTAGGAAATGTCTTGTCTTATGCCCACCACTTAGTCTTTGATTTATTTATTTTTGATTCTGAAATAATATCCAATAACGTAAAACACCTTGATAGAGTACGCATATAATTTTATTGTGAACAAAGCTTTTTTACCCTATGTAAAGAAAGTAGCCTGTACCACTGTCGCCTTTCTGATATGCATGGTATGTTAAGGTGGACGTGAATGTTGCAGAGATCCAATAATACTAATGGGCATTTAGGAATTTTATTGTTAGTCTTGGCACCAAAATGTGTTGGCAGTTCCTTCTGATCTCACCTAGTACAAGAGAAGAACAACATATTCCTGCAGTTACATAACCTCACATGGAGCTAAAATGGTCTAGATGAGGCCAGCTGCGCTGACTTAAATCACGTGTTGACTTACTGCCAGGCTTGATGAGAAGAGCCACTTTTTTTTTTTTAGGAATAATAACATTTTTCCTCACTGTCCCATTTGACCTCAGTGTTTCTCAGACTTGGTCCTCATGGGAGTTTACAGGCTAGAAGTTGCAGATATAAACCTCACCCACTGAACTAGCAGGGAAGAAATCCGAGCAGGAAAAACTCAAGCTGCACCAGCTTTGGGGAAACCTCATTTATGTGTAAAAACACTGAAGCGTGTGTCCTTTATCAGGGTCATCTTTAATTCAAGTCAGCATTTAAATAGAGCAAGTGTTGGAAAAATCTTTTTTCATTCCTTGTTTAGCTTTAATATATTCTGACATCTCTTTATTGCCTTTGCAGATGTGCACATTTTTACATTTCAAGAAAATCTGTTTTTTGTTTGGTCGCTGCCTGCAGATGTAACATTTTAACACCTTATTATGTGATGAGGTATTCATGTGTAATTTCTTCATTGTGTACCGTCAGGCCTTTCTGTTTGGCCTTTTACATCTTTCTCTGCCTAAATAGGTTTAAGTTGATTATTTTGATTTCTCCAGCAGTTGTGTTTTTACTTAGCTGTGTATCACATGGAAACAGCTGTGAGAAGTCAGCTCACGGCACAGCTAGATAGAACCGGTTCATTCTGGGGTCAAAGAAACATCATTACTTATTAAACTAAGTAATATAATAAGAGTGTAGTTAATTTGTTGTCACTTAATTTAACTTCTACATGGAAATTATGCATCAAAACCACATTATGTCTCACTGAGGCTCACCACTCGCATCCTTTAACATTTATCTCAATGAATATTTAATTGGACTAATATGGTAAGAAGGGTGCTTTGTCTTTGAGTCTCTTCCTCTTCACCGTATCTGTTTGTCTCTTCTCTTGTTGTTTTTCATTTATTTCCAAGCCATCCCTGGTTATGAGTGTTGGCCCTTGTTTTGCTAACTGCTTCATTTGCCTGTCACATCTTGGTATTTGTGTTCACCCTTTCACTCCCAACACTCTTTTTGCCCCAATCGCTGTGATACTGTGGGACGATATTTGATGTTGGTTTAGATCCCTCCCTGTTTTTAGGACATTTGCCCATCCCCTCCCCCCTTTTCTGACAGCATGCAGAAAGCTCTGATCAGATGCTAAAACCTGAGATTGTTAACACATTATTCAGCATCAAAACATGTTACAACAAATGTGTGATGGTGAAATGAAACTGTCCTCTTGTCAAGCTATTGTTGTTAAAACTGTGTCTTATCAGGATTATGAATCCAGCCCAATCTGCCACAACCTACACACACACACACACACACACACACACACACACACACACACACACACACACACACACACACACACACACACACACACACACACACACACACACACACACACGGGAACGAGCACACAATGCAATGTTTAGTTTACAAAGCAGATGTAGGACATCAATTACTGAAATGAGCTAAGCAGGTGTGTGTGTGTGTGTGTTTGTGTGTGTGTGTGTGTGTGTGTGTGTGTGTGTGTGTGTGTGTGTGTGTGTGTGTGTGTGTGTGTGTGTGTGTGTGTGTGTGTGTGTGTGTGTGCGCGTGCAGCCCTGAAGGAGTGGACAAATTCGAGTTTCTGTCTGCTTCACATGTCTCTACAGAGATGATTCACACTAATTTCAGTCCTCACTATGTAGAATCCTTGAGCTTACAGCCATTATTCTTCTGCATATGTTCACAATACACGTGTGTGTGGTTTTATTTATTTTTGCTCTAGGAGGTTCAAGGATGGTACTATCTACTGGGGGAGGAGTTGGGGAGAAAGAAACATCTTAAAGTGCCCACACAGCGCAGTCAGCCCAACGCTGGTAAGTTAAGCTTAGTGGACAGGGAACGCCCATGTTTAAGCAGCTATTAAGTATGAAATAACACAAATAATTAATATAATAATCTTTTAAAATATTGCAGAGTGCATAAGATAACCTAAGCCACACCTACGAGTCCCAGATTTGAAATATTTGGGATGTTTAACATGAAGATACAGAAAAACTCCTAAAGCTTCTAACCACATAAACCGAACAACCTGGGTTTGTTTTTATGTTCCCCTAAGAATAAAATGATTTTTCTTTTGCTTTGCTGCATCAGATATTTGATGAAAAAATAGATCAGTTTATTTTATTTTATGATATTTATTTATTTTATTTCTTCTGATGCTTACAGTGCTCAGCATAAATGAGTACACCCCACTACATTTGTCAGAAAACCTTTAGTTTCCTTTTCAGAATCAACTTTTTCTATGAGATACCAAACAACAAAATATTCCCACAAATGTGGGTCACTGATTGCAAAGAAGATTTTGCATACACAAAAAAATTTGGATTTTCCTAGCAAATCCATTCAAGCCCATGTTTTTAAAATGAGTATTTTATAAATTCCTGGAGGAAGGCAGAAGACTCCTAATTATAACGCTTTTGTCACAATATCTGAGAAAGGAAATGGTTACTTTACACAAAAAAGGTGAGGGTTACAAGAAAATCAGTAAAGCTTTACATATCAATCAAAATACTGTTGCAAAAGTGATCCAAAAACTTGAAAAAGATGGAAGTGCAATCATCTCAGAGACATCCAGGCCGTCTATGGAAATTAACATCTCTGCAGGAGTGTCTTCTGATGAGAAATGTTGAATAAAATCATCATGCAAGTTCACTACAATTAGCTAAAGCAGTAGAAAGCCAAACTGGAATGACCGTTTCCCGTGACACCATCCGACGCACACTGCATCTCCTAATGTCCATGAACAAAAAGGCACACCTAGGATTAGCTATGGGCCCATGCTGGAAGAGATGAAGACTACTGGGACTCTATACTCTGGAGTGATGAGACAAGGATCACTGATTTAGGAACTAATGGTTTCTAAACTGTATGGCATCATAAAAGTGAGGATTTCAAAGAAATGCATGGTGCCTACAGTGAAGCATGGTGGTGGCTGTGTCCTTATGTGGGGCTGCATGAGTGCTGCTAGTGTTGGGGAGCTGCAGTTCATTGATGGCATCATGAACTCAACTATGTACTGTTCTATACTGAAGGAGACGTCTGTGCTCTTGGTTGTCGAGCACTTTTCCAACACGACAATGATCCAAAACACATGTAAAGCTACCGTTGCATTTCTGAAGAAGAACAGGGTGACGGTGATTGAACGGACATGTATGTTTCCTGATCTGAACCCAATCCAACACCTGTGGGGAATTCTGAAGCAGCAAGTTGAGCCTCGCTCTCCATCCAGCATCCAGGCTCTAATTTAGGTTATTCTTGAAGAATGGATAAAGATAGATGTTGCAATATGTCACCAACTTGTTTATTAGAAGACTTGGTGCTGTCCTTGAAAATCACAGCGATCATACAAAATACTAGATATACTGTAGTTTATCTTAGTAAAACAGAAGATTTTGTGATCTAAGTTGTATTTTTAACCTTAATTTCATGTTATGGAGTTAAATAAGTGTTCAATAAAACCCAGCCTTGTGAGCATTCTGATCATTTTTTATTGAGATGCTGATTAAATTCATACTTTTTAAAAAGGAGTGTACTCATTTGTGCTGAGCACTGTATACAACCACAGGGTGTAATGTGGTCATTAGAGAGGTGGGTGCTGACAGTAGAGCACATTAACACTGTGTTCCTCACAAAATCACCTGGTGTAAATTTAGTAACTCCACTTCTATGACTCGGTGCTTCTCTCAGCGCTGATCCATCGCTTCTTTATCTCACCATTCAAAGAAAACCGAATAACGACTCCCACAATGTCCAAGAAGATTCATTTTAGTTTGTTAGATGTTAGTTACTAAAGTTTTTACCCTGTATCCCACAAATTTTAAATAAAGACAATAAGGTTCTGTTTAATCCAGTAGTCGCAGGACTCTTACTGGTGCATAAAATATTTGAAAATGGAACATAAATGGAGGTTTTTCAAGGTTTAGAAAGTATTTTTTTTATTAGATTGTGGCACAAAAACTTTAATTAAATGAGAAAAGGGAGTGAAATAATCCTCACCAGTGTAAGGAGCTTGACAATATCAAAACATTGTTGAATTAGTTTTGTGCAGATGTTTATGAATCCTTTAGTGTAGTTATTTTTCCTACTTGCAAAAGCTAATTTCAAATTCTCTCTTTTTTTAAATCTTTGAATCTATAGAAGAAGACTCTCATGCATTAAAAATACAGATTTAGAATAAAAATGAAAGTTACAAGAACGACCAGCGGAAAGATGAAGACTCACATCCCAGACGGAAAACTAACTCAAGCATTTTAAATACATAAAAACAGTATTACTTAATGTTTGTGTGTGCTCTGCTCCCTGCTATATATCATTATCAGTCTTCAGATTAGGAGGTGGGCCTGACTGGGGAAGCGAGGGATTAAGAGAAGGAAAGAGAAAAGGATTAGCAGAGCGAATGAGAGAAAAACAAAGAGAGCGGAGAGAAGGGAGGGGTTTGGATGAAACCCTGATGCGTCACACTTGCCAGAGAGAGAGAGAGAGAGAGAGATTGAGACGGAGCTTTCCCATACCTTTCACCGCTGGAGTGGATCTCCCTTTACGCACACGCACACCTGATTGGACCTTCTAATTATTTCTCATCGTCTTTGACCGCTCCTTCCCCTCCACTAATGTTTGTGCCGACTTGTGATTGGTGGTTTTGGTGTGTGTGATGGAGTTTTGCCTCTGTGAGTCAGCCAGAAGGGCAGCCTAGTCTAGGTGAGTACTATATTTTTATTTGACTGAACTCACCTCACATGCATTTGTTTTGGAAGTTGCATTGCAAAACAGTAAGTCTGCAATAAAGACTGAAGTTCGGTTTCCTCTCTAGTCTCATCACATCTCAGTTGTACAGTATGTATGATTATTCTTGCTGGTTTTCTATTATTATCCTTTTATTACGCTGTGGGCATTTTGCTTATCTGTCAGTTCTCATCTCATTTTTTTCCTGCTTGGCTAAATTGGTCCCAATTATTTTCCACGATAGACCCCTGAAGGGCGCAGCGTACCCACTGAGTGGATTATTGATCGCCTAACATCAATTGGACCCCACGACATAGAAGTACTCTCACATGCTCTTTTGTTTGTACCCTCCTCAGCCATGGGCGGCCTCGTTCTAAGTGACTTACCTGTCTCTGCCTATATACCATATTTTGGAGATGAGAATGGAACCGAGAACGCTAGATGTTTGCTAACCCATTCCAATTTACATTGCTTGGCTGAACTGGGCTAATTTGCCTTATGCAACTTTAAAATTAGTTTTATGTTTCTGTGGATGGAACTGGGACAGAGGTATCAAATCAGACAAGTCTCAGCCAGAAGGAAACAACCGATTAGACTTTTTCTGGAGGATATGAGCTGCTTGTCATTTTAGCTTTAAGACCTGAGAGGTAGAAATGTTTGTATGATAACAAATTTCACATCATAGGTTGATGTAAGTGCAAATGCCACATGTGTAATAGCATCAAAATGTATAATTTTATCATCTTTTCTCGTGACAATATTGCCCCACTACTGTCTCATCTGGTCTGTGTGCTTGTGTGTATGCGTGTCAGTGGAGAATGCATACTCATGCATGCACTTGTGTGTTGCCAGCTGGCAGAATATAGGCCATGGAGGCGCTGCTGCTTCTGCTCCTGCAGCATGACACGTACTGACATGGAAAGGACCAAAACCAAGCAGCGTTCAATATGCATCCAAACTCACACCAGCTCTTCCTTTTGTTTTTCTGCCCGTTAATAAACATTCTACTAGCTTGCAGCTTGATGTGTTTTGTTGGACATTCTTAAGGGCTTCCTGTCGTCTTCACTTAACACTTTCCACTCGAATGTATTTTTAATCCTCTTGGCTCTCTGTTTTCACTCAGACTTCACTTTCTAATTCGCTGTGACACTTTTCTTAAACTCTTTTCTCTTTGTAGGCACTTTGACGAAATGAACTCTGTGACCTTTATGTGTAGCAGCTGTAACTAATGTGACCCCTTCGTTGACATCAGTAAATCAAATCCAAACAGAGGATTTTTGTTGATGTTATCAGTTCATCTTTTTTCATAGTCAGGTTGATTTATCTCTACAAATTGGTGTAAAATGTGTTTTTCCTTCTAAAAATTGCAGCTGTTTAGACTTAGCAGTTTTATAAACACATTTGTAGTTAATCCAGAGGTTACTTTAGTTGTGCTCACTACATCAGCAGAAGTCTATTGTTACTTGCTTAGTACTGTCTAATCAGAAAAGTTCTTGAAGTATCGGTGAGGATTTGGGCCACATTCAATATTTGATGGCTTCACCATTTTCCTCTGATTCTATGAACTCATCGTCATCCTGCAGTTTAGCTGTTCAGAATTTCTTTTAGAGCTCCTAAACAACAGAAATAGCAGGAATTGTTTTAAGAATGACATAAGATCCTAAGCGCACAAATTCCACTTCTGAAAATTAAAGGATGAGTGCTACCTCTTACAACGAAGCACCACACTCTGAGTAGAGCTGTAGATTGATTGAGTGCACATGTTTGTTAAGCTGTTTACTTAAAATTTTTTTTTTTGGGGAATCTTCCTTTTTTTCTGTGTTGCACCTTTACCAAGATTTTTAGAAGAGAGTTTATTTACTGTAACATCATTGCATCATTTGTAAAGCTCTTACCACAAAACACTCATCTGGCCACATAATCTTGTGCATTTAGCTGATATCTGTCTGCAATAGTATAATACATTTTAATAAAAGATTAGTGAATGTTACCAGTCTGATGTGAACATTCATAAGACCTTTGGTCCATTCGTGTAAATGTGTTCACAAGAGCTGTCATAGTGCGACTGACTAATCCCTCACAGAGATGTGTGCCAGGTCACAGCCCTGCCAGCACCAGGTCAAATCTCTAAAGACAGAATCATGTTTGACTACAAGGCTGGCAGCCCGTCTGCACATGATGTAGCACAAACTTGACTGAATGGGAGGAACATATTGTTGGTTTTGGAATATGCATGGCACCCTGATTATAACCTTTTCTCATTGCTGGAGCCAGAGCAGTCTCTCAGGACTCGGGGACTTCTTGTTAGACTGACCTTATCTTCCGCATCTAATCACATTAAATTGGGATCTGGAAAGTTTTGAAGCTGCACCTCACAACCTTTGTCATGTTCTTTGAGCCCCATTATTACCAGTTTCTGTGAGTACCACTGCTGTTCAGCTGTTGCCATGAGAGAGAGTTATCAGTGTGCAAAAATGTTAAAAGTGCCCTAGAATACAAAATCACATTTACCTTGTTTTTGTTGAATACAAGCAATCTGGTGTGTCTAATGTACCATACCAAAAGGTCTGTACCATCTCCAAACTACTTTTTTTATTTAGATAGATAGATAAATAGATAGATAGATAGATAGATAGAAGATAGATAGATAGATAGATAGATAGATAGATAGATAGATAGATAGATAGATAGATAGATAGATAGATAGATAGATAGATAGATAGATAGATAGATGATAGATAGATGATAGATAGATGATAGATAGATAGATAGATAGATAGATAGATAGATAGATAGATAGATAGATAGATAGATAGATAGATAGATAGATAGATAGATAAAATTTTATTGTCTGAGCCCCACAATGACACATAAATCCCTTATAGTAATGTTGTAAACGCCACTTACAAATGATTCTTTTTCACAAAAGTTGGTTTGACACCTCATGAACATGAGCACACTACCTTGCATTTGCATTTCTCAACCCACTTCAACAGCGACAGTATATAAACATGGGTCACATTAATGCTAACCACAGAACAACACTATCTCAAGCTGCTGCTGATGCTAGCCTGAGCTGCTGCTAATGATAGCCTGAGTTACTGCAAATTCTAGCCTCAGCTACTGCTAACGCTAGCCTCAGCTACTGCTAATGCTAGCCTGAGATACTGCTCATGCTAGCCTGGTTTACTGCCAACACTAGCCTGAGATACTGCTCATTCTAGCCCAAGCTATGGCTAACGTCCTTGTTGGGTAATAAAGCAACAAAGAAGAATAATGTGAGCCCCAACAAATGTTCACAAGCCCCAACAAATGTTCACAAGCTATACAAACCCATTGAAGCGTGACGTCAAGTGTCCACCCCCCAGCCTCAGGCTGGAGGGCAAGAAGGCGGTACCTCCCTGTTGACCACAGTTGTGTTTATATGTTAGTTGTCAATAAACAGAGCTAAATGGCTGCAAAATAACATCTGTTAGCATGGTTAACACATGTAGAGCTGTAGGCTACACAAGTAGACAAAGAGAAAGACAGTAAAGTTAAAATTTACTGGTTTCAGCTGATAAAATATGCTGAAGGGAGTGGCTAAAGGCCAATAGTGCAAATTCTCATGATTGAATTAAAAAAATATCTGCCCCACATGTCCAGAAACAAACAAGTTGTATCCATCTAATGACTTTATTATATAATGATGCGGGACCGTGAGGATGAGGAGCTGGGGAGAACCGACTGCCTCAGCAGCTCCAACAGCTGGGAGGAGCTGTAGGCTGGTCAGTCTTGAGAATTGAACGTGTGTGAAAATGACAACACCGGTGTGGTGTGTAGTTCTGTGTGGTACGTTACTGCGGTCCACTCACAAAAAGAACCTTTACCCTAACCATAACCACCCAGTTACCAAAAATGTATGTTTTGCATAATTATAATGCATGAAATTACTGTGTCTAGCACAATTTTATGTTTTTGATTTATGGTTAGGTAAAGGCTGGTTAGGACACTCATTTTTTGTAAGTGGATGGTTCCAACTCGCGGCTGGGTTGAGCTGAAACATATCTTGAGGCGGGAAATCAAATCGATGTAACACCTGTTCTGAGGACTGTCGTCCCTAATGCTAGCCATGGATCTGGGGCCTCGTTTATCAAGCTTGCTTACGCACAAAACGGGGTCGGAAAACTGCGTAAGCAACTTTCCACGCAAACTTTGGGATTTATGAAAGAAAACTTGGTGGAAAAATGTGCACAACTTTAAGTTGACTAAGGACCTGGCTTACGCACATTTTGGACATGGAGAGCACCTGCAGTGCTGCTGCTGAGAAGGATAAAATTATGAAATCCTGCAGCATTATCACTTGTACTGCTTCGTGTTCACACAGAACAAGACCCCCCACGCACACACGCGCGTGCGTACACACACATGCGCGCACACTCTCTCTCACACACACACACACACACACACACACACACACACACACACACACACACACACACACACACACACACACACACACACACACACACACACACACACACACACACACAGCCTGAAGCGCAGAATACGGAATGCAGAATATCAGCAGGGGGACAGATTGAGACAAAATGTCATACGACTGTGACGGTGTGTGTCCTGTCACTGTGACCCGATTGATAATGCACCCTAGCTACTTGTACAGGGGAGATCTCCATTTGGCTGACTGGTTAGCATGAGTGACTTTTACCCCGGAGTCTGGGGATTGAATCCCGATTGGACCATTTTTTTTATATCCGCTATTGTAAAATTAAGAGGAAGTTAGATGGCATTCAAATTTGGATACCGCCCAAGCCTTTGCTGAGCTTAAGTATGGTTTTAGTAAGGATTCTATGCAATGTTTGATAAATGAGACCCCTGGAAGCTTTATGCTAAACATCGTTAGCTTTGAGATGTTTATTTTTTTGTTCATTTGCACAAAGATGTGTTAGATAAGCTAACGTAGTGAGATCTAAATCCCTAGGTTACATGTTGTTGGCTCAAAGGATGGAGATACAGCTCTGGATAATGGCTGGAGGCGGGGTTCTTGCCCTCCAGCTAGTGTGGATGTGTGCAGTTTCTCGGATGTAAACAGTAACTTTTAATGGGTTTAGAGACTCAAAGAACATTTTCCAATTGTATAAAACGTTCTCCTAGTTCATCTCAAAGGTGGCAATTGTCAAAGTAACATCCTTGGGAGTGTTAGGGTGCAGAGTATCAGTGATCGTAGGCCGATCAAAATCAGCTAAAGTTAACTTTTGCTGCTGAGTCTTCATTGAACAACCTTACAGCTCTTTTACAAATTAACACACTTTGTTGCACGGCAATGCAGGATACTGAATATAAAACAACAGAACAGCAGAGAGGTGATTCTTGGACAGTGAAATTGTCATTAGTCACACTTCTCTTTTCATTCTAGTACCATTGTGACTCAGACACAAGGCTCTTTTGCGTGGTTTGAGCGTTCTGCAGCAACAAAACCAATCTGCTGAATGTTGACAGTTAATTACACTGTAGCACTGTAATCAAACGGCTGCCATGTAAACGTTGCTAAATACAAGTGGAGAGACTGTAATAGAACGGCCATGCATGAATGTCAGCTAAGCAGCATTTTCTGAGTTAAGCGAGCCAGTATGATTACTCCCGATTTTCCAGGAACATTTGGAAAGCTGTGGTTGGAACTTCTTTCATTCTACTCTAATTTGTTGGTCAAAGCTCTTCAAATCCTGGTAGACAAGCCAAATGATTTGCAGGGAATAAGTTAGTGTGTGTTCAGACACCATTTTGGAGGTTTAGATGGAAAACTTAAGAGCAAATTCAAGAATTTGGTAAAGAAATTTGTAATTTCAATTATTTCAAAGAAAAATTTGCTTCAATCAGAATACTAAATTGGTTTAGATAACATTTTCATCCGGCAAGAGGTAGATTGGAGTTAGTTTGATGAACGATGAACGAAACGGTGTTTAGCAATTGCTCCTCTGATTTTATTGGCCTATGTATTTTGCGCCAGTGGAGATAAGTGACCCACAGTGACATGTATGTGTGTGTGTGTGTGTGTTTGGCCATGCCTAATGCACTTCCCTCCAACAAGCTTATGATGTGGCTCTGTAAATGTGCAAAAGCAGAAACAGCAGAGCACCCACTGGGGCTGTGCTTCTAAAACTGTCATCTGCATCACACACATTTGTTTCACTTTTTTATTTTTTTCAAATGGCGATCGGGGACCCTGTCGCACTATACAGCCATGCATAAACACTGCCAAGCTTTTCCAGATGGCACGCTGGGCCTCTAAATCAGCAGATTAGATTTAACACCATGTGATTAAGTTGAATTGGAGGGGTTTTACGTTGACATGGGGGGAAGGGTTAGAGGTTTTCTCAATTTTTTGTTGGTTTTGACTCTGAATTAATGCGCTGATCGTGTGAGATAACGTGTGGGGGAGTTTATTTAGGTCTGACATACCATGCATCTGATGCTTGCTCTGAAGGGTAGCGTTGTCTGCAGGCTCACATCCACTTGATGTGAAGCGAAGCATTGACCCAGAGGTGCTCTCCACGCTCCTGTGTGATAGATTCTGCTCTTCTGAAACGGCAACAACACATTACAACAAAATGTGTCGGGTCACATTTCAAGCCGTATCTTTTAACTTAAACTACACACTGTAGTAATTCTGAACCCCTGCATTTCATTTACACCTTCAACTGTAGCATACATGTTACCTACACTTGTGTCCTAATCTGTTTTTAAAGACAGACCAGTCACTTCTTTGGTCTGTACCAAATGGCATTCATAAGGGAGTTTCCTAAATGTCTCAAATGTTTCACAGTTTGCAGGGCCTTCCCCTCATGTTGCTGGAACTTTGAACATATTCAACAAAACGTAAGATAAACAGTTCTCTTAAAATAGACACAGTAATTTTTGTTGCGTGAATCTTATCTTAAATACTTTTTAATTTAGTTTTTGAGTCTAAAGTACAATAGATGTGAGACAAGTTTTGGGACAGGCTCGCAACCAAGTTGGGAGCAAAATAAATCAATTTTAGATGCTTTTTTGACAAAAATTCAACCAGAAAACTGCAACAACTGTTTCCCATATGAAACTTAGCGGTTATGGGAGGACCTTTTACTTTCAGGTGGATCATCTGAACTATTGGTCTGCATAACTGTCAATCATTCTGGTGAACCATTCATGCAAGGCCGTCGTCGTACGTGCTTGTTGCTAGGTAGTTTTGACTTCCTGCACATTCTGTTTGTGTAGCGCGATAGCCTTCATTCCTCCCTGTTCTCACCGGGTTCTTTTGAATATGGCTGAGAGCCGCAAGAGAAAAAGTGACTAATTTCAACGATGACGTTGAGTTAGACCGGTTACCGGGTTAAGATGGATGGATTGATGGATGGATGGATGGAGGGACGGATGGAGGGACGGACAGACGGATGGACCATTTGACTTCCCAAAACCGCAGCGCTTCCGTGGCACAGCGCATTTTTCTTCTGTGCGCCCCGGGTTAAGAACAGTCATTCAAAGGATGATGAAAACATACATTTAAAAAAAGTAGTTAATATGAATGCATTTGTGATTAAACAAGATGGCAACAATTTTGTATTTACTTTAGAATTTGGAGAAAAGGTCTGAAGGCACCTTCTATGGTTCCTGGGGGCACCATGCTGCCCACGGGCACCAGGTTGGTGACCCTTGGTTTATGATATGCAAACACAAACTTTAAAATAACATTTTTGTATTTGAAGCAATACTTCTTTATTGTTTGGTTTACAGTTTATAAAATGGCAAAAAAGTAAAACGTGAAAACCAGAATCGGTGGTTTGGCCTGAGCTACTAGTTGATGACACTTCTTTTGGAAATGGGCGCGTCATACTGCCCCATAGCAGTCCTCTTGTCTTCTTTATGAAAGATTTACCTGTTTAAAAAAATAATTGTGGTGGTGGAAGCTTTTCTTGCATGTTCTGCTCTTTTGAAGTCTGCTTTGAATATTTTAATGATGTTCTGGTTTGGGGACTGTTAGGGCCATTCTAAGGGCCAACAGCCTTCAGCTTACCCCTCTTGAGACGGTCCATTGTGGATTTTATAGTGTGTTTGCAACCAATATCTTGTTACTCAAGGCATTTTCTATTCATCTTTGGATTTTTTTTTTTCCAAAAGGGGATTTTTTTTCTTGGTGTGACTGGCTGTAACCCAAGCTTCTAGTATGACCAGTTTTTCTCTCAGCAGAAAGGATGGATGCTTGGTAACTTTTTAGAGATCCGGATCTTTTCATTTCCCAGGGAACAAATCTTAACTATTTGTTCACTCAAAAAATAATTTATTTAGCTTTTCAGACTTCTGGCCTACAGTTTTCCTTTAATAAGACAATAGATTAGGAAAACAAGTTGTTTGTTACATAAAACTTTCCAAGTCTGTGCAAAGCAGTAAAATAAATTTACATTGTAAATTACAGCAACTAAAGGTGTGAACATCCTCTTTAAATCCCATCAAATACAGCTAATATCCACCAGTAAAGCCAATTAAAACATGCCTATGCGACACAGCAGGAGTCCTGAACTGCCACTGTCAGGCCGGTGGGGATTCAGATGGTACAAAGGTCATGTTAGTGCATGTGCCCCATCAATAAAACAGTAGCAGAACCCATTTAAAGTTTGCAAACGGACTAAGTTTATATACCTTATTGATGACGCCAGTGCATAACGTAGTTCTGTTGTTTCATATTAGAAATGAAAGCAGACTGAATGTAAAGTAAATGAAGTGCATTCTATGAGCTGAACTAATTGTATCATTTAAAATCTATTCCCGTTCAGGTTGAAACTAAATTGATTTCCAGATGCATAAAACTGTGATTGCAGCTACTTTGTGGTTATCAAAAACCTTTTAAGACTTGAAATCTGTCACTGCAGAAGATAACCCTAAAACACACCAGACCTTTAATGAATAGCAGGAGTGGAGAGGCAGGAAATATTTACAGATGCAGATAAGCTTTTAGATAAATACGACTTTAAAGTTATAATTATAGAAACACAACCATGAATTTCTTGAGCAAGCTTGTAATTGTTAAGGCTACAAGGTTTTTAGGGTGACCGTAAACGTTTTTTTGTTGTTGTTGTTGCAGCCATTTGTGTCTTTCAGCTCAAACCCATCATTTGTCTGATGAAATTCTAAATTCTGTCCTTAAAATTCAGAGTTAACATTTATTTAGACAAACCGAAAAACCTAATTTTACAAGTTCTTCTCCAGACTTAAATGCACCCTCAACCTAGTAATGAGCTTCATCTTTTTATGGCCTAAAATGCTGTTAGTTTCTTTTTTACTTGTGTTTATTGGTTTAAGTCAAAAGGAAAATCAACAGTGATGTCTTTATTATGGTGGTTGAACCATAGATGCAGATGTATAAACTAAAACTATAGCCCTAAGCAGAATTACTCAGACATGCATATCTGCCTTTTATTTAACAAACATCAAAGAAAAACTTGACGCCATCTCATAATTCTGCTTAATGCAGACACGCTGCATTAAGACTTTTGGTTGTCTGCATTTGTGTTCTTATTTAGACTTAGGGCCTGAGCAATCAGACATATTTTAGACAGAAGAGGTTGTGCTTGTTCACTTTTAGAACAAGTTACTACATCAAAAAATACTTAATACGTGCTTTACGGTCTTTGAGATGAGTATTTTCCCATGTTTTGAACCGCCGTGGCAGTTTTCCGTCAACCATTAATGGTATTTCAGTCACTCTTATTAGAAACCGTAAGGCAAATCTTCTCCTGTTGCAGAAGTTTTAGATGCTTTTTAGTAAAATTTAATCTGCATTTGCGTAAAGTGTTTGGGAAAGTTTCAACCTGAATTTGAGAAGCACAACAATGCTTTTAAAAAGTTCCATTTGCGCACATCAATTTTGGCATAAAAACTGGACTAAGAAATGACTAAAATATAGTAGCAGTAGTGGCGAGTTCTGTATCTTTCATCGTCTTTTATTTAAAGGAAGATTATAATTTTGTTGTCAGAAGACGGAATCTACTTCAGAATAAAACGGACACTTTTTCTTCATGTTTAATAATTTTCCTTTTACTCTTGATTTTCTCCAGTTTGATTCCGTTTAACCTGTGTACAAAGAGAAGTTTCTTGTTTACCACAGAAGTGAAGTGAAAGTCCTCTTCCTCTCAGCTTTTCTTCCTTCAAGTGTTTATTTTTTGGCAGCAGCAGGTGGAAAGAGGGACTTAGTGTTGAATGGATGAGTGGCACAATGGATTTGGTCAAAGTTAAGAGCTTTTTTGTATAATTTAAGTCAATGTGGACATATTTAAGTTTTTTTTTTGTTTTCTCTCCCTTTTTTGGGCCTTTAAAAAATCAGCACTACATTTCTATTAGTAACAGCCCCTCCTCTAATCTCCTACCATGTTATTGTTTGGGTTTGTTTAATGTATACTTTTCCCACTGTCCCGCTGTTATTGTTCCTCCTTTCTGATGTCAGTCATGCTTGATGTTTCTCATCGCAAGCTGTTCCACGTCTTTACCCCACTGTCTTTCCCAGACAAAAGACTCCTCATCTGGGCTTAATGCCAACCAGGTTAGCCTTTCTCTTTTGCTGCGTCCCCAGGAGGTTTGAGATTAAAATGAGACAGTCTCCTTTTCACCGGCTGTATACCCTAAAATGACAGCCGGTTGTCTGGAAAATGGAGTGGTCAATGATTATACTCCTTGTTATTTTTCCTGTGCGTAGCGCCCCATCAGCTTGACTGGAACAGGTCAATGCTTTTCTAAAAGTGTTGGATCTGAGAGGTTTTACATCAGCATTGTTTTGTTTCAAATATCAATGGACAATTGCACCATTCTTCATTAAAAACATATGTCCTCTGACAAAGGCATATTTTGCACTCTCACTGGGGGTTGGAGATAATGCAAATTGACATTTTTTTGCCTTTTCCCTAGATTTTCATGATGTATTGAAGCAAAGCAAGGGGCCTTCTATTGTCTATGGTTTTAATGTCTCAGACAATGTCTGAAAATCAACCCTTTCGGGACATTGCTTAGACGTCAGCATATCGTGACCGAGTATATCATAATTTAAACAATTTATGGGTCCTGGAGATCAGCTGTGTGACTTAAAGGAAGACTAGGCAGTTTAGGCTTACTTTTAGCACCCTCTAGTGTCCGTTTGTAGAACCGAAAGCAAAAATTATCTCCTCGATGGTAGTTTGTCTTTTCAACACCTTTATTTGAACGCTGAAATGTCTCCCCAGCCTTCCTTAATGTCTACAGGAGTGATTAATCTCAAAATTAAATTAGCTGTGTTCATTATCTAAAACATGCTGAAAGCAGACTGCAGCGCCAGGTATGCCCGCTCAATTTTTTTCTAAGTCCCAACAGACTCGACCGGCAAATCAGAAATTGTAAATGGAATATTCTGGCTAGAGGGGGCAATAGGGGTTGAGTGGCCTTTCATTAACCCTGTTCATTTTAGCACATTCCGGCTAAAAAAATAATTTAAATAGGAAAAAGTTGTAAAGCATCCTTTAAAAAGCAGCATTCAACAACCAGTGCAGTTTTTAATGGTGTTTTGTAGAAGACCATAAAGCAGCATTGTTGTGGGATTTCTGCCACATTTATTAGTGATGAAGGTTCAGAAACAAATTTTGTTTTTTGCTGATTCTTTTGGCAACATATGTTGATATAATAAGTCACAAACCATCAGCATGAGTTAACAACAAGTCCCGCCTAGTGACTCTACTGAGTTATTTCTGAGTACCTACCCTAGTTCCGGTACTTTGCTGGGTCTTGAAATGGCCTGCAAATTGGCCCTTTCGGGTGAAATGGAGACACTCACATGCTGCAACGTTCTGGTAAAATAGTTTGGCAGTTCCGATAGGAGAAACGGGCCTAATGTGCTGTGTGGAAATATTTAGAAACAGCCTCCAGGTAGCTGCACAGACTGCATCCTCTCATGCTGGTTACAGAGGAAATAACTGCTGTGTCCAGACCCGTAAATGCAGTATTATATGGGCAAAAACTGACTAAAGTTATAATAAAACGGTCCACTTCCTCTTACAAACAAATATATTTTAAAGATTGTTACTTTAACTTTCAGTCAAATTGAAAACTATACAAAGGTTTTAGCTGAGGTGACAGTGACTTGATGCAATTTGCTGGGTTCCTTATACAGGAAACATTTTTTCTGATTGTCTTAATGAACTGACCTGAATTGGAATGTTTATTATGTGAAGTGCCTTGAGATGACTCTTGTCGTGATTTGGCGCTATATAAATAATCTTGAATTGAATTGAACTGAACTTAAAGTCCTGATTATAAAATTTGGTCAAATTTGATATCCTGGCCTGCCAGACTCCTCCTCGGTTTAATTCTGCACAGAGTCTGGGGACTCTCCTATTCAAATAACCCCACCCCGTGAGAGTTCTAACCGAGCCAATCAGCGCTGAGTACCGTACGTTACACACATCGGCCACACACCACAACGCCAAGTTTGTCATAAACATGGTGACTGAAGTGGAGTTCGTTGCTGCTCTTTCCTTTGTTCTAAATGATTTGAACAGGTCTTTAAAACAGCAACAAGTAGAAGTGCTAAAAGCATTTCTTCTAAACAAAGATGTTTGCGCTGTCGCCAGACTCCATTTTTACTACAGCTAAAAAAAACTACAGCGTAGCGGACGTCACACACAGCGAAGCTCAGTTTCTCATAAACAACAAAGACAGCGGCGGAGTTCACTGCGACTCTTTCCTCTGTTCTAAATGACTCAAATGTCTTTAAAACCACAAGTAGAAGCACTAAAAGCATTTCTTCAAAAAAAATAAAAGATGTTTGCGCCGTTGCCAGATGCTATTTTTTTTTACTACAACTAGAAATTGACCGCGTCGTGCGGTACAGTCGGGACTTCCGTCTTTTTTCTGATTGGTCATTTTTGAGCTGCCTAGTCCCGCCCCTCAAGTGCCTCTCTGCCTGTGAGTTACCAGACTCATTTTCTGTGCAGAATTAAACAGAGGACGAGTCTGGCAGGCCAGGCTACAAATTTGATGAGATTGCTTCAAAATGTTCCTGTTTTGTCAAAATTGGCAAATTTTAAATGTTGCAAAGGACAAAGTAAATGCTTTGTTGTGATTTTCATCAGATTAAACAGGATCAGTTTGGGTGTTCATCTATTTACTCAGTGTTCATTTTTACGTTTAATAGTTTGCACACCAACATAATCAATAAAACATAAACAATGAAAGAGCAACAGACAGGGGAGGTTAAGAAGACCCAAAGGTCTTATGAATCCACCTCCCCAAAGACAAACTATTTAAGCAGCTGAAGCAAACAAACAAAAACAATCAATTACAATTTACAAATATAAAAAACATATACATCATGTGCTACTACATAAATTTTAACTGTTGTCTACAATAATAAAGTGCAGCTGTGGCTCGGAGAGTCTGTGGTAGTTTATTCCAAATGAAAGGCCCTTTATATTTACGAGTATTTACCTTAAAAAATCACTACATTGTCCTGTTTTATATGTGTGTACTTCTGATGAAAATATAAAAAATATGTGAAAAACTTGCGGTAAATCTGTTATTCATCCCTTTTAACCAGTGATGGGAATAATGCCGTTTAAATATAATGGCGTTACTAACGGCGTTCTTTTTTTGGGTAACGGAATAATTGAATTAATTACTTTTCCCACTGTTGCAACGCCGTTACCGTTGGTGATGGAAGGTTGTGTGTTACTATGTGCTCGTCGAACGTTGAGCAGCAGTGTGAGGCTTTCTGACCGCCACACTTTAGCTGCAGCCAGGGAGAGAGAGGTGTTGGTAACGCACTTACAAACACGATGATGATTGGCCGGGTGGGCGGAGACCCTCAGTCACTGCATGCTGTAGACACAACAGAGCAGTGATGGGAATAACCGCGTTACAAAAAAATGTTTTTCAGTAATGAGCAATCTAATTAATTACCGTCTTCTTTTATCAAAACGATCGTTTCTGTTACTGATAAGAAAAAGCGTGTGTTAAGCCTCGCGGTGTGTTGAAGCTGTCATCAGCTGATCAGGAGCTAAACGGTAGATGTTTTCATCCAAGCGCATCACGGCCCGTGAAGAACGAGGAAGAAGTGATGAATAGTCTACGGCTGCAGGTGTGGATCTGCAGCCGTGCCCATCTTAGCGTGACAGCGGGACATCCCGAAGGTCTGCTCACCTGTTCACCGCTCAGACGTCACGATCTTCTACCTTCCTATATCATCCAGTGTAGTCCCGCTGTAACACTGATGCATCAGTCTCAAACGTCATGGAGCTCAGGTGTTATTAGAAATACCTGTGTGTGTGTTTACCACCCAGCTTCAGCTCTTCTGTGGTTGGGTCTGACCCAAGTTTGTACATTTAAGTCCTACATCTGATTTGTCTCTTCTAGTGTCTTTTTAAAGGATTTTATTTATTTATTTAACCTTGACTAGATCACCAGCAACAGAAATGCTACTAAAACACACAATTATGTGAAGCTGGAAAATTTAAAATACTGTACAAATTTACATTTATTTCTGTAATTTAACTAGACCGAGAGACCATTTAAAGGCTCGGGAAACTTTACAGGTGCTTCTATTTGCAATTTTAAATTTTAGCTAATTGGAGTCTTGTTAAATATCACACAGTGACCTTTTAATAGTCTAGATAAGTGTAATGTTCCTGTTAGTATTTTCCCCTGTTAAGTGCTTATTTATTTAAATTATGCAGGTTTATAAAAACATTTGGACATACATTTTATTATGTTCCAGTCATTAGTCATTTATATTTCACTATTGTAGTAATTTATAATTAAGAGGGGAAACCATTTTTCTTGCATTCTTTAATGAGAAAAGTAACTAAGTAGTTATTTTTCTTGGTAATTAGTTACTTTTATAATCTTGTAACTCGGTAAATAACTAAGTTACTATTTTGACAAAGTAATTAGAAACTATAACTAATTACTTTTTAAAAATAACGATCCCAACACTGCTTTTAACACAGCTTTTCATTAGCTAGTGTTTAGTTTACAAGCCTTGTGCTTTAATTTTACCCAACCCTGACAAATATCTGTAAAAAATGAGGGTAAAGGTTAGACTCATTCAAAGGAATTTCTTTGACAACACCTTTCCCTCAGGTTACTGAGGGGCTGTTTGGACCTGGCTGACGTAGTTTTGAAGTGTGAGGTGGATTAACTCTCTGGTGATGAAGAAGAGTGTGACAGAAGAGGAGACAACGACAGGGACTGATCTGATACACAGAGAGGTCGTGTCTGGAGTGACATACAGTTTCTGAAAAGTTTCTCAGATAGAAGTAAACAAAGTCAGAGATGTAAACAAAAACAAACAGAATGAGGAGACAAAAGGAAAGATGGAGTTCTGCTTTGTGGTCCGAGTTTGATAGCTGAGTTTCATGAGCTATAGTTAAAAGGACGGAGGCGTGAGTCTCCATAACCATAGCAACCTTCCTGGAGCCCTGTGACGGACAGATAATAGAGTGAGAGGAGTTCCTTTCCTTTCCTTTTCTCTTCCTCACCCCTCCCTTCCTCCCTCCCTCTTTCCCTCTCTACCACTTGTTCTCACTTCCATTCCTGCCTTTGGCAAGTTGTTGGATTCTCGCATCTTACAGGATTCAGGCTTTTTACGCCGCAGGCCTGGAGTTTGTCTTCATTTCTTTTTTCGTCTTTAAAAAAAAAACATTTTGTCTTATATGTGGGCTCTGAAGTTTGAACATCAGCTCCGCAAATGTTGCTCCAAACAGCCGCCACCTCAATCTCTTGTTGCTCCCTGTCTTGACTGACTTTTATGGACTCTCAGAACTGTTTGTGGGTTTTATTTTTGTGCATCCAGAGAGCGGTTGTGCCTCGGCACACGGAGAAATGTGCTCCAAAGGCACTGTCTCAGCTCGTGATTCCTTTGTCTACGTTTCAGAGGCTGTGCTGTCAAACCATGGTGCTGCCCCCGAGACCAATCTCCCTGAGAATATGCAATGCATAACAGTAAGTGAAAGACAACCTTTTCTTTCCCTCTTCATGTTCTTGTTTGTAAAGTTTTAACATGCTTACATTTTCTGTTAGTGGATGCAAATTAGCTTAAAGAGTGTAAATTATGATGCTAATGCTGTCTTTGCTGTACATTTTTAGGGGTTTTAGATGAGGACATAACTTTTTGCTTTTATATTGTGGCAGCTGCCACTACATTTGAGTCCTTTTATGCGTTGTGTTTGCATGTGCGTGCACAGTGAATGGTTAGGTCTATTTAAAACACAAAGCAGTCGACCCATGACATTGCATTGTGCCCAACAAAGTCATCGTGTATAGGCATACCTTCAGTGCGATTGTGACTGCACAGATTCCACCTTACACATTCTCAGCAGCCGTAGCAACTAATTTAATTATATGTTTGAACTTTGAGCAGTGAATGGAGCAAAACGTCATTTAGTGAAAGACGATGTTTATCAAAAGGCCTTTCGTGCATGTGAGCTGCATGTGGAGCAGAAAATAAGAATTGTGCAGTCAGATGGATAGAACTCTGTTTCTCTTGACTGTTATCGTATCTTTCCCGTGTCTGTCCCTTTTCTATTTTAGATCTTGAGATATCTTAGTCTGCTTCCTGTTTTGTAGTTTCTGGATGACCAGTTCCAGCATTAACAGGAAGAAACCATGGTGATAACTAAATGAATCAATTAATAGTGTCAGCATCTGCAAATTAGCTCCCAAAACCACACGAACAGAAATGCATTTGCATGTAAAGATTTTTCTGGTTAGACATAAAAACAAAATACAAGATGGGGACGGTTATCAAGCCTTAAGTGTTTGAGAGACTCAGAATAAAAACACTTTTATTAGGGCTGTCCCGATACAACCTTTTCACTTCTGATAAGATACCGATATTGCAGCCTTCAGTATTGACCTATACCGATATCAATCCAATATATCAGCACAAATCATACATACTTTGACCTATTTATAATGGATTTAGAGTGCATAAAATGCTCGATCAAATGATATTACTCAAACAGAAAACAAAAGCCAGCAACAGTAAGTATAAAAAATAAGTATATAAACTGACAAAATTTTTATTAACCTTTTGTTGCATAAATGTAAACAGCTGAGTTCAGAGACATAAGGGGAAAAAACACAATATTGTTCACTGACCAACTGCTACAAGTTGAATGTCTAAAGTTTCAATTTCACACACTGTGAAAATCCTCATGTTATGTTTTGTGATCCTGCTTCAAATGCATAATGAGGTTGGACGTATTAATCTTCCCTGGTTCTGTTCCACCGCAGGAAACTTGTGCATGACAAGTGTTGCACTGAGCCAAACTGTCTTTTTCAGACTTTAACGAAAATACAGCCACATGGCCGACATTGTTCCATGCTACTTTGCTAGCACACACACTTCTGATCATGTGGACTTTGCATGTCGATCTGGGCGCTGCTGGACTAATATCGGAGATTTTTGATGCAGTCTTATATAATCCGATACAGTGTTTTTGGGCCAATATCAATATCGGAATGGGACATCCTTAACTTTTATTTACTTATAGTATTCTGTTTATCTTTATCTGTTTCCAGACTTACTGTTAATCTTGTCTTCTTGCATCATTTCTGATATTTTAGCTAAAGACTTAGCCTAATATTTATATTTTCTTGTGTAAAGTATCCCTGTAAGCACTTGGTTTGAACCTGCACTAAGTGCCTCTCAGCTTCTGAAACAATCCAACGTGAAAAGGCTAATTCAGTTTAAAGAACTTGTGTATTGTTCAGCAGGATTGGCAGCTTGTTAGTTTGATTCTTGTCACTATTTGAAAAGCTGTTAGTTCTTCAAGCTAAAATCCCACATGACTTATACTCTTACTTTACATCCCCTGGCTGGTGAGCTAGTCTGGCAAACTGCAGCTTAGATTAATTAAAACTGTCTCACAGGAAGAGAATGAAACAGCCAGGAGCCTTCACTTTGTGATTTAAACAGAGAGGAAAACTGTTGACTGCATCAATACAAATCCGTACAAAAGTTTTCAATACAAATCACAAATTTCAAATTTGTGTAAACCAAATCCAGGGTGCAGATTTGACAACTTTGTTAAATTTATGTTTTCCATCTTTTTTGCTGCAGCAGCTTCACGTCACACACGACTGCCTTTCTGTGATTGAACTCTGCATCTTTTCTTTTGAAAGGTTAATTTTATTATCTACAAATAGAAGAACATGGTCATTTAAAATTGTCTTGAGCTTTTTCCGAGCATGTGACGTAGTACTTCAGGTTAAAAGCAGGTGTGATAAAGTATCTTTATTTAGGTGAAGTTGGACTTTGTTGAAGATTAGTTTAGAGTTCTGGGATTTGCATCAAAGACCCGTTACACCCTCCTAAATTCTCTGGTATTAAAGATGCAACTTGTGTGAAGTTGAAGATGCTTCATGATTCTGTAAAGGAGAGATATCCCCTTATGAACATGTCAGAAAACACCACAGCACACGAGGCACAGGAAACGTAACCTTTCAGAAAGATTTTCTTTTAGAGATAGCAAGCCACTTCTCCGTGGCCTAGTGCTTTTATATTCCACCCTGGGAGATCATGGGTTCAAATCAAGCCCCCCACAATGCGACTCTAAAATTTGGCCCAACCCGGAAGTACCAAAAATTGCAGTTCCACCCTCATCCGCTGGGGGCTGGTGTCAGAAGCGAGCAAATCCTCATTGACTCCCATGTTTAAAATACCAATTTCACAGCAGAAATAAACATGTTTACAGCCTGGTACCAAAACATGTTTTTTGTTTAAATGATCTAGTTTATACTCATGACAACTCTGAGGAGGGTGAATTTTTTTCTCACTCTTCTGTTTAAGTGTATTAAAAGCCTAAAATTCTGTATAATTAATGAGCATCAGACCCACTTGACCACAGAGCTAGCTCTGTGGAAATGCCTCAGTAGAGCCTCGGTCTGGCCTGGAAACTGTTCCGGGATTTTGAGTTTTCGTGTTTGTGTATTCTTTTTGGGATATTATTTGTGCAATTGTTGGACAAAATGACTTGCTGTGGCATTAATTGCACTAATAGAGCGTCCAAGGAGTCTCCACTTCATTTTTTTCGGTAAGTAAAATTAAATTTATGTATTTTAGGTCACTGCCGAGCTGAGTTTAGATTTTAACATGTACTGTTTAACCATGAAATTTAAATGTAATAGGGTAAAACCCAGTGCATTTAACATAATGCTGCACTTTAGAAAATGGGTTGAAATAGAACATGTTGGTGGAGCTGGGTTCCGACTGTCGGCTTGTGGAGCTCTCGGGAGACCGATGTTTTCCACCCGTTCTCCCCTCCCTGCAGCTCGGCTCATCTCTGTCTGATCGTGGCTTCTGTGTGCTGCACGGGCTGATGGCTTGTGGAGCTCTGGGATGGAAACCTTTCGACCCGGTTCTCCCCAGCGGCAGCTCTGCGCACCTCGCAGCGGCGCTTATCTGCTGTGCGGCTGCCAGCTTGTGGAGGTCTCGGAGACCTCTGTGTTCCACCCGGTTTTACCCAGCGGTCAGCCCGGCGTATCTCTGACTCAGAAGCTCTGGTGTTGTGCACAGTTAACTCCGGTTGTAGCTAGGTTGCTACCTCGGTTAGCTTAGCTCCCACCTCCGCATTAGCTTTGGGTTAGTTCAGGTTAGCTTGTAGCTAGTTCGACCGGGTGTCGTCAGTTGATCCCAGCCTTACAGCCCCACCCTCAGCTCCACCTCTCTTCCCTTTTTTGGAATTGCCTGGGCTTGACTGAACCTGTGACACGGTCAAAATGGCGGTGGTGGCCACCTCCCATTTTAGTACAAAAATTTATAATTGGAGGCTATGGAAACCCATTATCCAGTATATATGTCGATGGCTCAAATCCACGGTCAGGTCATAGACTTTAAAAATGGGACCCAATGCCTCCCTGCTTGACACTCAGCTTTAAAGGGTTAGATTGGGGGTAAACCACCAAATAGTTCCCGAGGGCAGCCGTAACTGCTGCTCACCGTACCTGTGGACTGTCATTACGTAAAACCAACATGTGACTTTTCCCAGAATCCATGTCAAGGACGAATATTAACATTATTTAGTGTCCTAATTTAAACCTCTAATGCTTTTATTTATTAATGACGTTTGACAATACAACAAATATCAAACAAAAGCACATTTGTAAGCATAAAAGCGATTTTCTCTTGTGATTGTTTTCTCCTTATTTAAGGAAATTAGCAAATAACGTCCAAATAAATCAAACTCATTATGAACAAATATGGAACCTTACAACAGCGATTAACCAATTAATTGAAGTGAATTGCATGATTCTAGTTATAGAAATGTATTTGTAGAAAGTGTTAGTTGTGGTGATTAAACCTAATTAAACAACTACAGTAAATATAAGTAATACATTACTAATCTAGTTAGGTTTAGATATGCAGTTCTAGCTGTGTAGACCTGTTAATTGATTATCTATTTAGGGATTACCTCATTGGCTGTTTCTGTTAACACTCGAAGCCCTTTAGCCTTTGGTACCACTCTGAAACACGTTTGTTGTGCTTTGAAGACACTCCAGGATGGGAACTGTTGGAGAACCGGTAGTTTCAGTATTTTTCAGGGTCAGAATGAAACAGGGGGTCCGTTTAAGCATTAAGCTGTCCCTTTTTGTTTGATGCAGGTTCCACTTGCTCAAGATGCTTTTTTCACTTTATTTTGCTGCATTGCACCGTGAGTAAGATTTGTAACAGCTGTAACTTTTGTAACAACGCTACAGAGCTACGTGTGGATTGTCTTGAGTTACGGCAGGTTTTATTGTCATAAAAGAGAATAGGCAGCAATCATGTGGAAACTTTTCACATCCGTATTTGTGAATGGTCCCCCCCCCCCCCCCCTCCTATTCATCTCCAGCTGAATCAGAGAAACATACGATTGTGTGGTTTCTGAGGGACAGTTGAAGGGGAGATTTAAGGCTGGGAGGAGAGAGAGTACATTTACAGACTAAATTAGGGACGGATAGAAAACCTTTTAGACTTTCTCGTCTTTTCTCTTTCAGTTTTTTGTTGCCTTGTACTCGTTCCCTTCCGGACCACTGAGTGTTTTCGTCCCTCACTGCTGTGTCCTCCTCCACCTCGTTGTCCTCTTATTTTCCCTCTGTGCTCCCTGTCGTTTCTTTCTCCATCACCCCTATGGCCATAACCCCGACTACACAAAGAGCTGCGTGGTATCATCTGCCCACTCTTCACCAACTTGGACGTTTTTCAGTGTTTGATGACGCCCCTTATGCATTAATCATCTAGAGTCGCATTCTGTTTAAACCATTATTCCTATTCCTATTTGTTTAGCTAATTGCTACATTTCTGAAGAATAAACAATGCTTTATTCATCTCATGCCCAAGTAGATGTTAGAGGTTTTGCTTGAATCAAATTTTAAAAATATTGCTAATCTTTACGTAAAATAGTGAAAGTTGCTTTTACATCTGTTTTTAAATTTTGAGCATTTAGGGATTCATTTTGACATTGTAGATACGCAATAATAAGTGTTACTTGGATTCAGAGTAAATGTGTATTAAAGGTTCTAAATCATGCTTCTTTAAACATTTAAGAGAAAATATAGGCCCATAAATGATCAAATATTACAGCTGGCACAATGGAGATGCCATTTGTTTTATTTTCTTGAGACATTTTTTCCAGTTTGGATTTAAAACATTTGGATTTGTTGAACTACCACCTCCACCTGTATGAGTTCCACCCATTTTAATGACTTTTTCTTTCTTCGTTTATTTCATTCAAAATAAAAACAAATAAAACATAGTAACAATAAGAAATACATAACAAAAAATCAAATTTGAACAAAAAGGAGCAGAATGAAGAAAAACATCTTATAATTTCTGCCCCCTTTTCCCGTAGAAATAATCAATTTATAAATAATTACCATTTGTCAGACACACATACAGATTCATTTTAAACTTTTTCCTGTTCTAAATTCCAGTGCGATCATGATCATTGATTTAATTTACATTTTCATAATTATTTAGTACACTCAATTTGGTACGTTTTTTGAATATATTAAATCAGAATCAGAAGTTTTTATTGCCATATGTGTGCCAAGTCACAACATTAGGAAATTGCTGCGGTATTTTGGTGCAGAAGGTAATATAGGAAAAAAAAAAGAATTACATGACAGAGTACATGTAATTCTGTCATGTAACTCTGTACATAAATAACAGAGTTTTTTAAATTACCCTTTTAAGCTTATTCCATAATTTAACACCATTTACAGACATATTCCACTCCTTAATTTTAGTTCTAAATCTAGGTTTTGTAAACACATCAGTTTCTTTCAGCAAGTAATTACTAGTTCTCTTTTCAAATATCCCCTGAATGTTTGTTGGCAGAGTACCTAAATTGTCTTTATACATGGTTTGCATGATTTTCCAGTCTTTTAAATCATGAAATTTCAGTAATTTATATTTAATAAACAATGGGTTTGATGGATCTCTACAGCCACTTTAATTGATGATTCTCAGAGCTATTTTCTGTAAAATAAATAAGGGTTGTGTATAGTTGTTGTATGTTGCTCCCCAGATTTCTACACAATAAGTCAAGTATGGAACAATCAGTGAATTGTACAATGCCAACAAACCAGAATTAGTCAGTAAAAACTTGACTCTATGTAATACTCCTAAGGATTTGGCAATTTTACCTTTTATGTATCTAATATGGGATTTCCATGACTGGTCTTCATCTATAAGAACTCCCAAGAAATTTAGTTTCTTTTACTCTTTGAATTGCAGTCCCATCTATTTCCAATGACACATCACTGTTCTTTTTATCATTAAATAGTATAAAATTTGTTTTATTAAGATTCAGTGTCAATCTATTTATATCAAACCAGAGTTTAATTTTAATCAGTTAATCATTTATCACTTTAGTCACCTCCTCAATATTTGATCCTGAGTAAAACAGTGTTGTATCATCTGCAAATAGAATGGTACCGAGTGTCTTAGATACATTTACCAAGTCGTTAATAAACAAAATGAACAGTTTTGGTCTGAGCACCGACCCTTGTGGCACTCTACAATTAATTTCACATAGTTTTGATTTATGGTCCTTTTTCTGAACAAACTGTTTCCTTTTTTCTAAATAAGTTTTAACCCATTGATGAGCCACACCTCTTATTCCATACTGACTTAATTTTCGAAGTAACTTTGAGTGATCAATGACGTCAAAAGCTTTTTTCAAATCAGTGAAAACACTAACAAAGTCATTTTTATTGTCAATTGCTGTTGATATTTTATCTATTAATTCCATTATTGCCATTGCTGTGGAATGTTTTGTTCTAAACCCATATTGTTCATTGTGTAAAATATTATTTTTTTCGATGAATTTATCCAACCTTGATACAAATACTTTTTCCAATATTTTAGAAAACTGTGGAAGCAGTGACACCGGCCTGTAATTATTGAAACTATGTTTATCACCACTCTTGTACAAAGGAATGACTTTCGCTGTTTTCATTGCGTCAGGAGAATTTCCAGTAGAAAGTGATAAATTACAAATGTGAATGGTTCAATGACAGATTCTATGATGGTTTTAACAGTTATGCCCAGGTCCTGATAATCGGTTGATTGTTTGTTTCCACAGTTTTTTACAATGTTTCGTATATCTTCTTCTTTATCTACTTTGTCAACGACAATACTATTGACAGTATTGTGGTCAATTTATCTTCTATTATTGGTTTGTTCTCCATTAAACTCCTACCCACATTTACAAAAAAATCATTAAACTCATCAGTGATTTCTTTATCATCATAGATATGTTTTTTGTCCTTGACAAAGTGATTTGGAATACGGGATTTTGTTTTCTCTCTATTAGTCGCACTGTTTATTATTCCCCAAGTAGCTTTTGTGTTATTTTTATTCTGATTCAATAGATTACCATAATTATATATATTTGTTTGCTTCCTAATTATTGGTACCAATTGATTTTTATTTTTTTTACATCTATCTTCCCTTGTTTGCAATTTAAAAAAACTCAAATATAAATTATTCTTTTTTGCACACGCATTTGTTAATCCCTTAGTCATCCAAGGTTGATTTTCCCTTTCACCTGTAGATTTGATTAATTTGCAGTTATCATTATATGACTTCAACAGTATTTTCATGAAGGATCTGTATGCAGCGTTGACATCACTGACGTATACCTCCTTCGAATTGTGTTAAGATCTTTGTTTAATGCCTCCATAGCTTTAACTGATTTATCTCTTCTGTAGTTCATGGTGATGTTATGTTTTATGGAATGTTTGTGTTTGAAGACTGCGAAAACAGGTAGGTGCTCACTAATATCCGTTATTAATATCCCTGTTTTCCTGACATCATCCTTATTGTTAGTGAATATATTATCAATGATTGTTGCAGTCCGAGATGTAATTCTAGTTGGCTTGTTTATCAAGGGAAATCAACCTACACTATACAGTGAATCTGCACTTAACCCTAGAGCCCCAGCAAAGCATCATGGGCCACGAAGAAGAGAAAGAAAGCAGCTTTGGCAACACACATACCTAGCAGGAAGCAGGACTTCATGAGCACGTAGACACTTTCTGGTGGCCTAGCCTCCAAACTGGCCTACTCAGCGGTTAGCATTTTGGTTGTATTAATCACCCTGGCTCTCCATTGGGTGGTTTTATTGTTGGAGTGGTGCCAGTTTAAAAAGTGATCTGTCTGAAAACCCACTCTGGTACTTCTATCATCTGAAGTCACAGATAAACACCTTCTGGCTCAGTTTTTGCGAGCTCTTGAATATAAAATCCAACCATGGATGGATTTTATATTACATTTGCCAGAAATGCATTTTTGGCAAATAAACCCTTCTTTTGGAAGATGGAACAAATTCCTGTACCACTCGCAGCCAAAAATGCATTCTAGGCATTATACAACTCATTTTGCTTGTCAGCTGGCATTAGCTGCTGAACTCTCTCTGTGAAAATGGGTCTGGCACTTATTTCTGACGAGGTAACGATGAGAACTGAGGATGAAGTTTGGATTTTGTAGCTGGTGCCTCAGAAGTGGAGAAAAATAACAGGTTTTAGTGCTATACTCCATTTGCACAGACTGAATCAACATAATAACAGACTATCCAACATTCACGTTACCTTTTGGGATTCTCGCAGTAACGAGTTGTTTCATCAGTCTGTACAAGATCAGAAATGCTGATCGATGAAACTGTTTCCAGGTGTTGTCAGATACTGTCATCCAGATTTAAATATATAAATTAGTTATGAAATATTTTAAGAATCAAAACAAATTTTTGCGCTTACCTTTTGATAAACTTTAAGATAACCTTAAACTTTTAAATGTTTGTTGTTAATTGTTAGAATTAATATTATATGAATAATTTCTGAGCCATGGATGTTCAAAATGTACCAGTGAAATACATACATTTTTGTCTTACTCCGTTCTGGTGATCTGAATCTAGCAAAAACTCTTTAAACATTTAATCAAATTGATCAAAGCTTTAACATTAGCAGAACTGGATCTTTGTGGTGTATATATGACCTCCTTAGACTATCTAGTCAACAATATCAGAAAAATACTTCAAATCTGATGAAATGTCTCCAGAAACAAGATCAAATCATCAGTACAATGATCTCTCATTCAATGGCAATGACCCAATAAAATGTGGCCAATAAAAACAGTTTATTCGTGTCAGAAATAACATTTTTAAAGGTCCTTCTACACTCCCTGATCCTAACTGGACGGTTGGTCTGACCAACACAGTTTCAAAGTTTTAGTCTTTAATTGTCATCTCAGCATTCTCAGCACAATGTCATTCTGAGTGAGCATACTAAACATCCTCTGTTGAATGTTTAAGTGAGCCGTGATCCTGAACTTGGCCTTGGACTCCTCTCGTGTGCTCACTGGTTTTGAAGAGACCTCTTCCTTTGATAGTTGTTTATTCGGGTCAGACAGAGAGAGACACAAAGTAAGACAGGGATCCCACACTGCTGAAAAAGCCCAGATTGGCCTTGTCTGGCTCTCAGATGAGCTTTTCAAAACTCTTCTTTCACTCCTCTGCCTATGACATGTTTTCTTCTCCGTCTCTAATCCGTCTTTCTGCTCATTTATGGGTGAACAGCCCAGTGTGAAAGCGAGGGAAAAGTGCTTTTGTGTTTTGGATGGGTAACTCTCGCCCTTTAGAAGGACAAACAGGGAAAAGCTGCTTTTACCCCTATAGAGTTTTCTGCCACTTTATTAACACCGAACAGACAAGTGCACCATTGCTCCTCTGTCACTGTTTTGTCCATGTTTCATCCCATGAGCCAGACATCCCAGCAATTAAAGTGAAAGCTGGGAATTAATGAGCCTGCTGAGGGTTAGACAGGCCATTGCTGTATTGGTAATTAAACAGGCCCTTTCTCCCCCCCGCCCCTCTGCACTGCTATTGAGGTGTTTATTCTCCGTAGGAATCCACCTCTGTTCCACACACATGCTGAAAAACAGAAAAACAGAAGTATTGTTTGGATAACTGGAAGTGCGGTGGTTCACAGACCTATGAGTTTCCGCACCCAGTGGTTTGAGGTGAGAGGGAGCAGCTGAAAGGAAAAGCGGAGGAAATGTGGAAGTAGAAAACATAACAAACAAGTATAATGTCTGGACAGAGAGCAGGGGAGTATGGGAACAGGGCTGGAAAGAGTGTGATGAGGTGTGTGAGAGTAGAGTGTGTTGCTAAACACGAGCAATGTCGAGGGGTTTCGGAAACTTTTCCGTTTGTGGAAAAAAGTTTACTATTTGTTCATTAGCCAGTCCGACATTTCCCATGAGAGTCCAGCCTTCGGTGCTTTTATTCATACGTGTGTCGCTCATCCCAGCGACGTTAGAAGTGTAGCACCTCTCACAGCTTTATAGTGAGGATTCAGGAAGCAGACGGGTCTTATCGGGGACAGACACACAAAGCCGTTCTGACTGTAGGGTGGCGAGGTATGCATAAGTGCATGTGTGAAAATGTGTGTGTGTATTTGGGAGTGGGGGGTTTGGAGTCACTTCCTCCTATTCTTCTGCTGTTGAAGAGTTCCCATGAGCGCCCCTGCCAGGAGCTACAGTGTGGCCTCAGCAGGCCGGGCCAGCGCCAGTCTCGCCTGTATGACGCCACCACACACTCACACAGCTGATCTCGGGCGCTACTGCAGCTTCTGTTGTTTGGGACACGCAGTGGAGCGAGGGGGACCCTAGTGTGACCACACGGGACAAATGCAGGACGAAAGGAGGAGAAAGACGACACAAGGAAGTGAAGAGTGGAGGATTTAAGCTAAGTTGTAGGACAGGGATTGAGACGTATGAGCTTGAAACTGGGATTGAAGAGGATTGGAGCTCGGATGAAGAATGAGCAACTGGAGGTCAACGGCAGAGACTTTTCGAGAAAACTGAATCGTTTTGGACAAAGTTGATAAAGAAGTCCAGGTTCAGTCTGGTTTTACCTGGAAGTCTCCTTTTTGCAGCTAACTGGACTGCGACCCGACTACTGCGCGTCCGAAGCTACCCCATACGTTTGTTTTGCACAGCTGTCAAGAGTTGAAATGATCCACAACACCCTGAAGTGCCCGCAGTCACCTGAACGCAACCACAGGAGGACCAACTCAGCTGCACAGAGAAAGCTGTGGCGATACTCGGGTTACGGAGGAGCAAGTCAGGTGGAAAGTCATCGCCGTAGCGTGTGCGTGCTAGCTGCAGACCTGAACGCTGGCGAGGGTGGAGGAAGAGAAGGAGGAGGTGGTGGTGTGATGCATACCATCCACGGTCTGTGTCACCTTTGCATTGGATGCAGGCTGCCTCAGGTGTGTTTGGAAAAAAAAGTGAGAAAACAACAATAAGAAAGAAGGTTGTTCATAAAAGCTTCATTAAATGTTTAGTATCAGTCTGTGTCACACCACTTCACACAGCCGTGCATGCTTTTATTCCCGTGTTGGAGAGAATGCACTTTTGATGGCCTTTCTGTGAGTAGATGCAGGGATCCTAAGGGCCGCGTTCTTCTAAAGGAGAGAAGAAGCGCTCTGAACTTTTAATTATTGATGCTTTACATTGTGGGTAAAGGATCTGATGGAGGGAGATGGGAGGAGTGGACACATATTTGAAAGCATTCTGGTTAGAGCACAAATGCACAAATAAAACAAATTAAAAAAAAAAAATCAAGCGATCTCTTTCATGCAACAACAATTCAGTCAGAAGTTGAGAACTATAGCATGAAAGTAATGAATACAGCTTGATTCACCATTCAGATGTATTTGTGTTTGCTGTTGTTGAGTACTCACTTTGATAACATTGTCTGATCAGGTATGGAGGTCACCATTTCGGCTGGTACGTTTCATTTAGTCTGTATTCAGCTGTCAGCAGTTAATGTTGCCCTTTCCTGCACTGCTGGAAAGCAGATAAGACATGTTCTGTAATGATCAAACAGAGACCTGCTCCTCCCTTCATACAGCTAGGGCCAAACATGATGATAAAAATATACAGTCTCTAATGCAAAAGCACAAGCACTTCAATTTTATACTCGGTTAGGTTTAAACATGACAAAGTAGCTCATGAATTTATCCTCATTTGTTCAATAATTCCGCTTTTATTTATTGCAATGATGTCTACTTCTCTGGATTATTAATTCCTGCAAAGTAAGAATTGGACTGCAAGCTGAAAGACGAGACATACTGAAGATCATGGACTCTGGTTCTGCTTTAATCTGTTCAAATATGTCAATCCTGTGGCTTCAAGGTGTGACGTCCTAAAATAAAAAGCAGCAGATGTACATTTTCTTCCTCCTTTTCCCATCACTGGTGTTTAGAGACAAAAGCCAGAGTTTTCTGTCTCTCAGGGGGAGAGGGCTTCCTTTTTAATCACACACTGTGTATGGGTAGATGATTAACAATGATACAACTAATTCAACACACTTCAGCGACGGAGTTTGTGCAAAACAACAGGTGATAGCCCAAAGTGCATTTGTAAAAGCAGATATCAGACACAGTCGTCTCTTTCTACTGGTTTTGTAAGATGAGTATGTTTAGTGAAGGACAGAAACAGAAACAGATGAAAGCGACTGAATCTCAGTGAAATATGTCAGAAGAATTGTATTAGGGGCTGCATGACATCAGAGGACACTAAGGGACCAAAATCAGAGTCGACATTTTAGGGTCATCTCATGCTGCAGGCCCAGATTCCTCCAAGCTGCTGTGCCTTGCTCAGGGGCAGACTTTAGCCACGTTCACACACAGGTTTTTGCTTCACTGTGGGAATAAACAGAGAAATCGGGAAGGTCGTGTTTTATTGGTCTGTGTCTAACAGCAGATGAGATGGAAAGTGAAATGTTTTGGATGGAGCATTGTTGACTTTGGCTCAGAAAGGTACGGGTTGTTTGGCAAGAGAAACAATGGGGGGAGATCGGGAGAGAGAGGGTGGCTTAATGATGGTCAGCTATAGAGTCTGATATGCTGGGCATTATTTTTCTGTTTGGGTAAATTAATTGTTGTTTATCCCAGAGTCAATTATTAAAATGAGTTCAGAGTCAAGATTAACCTTTTTTCTGGCCACAAGTTTACATCAAATATCCTTTAAGCCATTAAAGGGCAGCAGTAGCTCAGGAGGTAGAGCAGGTTGTCTAGTAATTGGAATGTTGTAGGTTTGATCCCAGCTCCGACCAGAGAATGCTGCTGTTAGGTTTAAGTGTCTTGCCCAAGGACATGACACTTAAACCTTTCTGCCTGCTGGTGGTGGTCGGAGGGGCCGGTGGTGCCAGTGTTTGACAGTTATGTCTCTGCCAGTGCGCCCCAGGGCAGATGTGGCCACGTCCTAGCTCATCCTCACCAGCGTGTGAATGGGTGGATCACTGATTGTGTTGTAAAGCTCCTTGGGGGGAAGGGGGTTCTAGAACCCTAACAATTCCATACACAAATACAGGCCATTTAAATGTTCTGTGACATATTTAAAGAGCAAGTCACCCCCTACCAGAGTATTACTCCACTCCCACTTCCTGTTTGAAAAATGCATCAAATGCTGTTGCCTAGCAGACCGAGAGGGCGGAGCCACTAACAAACACACACACACACACACACACACATACACACACACACACACACACACACACACACACACATGCTCACAACGACATTGTGACATCATATTGTACCTCTTAGCCAATAGAGATGGCAGATTTAAAATCAACTGCAGTGCAGTTTTTACCTGACAACAGCACAACACTGACAATTTTAGGCAGAAAATTTAAATTAGAACTAAAATCCACTAAAGTGCTAAACTATTGACTATATGTGTCTGCAGCATGGTTAGACACACATTTATATAGTTTTTCAGAAACAATTAGTTGATTTGGGGGGTGACTTGCTCTTTAAAGCTCTAAAAACTTTACTGTAGCTCAACCGATATCTGGTCCAACTATGGTGATATTTTTTGTCTCTGCAGCTCTTTTTTGTTCTTCCTTTACAGTAAAACTGCTTTCAAGACAAGTTTTACAGGAAGCAGAAAACAAAACCCATTTAATCATCTACTAGGAAGGAAGTTTATTGTTTTGGATTAGCAGACTTTGGTGGAGGAGAAGTTATAATCCTTATCCTGTTAAAACCTGACCATGTTTGTGTTTTGCAGGTTACTATCCTTCGAGGAAAGGATGGATATGGATTCACCATCTGCTCTGACTCCCCTGTGAGGGTGCAGGCTGTTGATCCAGGTAAGTTTCACATGAACGTGTCAGTCTGAATAACACTAAAGTGTCCAAGGGTCATCGCTTGAAATTCAAAGTTTTCCTTATGAAAAATGTAAAAAGTGAGAAGTTAACTTCAGTTGACATCTTCTTATTTTTGATGAAACATTTAGCCATATTTTAATAATCAAAGCATTTTTTACCCTGTGAGAATAGCTTGACTTTTTCTTGCTTGAATGTTACTCATAACTGAGTTATTTTGATAATTGTTGCTTGTGGCCTGTATTTGATATAGCGCCTTCTAGAGTTATGGAACCCCTCAAGGCTCTTTACAACACAATCAGTCATTCACACATTCACACGCACATTCACGCACTGGTGGGGATGAGCTACGGTGTAGCCACAGCTGCCCTGGGGCGCACTGACAGAGGCGAGGCTGCCGAGCACTGGTGCCACCAGTCCCTCCGACCATCACCAGCAGGCAACGTAGGTTACGTGTCTTGCCCAAGGACACAACGACAGCGACAGACTGAGCGGGGCTCGAACCTGCAACCTTCCGATTACGGGGCGAGCACTTAACTCCTGTGCCACCGTCGCCATATTTGATATTAATTCATTTAGGTTTAGTACTTCTCTTTTTTATTTCTGGTATTTTGTTTTTGGAGGGCATAGTGGATAAACAAGAAGTGAGGATAAAGGGGGAAGGTCATGCAAGTGACTAGCAAAATGGGAGCTAAGCTGTTTGATAACTCACAAGAGTTCACATCAATTAACCCCTTACATTTCCAGGTTTAATGAATGCAATGGGGTTTTGTCTCATGGGTGGGACGCTGAAATGTTAACTCATTCACTGCCAGCCCTTTTCTGATTGCTAAAGCCCTTCGCTGCCACCGTTTCTCACTGTTTTTACTGTTTTTTTTAAGAGTCACAGAACGTTGTGCGCTAGGATGATGTCGACACCAAAACAACCAAAACAAAGCGGAGACTCACCTCTTACATCAGGAAGAATCCATCTGCTGTCGAATTGTTATCGGCAGATGCTTTTCCGGTTCGTGCCTCACTTTTTTTTACAGGAACGGCCCAAAACGATCTCCTAACACATGGATGTTCTGCTTCCTGATCACATGACATGTGATGTGTGACGTATGCGGATGAAGATCGGCTTCAGAGCTGAGATGTTTGTTCTCTCAGTGCGGGGGCTCGTTCCGATGCCCAAACAGTAAAAAAAATGCAAATGACTACTTTTGTCGTCAATGGCAGTGAATGAGTTAAGGGGTTAAAGTTTCATCTATTTTATTGTTTAATTTAGGAATTGCCATTAGTCTAGTCACCAAGATTAAACCTGTCTTTGAAATAGACAACTTATTCCCTTCGTTCAAAGCTGCCTTTCTGTTTTGTATGTTCTTAAACAGATTGATCTGCTTTTAATCTAAAGAAAATGTTTGTTTTACCATTTATGTTCATGCTGCTACAGATCAGAGTAGCAGGGACATTACTCTGTCCTGTCTCTCTCAGGGGGTCCAGCAGACCAGGCGGGTCTGCAGCAGCTGGACACTCTCCTGCAGTTGAATGGTCAGCCAGTGGAGCAGTGGAAGTGTGTGGACCTGGCCCATGCTATAAGGTTAGGCCTAGAACCCACCTTGGACAAAGCCTTTACTCAGTCAACATTTCCTTCCTAAATTGGCGATGGTGTGGTGAAATGACAATAAGAAGGTTTACTTTAGTGTATTTGAACAGTAACAGGTAGCTGTTTAATGTTATGTGTCTTTCAGCCACATTTAGCAGAATATTATGATTTATTATATTTAACACAAATTCTCTCGTCTGTCTTTAGGAACAGTGCCAGTGAAATCACAGTAGTGGTGTGGCGCACCGGCCCCTCAGTTAAACCTAACTTTGAAGGCCTTATCCACCGGCCCTCATACAAACCCCCTGGAGCAAACTATGATGCACCGTCCCCCCCGACCCGCAGGCGAGCACCAGATGCTGGCACGAGTAAATCCCCCCCAGCCGTGCCGCCGCTCCCGGCACACCACCGCGCCACTGCGGCCCGCAGGCTTCTGGTGAATGGTTCTGAAACTGGAAACAATGTAGGGAGAGGGACCCTGGCATGGGGGGCACATGTTGGGTCAACCGAGGAGCTGGATGGAAGGCCGCGTCTCCTCCACCACCCTCCAACTGCCACGTTGAAAGGAACCAGAGTGAAGGCATCCAATGGGGACAATTACATCATCCTGGCACCCATCAACCCTGGAAGCCAGGTACCACAGACTGGTGGAGGGCTGCATCTTCATCATCTTCTCCGTCCTCCTCACCCTCATTATAGTCATTTGGTGGCTCAGCCTAGATATGTGTCCTTACCATACCTCCCTAGTTCTGATAGATAGATGGATTGTATATTTACTTTGTCTGTGTCCTTTGGATTAATGTTGCTCTGTTGATTTGTGCATGTTTTTATCACCTCATTACATTCAGCTCATTTATTAGTTTCATGTAGGAGTGAGTCTGTGGAGCTCAGGAAGCCTCTGACATCTGGTAATATTTGTGTCATTACATCCAACCAACCAGGCATGGTTTCACATCAGGAAACAGCGCTTATAAACCTCATTTATCAAACATATATATCTTACTGATACATACATGTTCCCATAAGTGCACATGCATAGTTTTTCCACAGAACTGTTGTTCTGGTATTTAAAAGTAAATCATCTAAACGATTTTTTCAAAGCCTTAGTTGGCAAAAACCACATATTCTAGTAAAAACCATCTGGTTGCTTTTTTGTTTGATTATTTTATGCATCACATACTTATTCTTGCTTTGTATTTCAGGTAAAGGTTTTAATCAATAATCATTTAATAAAGAAAATCAATGAATGAAAAAGGCTGATCTGAGTTACTCAGCTAACACTTGTTAATAACACCAGACTAACGTGTGAATCAAGTGGAATCAAACATACTCAGGATCAGTTGGAGACCCCGCAGCAGCCCCTTCTATTATGCAGAAGCAGCAGCTACATTTAAGACGTCTAGAGAATAAATTGCATTAAACTGTCTTACTAACTCATCTTTTTATTGTCTGTCTTGTATGTGTGTTTGCATCTTGTGTGTGTGTTTGTGTGTCCCTCCTGCAGTGTTTTCCTCTGTGTGCTTTTGGTTCAGCAAAGGGACACAGACATCCCCGACAACTAGCTTGGCAAGCCAGACTAAATAAATGTTTGCAAGCAAGAATTTGGTCTAGTTCACTAGGCTACCCGACAACAACTGTGAGGTGTTCGAGTCATAAGATCAGTTTGATGGTAGGAGCTGGAGGGTTCGCAGAGACAGGTGGCTGATAACAGGAAGAATATATATTTAGCCCAAGGAATAAAAGCCACGTACAATCATAGTAGGCAAACCTTCAAAAAGCTCAGTTCAGTTTCAAAAATAAAACTAGGTTGTGATTTGGGGAGTTTCACCTGGCTAAAAATAATAAAAGCCCTTTGGAAATAGGTCATGTTGGTGACATCTTACATAGAAAAATGTACCTACTTTACAAACAAAACACTTTCATATCCCCAGAAGAAAGGGGTGGTGTATTATTGATGCGTTCATTTAAAATATTCAGTGTTTCCCAAGTCTTGGTCCAACTTCACATTAATTTGGCCAAAACAAAAAAGCGTTGACAGGTTTTTATCGTTCCTTCTTCAGCAGAACGTCTGATTTGTTACGACGGTTAGAAACAATCTGTTGCTGAGTCTAGTGTGAGGTCCAGCACACCAGATCTGTGAAGAATTATTCTGCAAATTGCAAATTAGAGACGATGGTGTGAACTTGGTACGTTTCAGTACAGAAATCCTAAACTTTTGTTGCTATACTTTTGATATAAACAAAAGCTTTTTCAGACAGTCTGTGTTCAGATATTTTGCACGTTATGTTATCTCAAAAAACACACTCGTAATTTTGTGTCTTGTTAAAAGTAACAAATGTAGTTTGGTTTTGCATCTCTTTCAATGTTTTCCCACCATTCTGCTTTCAGATCCTGAGGCCTGTTTATCAGGACAACCAGGGTACATTAGGTAAGACAAACATCCTTTACTAATTATTTACCTAAGGTTTGATCTCACACCTACTTTTAGAATAAAATAAAAACTTAAAATTCCAGTTTGCCCCTAATTAATTTAACCTAAAATGTTTGCGTTGTTAAATCTAATTTTGTATTTCTGTGCATTTCTCACTTCCCTCCTACATTTCTCATTAAAAGGATTTTTTGAATTGTGTTGTTGTAACATGGTTATAAATGATGAATACCTTATTTGTTGTTGATAGATTTTTGTACAAGCACACTTTTTTTCTAGAAACCCTTATACATTTTACAAAACATGTTTATGAGTCAATAAAATTAGACTTTGGTCTACAGTTCCACATATTTTAAACACTTGTACATTTACAGCAACAAGAGATTCATACAGGTGCCTTCAGTAAAATTGGAATAGACTGAAGCTTGTTCTTATTCATGCTATTGCCTACCCCAGATTACTTGTAGGTATCAAGAATAACAAAATCAATGAAATACATTTAAATTAATTGATTTACAATTTACTGTAAGAAAAGATTAGCATAAAAGGTAGGGTTTTCTAAACTAATCAAAGCTAAGTTATGGATAGTATAACAAATGTATGCCTGAAAATTACACAAGTTGTTGCTATAAAACATGACAAAGCACATTCATTAAAACAATATTATACAACAATCAGGATAAAAAAGTGAAACAAGTACAAAGGTAAAATAAATATTTATTTTGTTTATTGAACCTTTATTCAACCAGATGAGTCGATTGAGATCTCATTCTCATTTACAACAACGATCTGGCCAAGAGGCAGCAGCAACAAACACATAGTTAGCTTTAAACCAAAGAACAACATGGTAAGATAAAAACAAACAACATCTAAATAAGATAAAATAGTTAGACATAAAGACAACAGACTGTTCTCATAGACAACATGTACAAAAAAACAATACAATGAAGAAACTAAAGAAAGACTATGAAATACACTAAATAGGCAAATAAGGATGTAAGAAAATATTGATACATTGAAATAATGCTATATTTTTTACTTGTTAATATTCAGACAGTTTGTTATAAATATAATGGATGTGATGATAATCTATAGTATAGTAAGCACTAGAGATAAAAGAAAATATTGATATACTAAAATATCATGACATTTTATGTTATGATACTGAATCTAATTTTAAAATCAATGTATTGTTTTATCAACACCGTCTCACACCCAAAGCGGCTAAAACTCGTGAAGGGTGACAAAGTGTTTCTTTCCGATGCGTTGGGAGCCCCAACCAAGCCCCCATAATTTTGGTCTGGATATGAAGTAAAACAGGAAGTGACAAAAATTGCAGTTCCACCCTCATCCACTAGGGGCTGGTGTCAGAAGCGAGCAAATCCTCATTGACTCCCATGTTAAAAATACCAATTTCACAGCAGAAATAAACATGTTTACAGCCTGGTTCCAAAACATGTTTTAGGTTTAACAGATCTAGTTTACACTCCTGAAAGCTCTGAGGGAGGTGAATTTTTTTTGCCACTCTTCTGTTTAAGTGTATTAAAAGCCTAAAATTCTGAATAATTAATGAGCATCAGACCCACGTGACCACAGAGCTAGCTCCGTGGAAAGGCCTCAGCCTGAGCCTCGACCTCGCCTTAAAACTGTTCCGCCATTTTCTGTCTTTCAACATAGACCATTAGTTGTGCCGTTTGTGCATTCTTTTTTTGATATTATTTGTGCAATTGTTGGACAAAATGACTTGCTGGCCTATTAATTGCACTAATAGAGCGTCCAAGGAGTCTCCACTTCATTTTCTTCCGTAAGTAAAGTTATATTCATGTATTTTAGGTCACTGATGCTATTGCGCTAGCTGAGCATAGATTTTAACATACTGTTTAACCATGAAATTTAAATTAAAAAGGGTAAACCCAGTGCATTTAGCATAACGCTGCATTTTTGAAAATGAATAGAAATATGACATGCTGGTGGAGCTGGGTTCCGACGATCCGTATGTCCCCTCCCGTCAGCAGCAGCTCGGCGCACCTTTGATTGCCGCGCCTGTCTGCTGCGCGGCTGCCGGCTTGTGGAGCCCTCGGATGGAAACCCGATTCTCCCCAGTGGTCAGCCCGGTGCATTTCTGACTCAGAAGCTCCGGTGTTGTGCACAGTTAGCTCCGGTTGTTGCTAGGTAGCTACCTCCATTAGCTTAGCTCCCACCCCCGCTTTAGCTTTGGGTTAGCTTGTAGCTACATCGCGTCAGTTCGACGGGTGTCGTCATTTGATCCCAGCCTTACAGCCCCACCCTCAGCTCCACCTCTTTTCCCTTTTATGGAATTGTCTGGGTGTGACGAGACGTGTGACATAATAAAAATGGCGGTGGTGGCCACCTCCCATTTCGGATTAAAAACTTATAATACAAGCCTATGGACAGGAATTGTCCAGTATATATATATATATATATATATATATATATATATATATGTCGATGGCCCCAATGCGTCGGGAGGCGATGTGCTGTGCCAGAGTGTCTCTTTCCGACGCCCATGGTAAAATGGACATTTCACCGACATTTAACCTCTAACCTCGAGCGATTTAACCATCCCCTCACCCCCATCCTAACCGTAACCCAGTTTCTTGTTTGAAATTTCCCGTTAACCGTGTTTGAGAGGAACGATACAACAAGAAACAAAGTGGGTTAAGGTTAGGATGTATAATTAATGAGCATCCAACCCACGTGACCACAGAGCTAGCTCCGTGGAAAGGCCTTAGTAGAGCCTCGGCCTGGCTTGGAAATTGCTCCGGGATTTTGAGTCTCTGTGTGTGTGTATTCTTGTTTGGATATTATTTGTGCAATTGTTGGAAAAAATGACTTGCTGTGGCATTAATTGCACTAATAGAGCGTCCAAGGAGTCTTCACTTCATTTTTTTTCGGTAAGTAAAATTATATTTATGTATTTTAGGTCACTGCCGAGCTGAGCTTAGATTTTAACATGTACTGTTTAACCATGACATTTAAATGTAATAGGGTGGTATATGGAAACCCATTGTCCATATATTTATGTCGAGGATTTTACCTCGGAAAAGAGACGCTCTGGCACAACGCATCGCCTCCCGACGCGTTGGGCTCCCAACGAATCGGAAATAAACGCTTGGTCACCCTTCATCAGTTTTAGTTGCTTTGGGTGTGAGAATGTGTTAGTTTTATGAAGAATTTATATGTGAACAATTACTGTATTTTGTGTGCGTGGTGCAATTCAATCTCTGAGTGCTAGGTGGCAGCAGTCTTTACTGCCTTTATTCGAATGTAACAACAAGATCTCACGAAAACACTAGATATGTCTTTGAATCGTCTGGCTTGACTTTTCCAATTAAATCTTAAAAACTGCAAATATCCTCTGGCTTTTAGGGTCACAATATTTCGTATTGTCTCCCCAGCACTGTGATTACTTATTGTATTGTACCACCACCAAATACTTGCAATTACAGACCCCTATAGGCAAATAATGTTATTAAATAATGAGACCGAATGTAAATAAACAATTTCTTTAAAGGTGCATTATGTAGAAAAGAAGTAAAAATGACATCCTGTGGTAAAATTTGGTTACTGCAACAACTTTAAACAACTCTGGTGCTTTCTGCCTGCCTTCATCAAATTACAATTGTCGGCGCTGCAGTATTAGCTCGCAGGAGACGCGGCAACCCTATACTCAGTGATGGTAAACAGTAGTTACATCCCTCCTTCCTTTGTCTTGAAAGGAAAAAAACAGCCAGCTGGATATGAAATATGTTTCAGTTTAACCTTCTAAAATGACATACATTAAAAACATTAGATGCTTTGGGGATTTTCTCAGTGTAAAATTCTCATTATTTTCTTACATAATGTGCCTTTATGTCATTACTTCTATGGAATCTTATGTGTAGACTAATTGATTTCTTCTTCAACGATAAGACATTGGAGGCTTCAGGATCCCGCCCATCCCCGCCTCCCCATCGGACTCTGATGTTGTGTCTGTGCTGTTTGTGCTTCCATGTTTAAAGGAGTTTTTTTTTTTTTGTATAATAGAGTTACTCCCCGCTGGGGCTAACTCTGCTATGCCTTCTTTTTTTACCTACCCCCACTTATCCTCATGTTACACCCTTTTCATCTATCTATTAAGGTAGCGCGAATGACCGCAGTCACCAATTCTTGTCATGTGTCTTACCCATGTATGTCTGATCTTTGAATTGTGTGCTGAAACTCAATTTCGTTTCTCTGTATGTCCTGCACATGTGGTAGAAATGACAATAAATGACTTTGAATCTTTGAATGAATCTTTGAAGACTTTAACTGAAGGAGCGTTGTGCAGTTTAGTTCCTTATCTGATTCGTTCCACATTCTATCTCCCTCAACCGAGAAGCAGATATGATGTAACATTGTTCTAGCTTTGTTGCATTTGAAATTTACAGTTTACTTAGAATACATTGGTTTTTGCTTGCAGAAATAGCTTTAGTAGCACTCAACAATCACCAAGAATCATCATGAACACCAAGAAATATAAAATTAATGGTAATGTAGAGGTTTAAAAAAACACTTTTTCATGAACTTTTGAGATAAAAAATGTGTTGAAACACTTTTTAACTGATTCCAATGGGATTAGCTAATAGCTTGTCTGGTCAATTCGAATTAATCTTTGAGGTCATTCAACAAGCTGTCTACAGCAGGAAAAGAGTCTTTTCCATTTGAAAACGAGTTATTTCTTCAGGCTGAGTTTAAATGACATTTAAAATGCAGTGGCAGTAATTTGTGTCTTCCTTTTGTTTGTTTTACAGCTGCAGGTTACAGCAGGTTGTACCCAACGCAACAGACTTCTGGTCCGCCGTCTCAGAGCGGTGGCAGTGCTGGTGGTGGTGGTTCATCTGGGGGTGTCAGTGGTGGTGGTGGTAGCAGTGGAGGCTTCTCCAGCCGTACAGGATTCCTACGTCGATCTAACAACTCTAAGACATCTAAGGGGTCGTCCACTTCCGCCAATGCTGGTGTACCCAACTACCAACAGCACAATGCCAACTTTGCCAACTATCAGAACTGCACCATTGTCCGTTCACACACTCCACATGCCAATTATGGATATGTCAAAGTTGCACCTAAGATTCTCATCTTCCCCATATTTGTTCAGGTAAGGTGTTTGGACCTACAGCATATTGAATACATTTCATAAACTGTTATATTGTAGTAGTAATCTCATAACTTCACTTGTATTTTTTGTTTCTGATCTAGTCATAAATGCTTGTACTGAAATGCTCATGAACTGAATCTACACCTTAGTTTTTGACACAAATTAAACAAGAAATGGAAGATTTAGAAAGTTCTGAGTGACTGAATATCGGAGTAGAAGTAATACATATAGTGGGGCAGCCACCCAGTATTTGGCAGCTACCAAATCTGCTATTTATTCCACTTAAAAAATGAAAGAGGTTTGTAATTTTCATTTCAAAGTACACATCCACTGTGAGAGACAGCATGTAGAAAATTCAGGAAATCACATTGTAGGATTTTTGAAGAATTTATTTGTACAAGGATGGAAAAGCAAGTATTTGGTCAATAACAAAGTTCACCTTAATACTTTTTTATGTAACCTTGGTTGGCAATGACAGGTAAAAGTTTTCCTATTGGTCTCCACCAGTTTTGAACACGCTATAGCTGGTATTTTGGCCTATTCTTCTATGCTGGTCTTTTCCAGAGTGGTGATGTTTTGGGGCTCTCGCTGGCCAACACAGATTTTAAACTTCCTCCCCAAATTCGCTATTGGATTGAGGTCTGGAGACTGGCTGGGCCACTACAGAAACTAAATGCATTTTGTGTAGGCACTCCATTGTTGCCTGGGTGGTGTGTTTGGGATCGTCATGCTGGAAGATCCAGCCACATTTCATTTTCAGTGGTTTTCCGTTGTTAAATACAAGAGCGCATATTGAGCGGAGGACCCAGGGAAGTGTGGCGGTTTGGAGAGACCGCCAATAGATGATTGCGATGGTTGCTTTGCTGAAGTTTTTAGAAAAATAGGGGAGAACAACTTTATTTTTTTTAATCCCCACAATATCTGTAAAGCTATACTATGCTAGAATGTTGTTAAGAGACATGAACAAATGTTTTATGTTAATTAGTTTCCAAATTTGCTGTAACAGCTTTAATATTAATCTATTGTATCCGTTTTGCATAAAAACAGCCCCAAAGCATAATGTTTCCACCCCCATCCTTCCCAGTGGTTATGATATTCTTGGGATGTAACTCAGCATTCTTCCCCATCCAAACACAACGAGTGGCATTTATACCAAAGAGTTTTATTTTTGCCTCATCTGACCACATGACATTCTCCCAGCCCTCCTCTGGATCATCCAGATGGTCTCTGGCAAACTTTAGACGAGCCTGGAGATGTGCTGATTTTAGCAGAGGGACCTTTCGAGCACTGCAGGATTTTAATCCATGACATATGTAAAGAATGGGTTGTTTACATCTTACGTATGAACCATAAAATGTGAGATTCCATAGAAATATGAAATATCAATCTGATGGATCTTTGACTATTTTAACCAGAAGATCGGAACTTTTTATTGCAGGGATTAAGCGACACTTTGTATTAACTCCAAGGAAAGAGAGAGAGTCAGGTTCAAAATAGTTAAGACATTTATTTCTACACAATTTGAACCAGACTAACTTAAACACTCTGTGTACTCATGGAACTAAGGTGGAGTGAGACGTGAAATGAACGATGGTGTGTGTGTGTAATGTTATTCAGAACCAGCGGATCCGGAGAAGCAGTTAGTTCTGAGCGTGGGTGAATGTTTCGCTCGAAACTTTAGTAGGAGATTTATAACACACATGAAACGCCATCTGTCGGTCTACGTACCCCAGGGGAAGCCTCCGTTAGATCCAGAATGCCGAGGTCCTCAAGGACCTTCCTTGGTACCGAAGCCAGTAGAAAAGCAGCGGTACCAACCAAACTAGTCTTGGAATGCTTCCAGGTCACGACAGGTTATCACTGGTGTCTCCGAGACCCTGAAGGGGTCGTGAGGTTCAGCTTTTATTCTGAATGAACCGTTGCAGTCAGTTGTAACTTGCAACGGATTTTATCCAGCTTGTCTGAGGTTCTTTATGGCTGAAGAGGAAGTCCAGATGGCCTGTCCGGGATTTCTCTAGAATGCTTTGAACTAAAGAAAAGGTGGCATGGAATAGTTTTTATAATTGTCATATTTTGGTTTACTGGCGAATCAGAATTTGACATGCAAAAGAGGGTTTATACAAACACCACAGAAAACAACGCCTCGCGTCAGAAACGAAGGTTCTGATTTGGTCAGACAAAAGGAAATGTGTCATGTGGCTTTAGCATTACGTGTCATTAGTGTCTAGTGAAAATGTCCAAGATTATAATAACTTGTAAAATACTACTGATCACAGGATTATAATATCAAGTAATAACATTGTCATTTCACAGATTGATTGAACATTGGCCTCACATTGTTATTGGTAATAACAAAGTTGTTCGTTATGTGTTCATCAAAAGAGTTATTCGTCTTGACAGAGGTGAAGCAGTTCAGATGTGCAGAGTGCATGAAAGACCTTGGCCACTATCTCATGTATATTAGGCTGTCAGAGACTTTATGTCTCTGCTCGAGCAGACACAGTAGATCATGACCTTTAGGTCAAAAACAGGACATTCATGACGCTACACAACGTAGTATGTAACTAGTAGTAACCTTTGATACTGTGGTCCCAGTTCTCTTCAGGTCATTGGCTAGTTCCCCTTGTATTGTTCTGGGCTCACCTTTCTCAAGATAATTTTAACCACATGAGGTGACATCTTGCATGGAGCCCCAGGTTGAGGGAGATTGTCAGCGATATTGTATTTCTTCCATTTTCTAATAATTGCTCCATCAGTTGATATCTTCTCCAGTTTTAATTAAATCTACTACTTAAATGATGCAAAATCCTATAGAAAACACTAATTCTAGTTCATTGTGTAAAAATTACACAGACGTTTTGAATCAGTACTTTATCACACTGGTTTGGGCATCTGGTCAGGATGCCTCCTGGACGCCTCCCCAGGGAGGTGTTTCGGGAATGTCCTGCCGGCAGGAGGCCCCCGGGTCGACCCAGGACACGTTGGAGAGGTTACATCTCCAATCTGGTCCGGGAACGCCTTGGGGTCCTGCCGGAGGAGCTGGTGGAGAAGGCCGAGGAGAGGACGGTCTGGAGCTCCCTAGTTGGGATGCTGCCCCCGCGACCCGGACCCGGATAAGCGTAGGAAGACGACGACGACTTTATCATACTCTGGACGTAACAGGAAGTCCCCTCCTCCCACGTAGTGGCACGACTTCACTTTCTGTGTCAGTGTTCGCCTTTCTCAACATCACATCTCACTTTGCAGTAGCTTTTTGTCTCAGTGTTTTCCACTGTAAAAAAGATCTGTATTTTGTTGTTGGGATCAGGACTCAGAATGGATTTGGTAGTGTAAACATCTTACTGATCACTTACAAATAATTAAACCTGTTCCAGTGTTGATGGATAATGATAATGGAATAACCTTAAATATTTTCATAATGCCTGAGAATCAGAACTACTTGTAAAATTTGTTTATTTTTCTGTTTAGCCTCTTGACCTGTGCAGCCGAAATCTTATCATATCCGAGGAAATGATCCTGCACGAGAGCAAGCACCACTCTCTGAAGGTGAGACACATCAACGTATAAGAATGTTGTTCAGTGTGTTCATATTTAGCTCAGTATGTTACCATAACTGTAATGAATGAGTTCTCAGTCTTTAAAAGGAATCTCCGTCTGTGATCTGAAAATAATTCCTGCTTTCATTTTTTATCAAAAGTTTTCACATTTAGTTATTATATGAAGCTCATGTGAAAAGTAAACAACACCTTACAAATCCTTCTTATTTATCAAATTTGGCCACGGAGCCACATTAAATCATTAGGTTATGCATATAACCACTGTTCCCTGAAGGAGAGGAACGAGGTACAACGAAGGTACTATGGGACATCATGCCCTCGTGTGGCCTGGCTAAAGACACATTTAATCACGCCTGTAAGACAAATGAAAGTGACAAGGCCTCGCCCTCCACTTATAAGCTACCGTGTCACTGTCATTCCTCTGTTCGATAGCTGCTCTTCACCCAGCTGGGCTGCGAATGGGACAGCCCTGCATTGTACCTCATTCCTCTCCTTCAGGGAACAGTGGTTATATGCATAACCTAACCTTCCCTTTCAGTCGATTCACTCGGTACAATGAAGGTACTATGGGACTTATCGAAACACCCCATGAGCAACTATCAAACCTGGCCTGAGATTGCAACCTAAGATGGCAAGTCAGATCCAGCAGAGAGAACCGCAGGGGCCACCAAAGGGGCCAAAACATCCAAGCGGTAAAACCTCACAAAGGTGTGGGGTGTAGCCCAGCTTGCAGCTGAGCAAATGTCACCAACTGAAACACCTTTAAACAGCGCCCAAGAAGCAGCCACACCTCTAGTAGAGTGTGCCTTGACCCCTAGGGGCACCTGGGAGCCAGTGATGCTGTAACACAGGGAAATGACCTCCACAATCCAATGAGAAAGTCTTTGCTTCGACAAAGCTTTACCCATGGAGGGTTTGGCAAAACACGCAAACAGTTGGTCTGTTTTTCTGATACTCTGAGTTCAATTTATATAAGCCTGCAGAGCACGAACCGGGCACAGACAATGCAGTCTCCTCTGCTCCTCAGAGGCAAAGGAAAGACTACTGAAGCCCGAAAGCTCTATGGTCAAGGAACCTTAGTTGAGCGGGATGACCTTAGGCAAATACGCAGCATTCGGATGTAGAGTGACCCTAGCTCCATCTGATGACATTTTCAGACAGGAAGGGTGAACTGAAAGAGCATGAAGGTCTCCCACCCTTTTAGCCGATACAAGGGCTAAGAGCAGAGCTGTCTTATAAGACAGAAGCTTCATACTGATCGATTCAGTAGGCTCAAATGGGGGACCACACAGAGCCTCCAGCACCAAAGCAAGGTCCCAAGAAGGGATAGACAATCTAATTACGGGTCTCAGTCTGCAAACCCCTTTCATGAACCGAACGGCTAAAGGGTGAGCGCTAGGAGAAACTCCATTAAAAGATTCATGGCAAACCGAAATGGCTGCCAGGTAGACCTTTAAAGTGGAGAATGACAAGCCCTTGTCCAGCAGATCCTGTAGAAATGACAGAATGTTCACAATGGAGCTCTGTGAGGGAACTGCTGACCTGCTCAGACACCACACTTCAAAAGCCTTCCACTTATAGGCATATAAACCCCTAGTGGAGCATGCTCTTGAGCTCTGAATAGTATTCACCACAGCCGGGGGAAGACCTTTAGCTAACAGGTTGGACCTTTCAGTAGGTAGGCCTGCAGCTCCCACAGATGCGGGCGAGGGTGCAGCACTTCCCCTTGTGCCTGTGACATAAGGTCCTGTCTGATGGGGAGCTTCCATAGGGGGGCTATCATCAGACTGATGATCTCCGGGTACCAAGACTTTGTGGGCCACTGAGGGGCCACCAAAATCAGAGATGTGCTCGACTTGCGCACTCTCTTCAGTACTGCTGGAATCAGTTCCACCGGCAGAAAAGCGTGGAGGAGAATGTTGGCCCAAGGGTGCGCCAGAGCATCCGATCCCATTGGAGTAGTCTGATCGATCAGGGAAAAGTACAGGGGACAGTGTGTGTTTGCGCTTGATGCAAACAGATCCACTACTGCCCTGCTGAACCTCAGCCAAATCTGGGACACCACCTCGGGGTGGGGCCTCCATTCCTTTGACAGAGGTCCGCCCCTGGAGAGCAAGTCTGCCCCGTGGATGAGGTACTCGGGGACATAAGCTGCTTTGAGAGACAGGAGATTCAGATTGCACCAGTGCAGCAATGTGTGGGTCAGATTCAGTGGAGGAAGAGAGCGTGTTCCTCCCTGTCTGTTTACATATGACACCACAGTTGTGTTGTCTGTGTGCACCAGCACATGTTGTCCTCTCAGGTGATGACTGAAGTGTTTCAGGGCCAGAAACACAGCTAACAGTTCCAGAAAGTTGATATGGAACCTTGACTGGGTCGAGGACCATACCCCCCTCACCGCTAAACCCCCACACAGAGCCCCCAGCCTCTGAGGGAAGCATCTGTGGTCACCACTATGCGTTCTGACACCCTCCCGATAGGGGAACCCTGGCAGAACAGCCCTGGTTCTCTCCATGGGAGGAGAGCTACCATGCAGGCTCTGGTGACCGTCAACCTCTGGCAGAGATGACTTGAAGGATGGAGATGATGAGAGCGGACCCAACGCTGGAAATGTCACATTTTTAACAGTCTGAGGCACCACTGCTATGGAGGAAGCCATCATCCCCAGCAGCTGTAGAGCTGCGCGGAGTGCCAGTCTGGCTCCCAGCTGAAAGCGCGCTAAGCAACTGTGTAGCAGTATTCTCTGGTCCGAGAGACGCGCTCTGCTTGACCGAGAGCAAATTTCCAGCCTGAGGAAGGAGAAACTCTGACTCAGAACTAGAGATCTCTTTCTGTAGTTCACAGAAAACCCCAGGGCTTGAACGTGGGAAAGTACCCGTGCAGTGTGAGCTTCTGCCTGTGTTCGGGAACTCGCTACTAGAGCCCAGTCATCTAGGTAAGCGAGGATCCGGATGCCCTCCTCCCTGAGGGGGGCTAGTGCGGCTTCCACACTTTTCGAACAGGTGCGGGGCGCTAAAGCTAACCCAAAAGGCAGAACCATGTACTCGTAGGCCTTCCCTTCGAAAGCAAAGCGCAGGAACCGCCTGTGATTGGGATGGATTCCCACATGGAAATAAGCATCTGTGAGATTGATCATAGTAAACCAATCTCCGGGACTGACTGTATCCAGTAGCTGTTTGAGTGTTAGCATTTTGAACCTGTACATGCGCAGATACTTGTTTAACACACGCAAATCCAAAATAGGGCGAAGTCCGCGCCCCTTTTCCGGGACAACAAAGTAGCCGCTGTACCAACCTTTGTTTGTGTCTGCGACAGGGACCGCTCGAATAGAGTCTGAATTTCCTCCCGTAACACGACCGCAGCGTCGGTATTTACACGTCTGCACAGCAGAGATAAATACGGGTGGTTTGACCAGGAACTGCAGTCGGTAAACCATGGCAACCGTGTGCTCGACCCAGGGGGACACTGTGCATGCTCGTCAGAGGTGAAGTTTCACCACGAGGCAACCGCTCAGCGCCCTGGTGGGGGAGCTGCTGCCCTTTGGCGGAACGGGAGGCTTTCTGAACATCATGTCTGCCACCGGAGGAAAACTGCTGTTCTCCAGCAGAGCGGGAGAACAGCAGCTTTTCCCGCTCCCACAGAGGTCGATTGCAGACAGGATTTCATGTGAAAATTGAGCTGTCGTTCACCAGCAGAGCGGGTTGACGCAGCTTTATGGGGCCAATTTGAGAAGCATTGTTGACACACATTGCATCCACACATTGTCGAGTGCAAATAGCAGTCTTTATTACATTTGTGTGCATGTTTATGTAAACAGTACAACTCTCGCCCCCTGGGGGCAGTAAACAAAGTCTTTTTGGACTGTGGGGTTGAACCATAGCTGAACCGGTCCGTTTCAACCATGGAAAACTGGGTTTTTGTAGCCCAACAGGGTCCAAAACCTGAACAATGTGGGTCCCGGGATCAGGACGACTAAGGTTTCTTCTTGCGGTTCACAGAGCGTTTCTGTGAGTCCCCAGGAGGGCCTTTACTCCAAGCGGAGTGGCAAGGAGGGAAAGACGGGGTCCAAGCTGGGACCGAGCCCTTCGCTGACACTGGAGGGGCTGTCCTCTGAGGTGGAGGAGAGGTCAGGTTCTTCCTGTCAGACCCAGGTGCCATGCGCCACCCTTCCCGCCTGGGGATGATGGAGCGTAGCGCCTCAGTCTATTTCCGCTGGGCCTCGAACTTCATCTGAATAGCGTCGAGGGGCTGACCAAACAGACCACTGGGTGAAACAGGCTCGTCCAGGTAGTTAGCCCTGTCCCTGTCGGGGACATTAGAAAGGGTCAGCCACAGGTGCCTCTGAGCCAATACAGTTGAGGCCAATACAGTTTCCCATATAAGGAACTTGATTAAAATGGGAATATGAAGGTAAAGTAGAAGCAGAGTGTGTACAATTCCCTGCTTTTTTTCTTGATTCACTCACTTTGCAAACTAGAAGTCCATTATTCTGTTGTACAAATAAAGAATTTGTGTAAAGGAGAATTATGGATGGAATGAAACTGAGGACATGTTTGACCATCTTTACTTATGTATGTATAAAGGTCACAATCGGAGTTTTTTTTAAGTGTCCAAACAAGTGAGTTATCTCACCATGAAACAACGATCTGGGTTATGTATATTCATCTGTGATTTTTGTTTTTATAGTATTTTAAATATTCTATAAACCATCAGCTGGAAGAATTTCTTGTTATTGTATCATTACAAGGAAGTCTAGTTGCCTTCATTTCAATCCACTTTGGAGTATCATTACAAGTTTAGGGAATATTGCGGAATTTTAAGGAGAAATTAATATCTTAGATAGAAAATTTTGTGTACTTGTGTTGTAAAATATGTGCCGCACACATATTTCTTTGTGAAAACCTTTTCTTTTGACTTGCACTGTCCTCAAACCTGCACACACACACACACACACACACACACACACACACACACACACACACACACACACACACACACACACACACACACACACACACACACACACACACACACACACACACACACACACACACACTCACTCACACACACACACACACACACACACACACACACACACACACACACACACACACACACACACACACACACACACACACACACGTTCATTCATACTTAACCACAACCAGGCTACAGCTACCCTCCCTGCTTTCTCAAAGGCAAAGGTCTCTGTGATTACAAGTATTTTCATCATTCACCCATTTGTAATTTTCTGGTGCTTGTTTATATTTTCTCTCCCTTAAACCTTTTCTAACCTCCCACAGTGGACACTCTGAGACAATAAAATTAGGATTAGCAAAGTGAAAAGCAGGAAATGGCAGAATGAGGCTGCAGAAATTAATCAGAAGTTATTCTTTGTTTAAATCATATTAGGCCAAAACTGTCAGGAAATGGCAAACTACCATGGTCTCAGATGACGCACTTCCATGTATTTGGACTGCAGATGTGTTAGTTTAAGGTGTGAACCACATTCAGTGCTTGTGATGCACAAAAATCATCACGTCCATCTCCCAGCTCACCACCGTCAACCATCTGCTGCCTTTCGCCCTTTTCTTTCAAACTTCCTGTTAATCAATTTTTAATCTCTCTCCCCCTCCTTTCTGTTTAGATCACAGCGTTTGTCTACAACGACTTGATGCTCATTACCAGAGAAAACGAGCCAGGCAGGTGCAATGTCCTCCAGAGCCCGCTGTACCTCCGACACCTGCGACTGCAGGACGGTATGTAGAACGTGTCGACATTAGGACACCATTTAAATAAGCACTCACTAAATATCTCTTAACTATCACGGCTGTGTGTGAAACTCTGTTTGACCTTCTGCTTCTCTACACTAGATAAGAAAAGGAAACACAAACTGCACCAACAGAAATAAACACAGTAATCAGGATATTTAGGGAACCTTACCCAATTCCTGTTGCTTTGTCTCTTTTTTTTAACCTTGGTATAAACGACCGTCTCCTGCAGCACGGAGTGAATAGCTTGGCCCCTCGGAGCTGCACAGTGCCCAAGAAAACCAAATAAATACAACATGCTGTAAACATCTTTGAGGAGGAGGAGGGCAGGGTGCAGATGCGTGATGGGCTAAAGGCCAGGAGTTCAGGAGTTTTGAACTTTGTGATGCATGAACGTGGACTGCAGGTTTAGGTGGGGGGTGAGTTGTTTAGAAGTAAATTTTCTGAGCTGATGTTCCTGTGAAGTGATTATTAGTTAGTAGATCAGTGATTGTTGATGTGACAAGCTCATTAGATTTTTTCCCCCACTTGTTGGCTTTACTTGTGGTTTTTGAGAACATCTCCTACGCAAGTTCCAGTATGACCTCAAACTGCCATTTAATCTACCCTAACCTATTCTGCTGCAGGTGGGATAACGCTGTCTGAAAGACTGGAACCTTGGTCTCACGCATGTGAAGTTCAGTCACAGTCGAGCACTAGATACATTAACAGGATATTTCAGAGACTTTGACATGTATTTCTGTGTAAAAGTTATAAATAATAGCTATCTTACGCATTGTCTGACAAGACTAGTGCGCTAATATAGCTAGTCCGAGCACAGCCAAGATAAAAGTGTTGTGCTGCCATCTTAAAACTGCACTGGTCTTTAAAAATTCATTGAGGTTCGTGCAAACGTTTATTTTTAAATTTGGCATATCTGTGGTGATTTCTGAATGTAAATGTCTGCAGCAGCAGCAACGTGGTGTTTCAGGTGCATCCAGGGGTCAGGTCTGGCAGGATTTTGTGATATTTCTGCAGAAATAACAGCATTAATTAAAACTGATGGCAGTGTGACAATTTATAAAGAGAAGTTTCAGTTAACCTCTATGATGTTTTGGATGCTGCGCAGCTTTAAGATGGTAGGAATCCACACTGGTCTTGGCTTTTTTGGGATAAGCCATCAGTAGCGGCAGATGTTATTTTCCTTGCCCCAAACTGAGGCTGTTCGAATAGTTAAATAAAAATCTAAATTCAAATACTTTTAGTAATAGTTTTACTGTTTTTCCACAACCGGATGAAAATAAAATCATTGATCAGCATTTTGATGAAACGTTCCTGATTAGAAATCATGATTTTTGTTTTCTACATGTAACATATAAAGTTATATCTGGAGAGAGAGAGTAAAGGGTCATGCCCCATGACTAAAGAAGGTCAACTGCAATATGAAATATTGAATGGGTATATTGATTACAACTACGAAACAATGTTTACTCTGTAGCTAAATGGACCAGTGGTGAATAAAAACAAACAGTGAGCTTTTCCAGGAGAGGTGTACTCTGCAGTTACTGTTGACCTCCTCTGGGTCACCCCTGACCTCCATCCTGCACCAGCCAGGCAATAATCAGCAGGGTGGAGGGATTCAGAAGGGTTTGCGTGTCTGTTTCATGACGGGACACACACACAGACACAGATATTCACCTCCACCCTGCTGCTCGTCATTGTTAGTTCACTTTGGCAACGTCACTCAGGAAGGAGGCGCCGGGGGACTGTGTTTGTTTCAGTGAGGGTGTGTTTGTCGTGTGTGTGTGTGTGTGTATGTGTATGTTTTATGTGCATGTAGTCACACAGGACGAGTTCAGTAAAGGGGCTTTCCTGTGTTCCTATTACCCCAATACTCAGCTGAGGAGCGTGGGAAACAATGAGAGGCACACTAAAACCAGCACGGCCTTACAAATTAAAACATTGTCTTTAAAACAAACAGACCAAAATGATTATTTCACCGCATTTACACTAGTGCAAAGGGCTATTGTTAAAAACATGTTTGTTTATGAAGCTTTTTGTTCTTACGCCAGGTGGCTTGGACACAGTCACATGCAAGAAAGGGACTAAAAAATTCGTTTTAAATCATTAAAAGCAGCAAATATTCAAATAAAATCCAGCAAACTAATTACAAAAAGCATGAAGACCTCTCAAAAGAAAACTTGGCTCCAGGGAAGCACAGAGAATTATTTACTATACTTTTGCACATGAATCCAATTTTCTGGGCACCTCCTTCGCTAAAATGTCGACACCAATCAAACATACTTTTGCCTAAGAGGATTACCACGGAGGTTAGATGTAATTAAAATGTTGCCCTAAAACATTAATATAAAAGAGCCCTTAAACATCCATAAAGCAGTTTCTGATTTTTAATGGCTCTGCAACACTGACCTCTGCTGGTGAGGTTGAACAGAAGCAGCTTTTATATTGACTGAGTTGAGACTGCTCCGAACTGTGTTGGGCATCTTAAATTAAGTACACCGTAATTAGTAATAGTTACAGATTACTTTTTCAAAATGTAATTGAGTTAGTAACTCAGTTAACACCGTGTAAAATTATTGGTTACATATCAAAGTAACTGACATTATTGCTATGTTCCATAGTATCTAAAACATCACAAACATTTTTATAACTGAAAGATTCTTGCTGCCTAGAATGAATCTTAAACAGTCATTCAGTAAGAATGTTCTTCTGAATATCTGGAATGTTAATTTCCACTAGGAACAATAACATTATAGATATCTAGAACTTCATGGTTTTCAAGGATTCTGAGATTTCTTAAACTTAATTTCTACTCAGTTGTTTATGTTTATTTATTTGGCAGACGCTTTTATCCAAAGCTACTTACAATTTATAACCTATAGGGCATGTTGTGATCTGTGGGGGAAACCGGAGTACCCGGAGGAAACCCACGCATGCATGGGGAGAACACGCAACTCCACGCAGAAGTGCCACAGCCGAGTTTCGAACCTGCAACCTTCGTGCTGCGAGGCAACGGTGCTAACAACTGCACCACCATGCAGCATGCAGTTGTTATTATGGATATCCTTAATTATAATTTCTACTACTAACAACATAGCCAGGGGACCTGGGGATGGACTGTCCAATCTCGGGGGCAGAAGTTGCTGAGGTAGTCAAACAACTACACAGCGGCGGAGCCCCGGGGGCGGATGAGGTTCATCCTGGGTATCTTAAGGCTATGGATGTTGTAGGGCTGTCGTGGTTGACACGTCTCTGCAACATTGCGTGGTCATCGGGGGCAGCTCCTGTGGAGGGGCAGACCGGGGTGGTGGTCCCCATCTTTAAGAAGGGTGGCCTGAGGGTGTGTTCCAACTATAGGGGGATCACACTCCTCAGCCTCCCTGGAAAGGTCTACTCCAAGGTACTGGAGAGGAGGGTCCGATCGATAGTTGAGTCTCAGATTGAGGAGGAGCAATGTGGTTTTCGTCCTGGCCGTGGAACTGTGGACCAGCTCTATACCCTTGCAAGGGTGATGGAGGGGGCATGGGAGTTTGCCCAACCAATCCACATGTGTTTTGTGGATTTGGAGAAGGCTTATGACCGTGTCCCCAGGGGCACCCTGCGGGGGACGCTCCAGGAGTATGGGGTGGGTGGCTTTCTGTTAAGGGCCATTCAGTCCCTTTACCAGAGGAGCGTGAGTTTGGTCCACATAGCCGGTAGTAAGTCGGACCTGTTCCCGGTGAGGGTTGGACTCCACCAGGGCTGTCCTTTGTCACCGGTTCTGTTCATTACATTTATGGACAGAATTTCTAGGTGCAGCCGTGGTGTGGAGTGTGTCGAGTTTGGTGGCAGGAGAATCTCGTCTCTGCTTTTTGTGGATGATGTGGTCCTCCTAGCTTCATCCAGCTCTGACCTTCAGCTCTTGCTGGGTAGGTTCGCGGCCGAGTGTGAAGCGGCTGGGATGAGGATCAGCACCTCCAAATCTGAGACCATGGTTCTCGACCGGAAAAGGGTGGCTTGCCAAACTCTGGGTCGGGGGAGAGGTCCTACCTCAAGTGGAGGAGTTCAAGTATCTCGGGGTCTTGTTCACGAGTGAGGGTAGGAGGGATCGGGAGATCGACAGGCAGATTGGTTCAGCGTCTGCAGTGATGCGGACGCTGAGCCGATCTGTCGTGGTGAAGAGGGAGCTGAGCCAGAAAGCCAGGCTCTCGATTTACCGGTCGATCTACGTCCCAATCCTCACCTATGGTCATGAGCTTTGGGTAATAACCGAAAGAACGAGATCGCGGATACAAGCGGCCAAAATGAGTTTCCTCCATAGGGTGGCCGGGCTCAGCCTTAGAGATAGGGTGAGGAGCTCGGACATTCGGGAGGGACTCGGAGTAGAACCGCTGCTCCTCCGGATCGAAAGGAGCCAGTTGAGATGGTTTGGGCGTCTGGTAAGAATGCCTCCGGGACGCCTCCCCGGGGAGGTGTTTCGGGCATGTCCTGCCGGCAGGACACATTGGAGAGGTTACATCTCCAATCTAGTCCGGGAACGCCTTGGGGTCCTGCCGGACGAGCTGGTGGAGAAGGCCAGGGAGAGGACAGTCTGGAGCTCCCTAGTTGGGATGCTGCCCCCGCAACCTGGACCCGGATAAGCGGAGTAAGACGACGACAACTACTACTAACAACGTAGCTGTTGATGTCGTCATTTGCAATTTTGACTAATGAGAATACAATTAGTACTAAGGTAAATTAAATCATTGTTATTTAAAACATAGATTACCGAGAGGTAAAATTATTGATTAAATATAAAAATGGCTTGCCTTAATACTGTCTCCCTGTGCGCCCTGTTTTCATTCGTTTCTTCACTTTTCTGAAGCACAGTTTGCTTGTTTAACTCCCCTTTTACATATTTGTTCCCACCAATATTTACAGGTTCCTTCATGTTAATGCAATAATTGTCCCAGTCATTTTGTGCACACCACCCCCTCCCTGCCTTCACAATGCGCGCGCACACAAACACACACACACACACACACACACACACACACACACACACACACACACACACACACACACACACACACACACACACACACACACACACACACACACGTTGATTGAATGTGTGTGTGTGTGTGTGTGCGCACGCTCCACACACATGTGTCTGTACATTTTTGCTGTGTGTTAGAGGCTTGTGGTAGGATGGGGGGTGCGGGTTTAGAGCCATTCAGGTCAGCCTGACAGTGATGCTGCGTTTCATTCAACCAGATTGTAGTAACTTTACTTTACATGCCCGATAACGGTAACAGCATCACAACGATTGGAAAAGTAATTAATTAGATTACTCTGTTAACTACAGATTAATGCTACTAGAATCATCTTCAGTATGTTCATTCCGTGTGTTTTGTCAACTTGCATTACTTGGTTCTCTTAAAACACTGAAATCCTTTACCTTGTTTTGCAAACGCTTCGGCTTTGGCAATGCAAGTTCACGCTGTTATACTTAAACACTGTTACTCTCAACACTGCCAATCAGAGTTGGACCGGGACTAAAACTCAGCCCGGGCATTTAGAGCTGAGACCGACCCACCAGTTATTGATGAAAAAACAATGAACATACTTTTTCTACACCAGCTCTCTAACCCTGGACCTCAACATTCCATATCCATCATGTTTTAGTTATTTCCCTGCTACAGCACAAAAACTGTGCTTACTTTGTTTCTTAACGCAACAACACAATGCTACAGAACATCAACAGACTAAGAAAAACTGCTGATAGCAGCCCGTCACGCCACTCCTGCCCACCCTTTTTTGTGTTGTGATTGACTGCACTGTCAGTGCTCTCTGAAACTGTCAGCCCATGATTGACTGACAATGTCAAACATGTAAATGCTGGCAACACACTGCTAGTCCTCTGTATCTAATTGGCCAACAAAATTGGATGGAATTTAGAGAGAGAGGAAAAAAAAACATCGACCCACATTGGGTAATTGGACCACCCGACGATGCCCGGTATGCCAGATGGCCAGTCCACCCCTGCTGCCCATTAAAGAGGTCTTTGTCCTTTTTCTCTTCACCTTGTCCTAAAAAACAAACAAACAAACAAACAAAAAACAGGTAAAACTGTCATCTACATTTTGATATCTACTTTTATTTCACTTGGGACAATGAAACACAAAAATACGTTACGATAGCAAACGCAGATGCAACACAGGGAGAGGTTAAAAGCCAAGACCGTTTTTGAGTCCACCTACAAAACCTGACAGTTTTATGCTATTAAACATTTATAACATCTTTTGTTGTATAAGAATCAACAAACACATTTATAATACATTTCCTTACAATTTTAAAAATAAAAATGAAATAATCAACAAAGAGAAGAACAAAACATGTAAAAATGACTTTTTTAAGGAAGTGGTAAAATGTGGTTAACTTCTCTATAGTACAGAAATGTGACTTCAACAAGTGAAGATTATTATGGTAGTTTATTTCTTTACTTTCACATCCAAAAGGGGTTAAATGAAGGCAACTCGGCTTCTTTGGTTTCTTGACGAGGTTTCGCTTCGAGCTTTGAGACAAATATGGGCAAAAATAGGAATGTCCACTATGATTGGCTGATATTGGCATTAAAATGAAATATCAGAAATTATTGGTATGGATTTTTAGTCTTGGGCTGCGCAGTGCTGCAGTGGTTAGAGCTGTTGCCTTGCAGCAAGAAGGTCCTGGGTTCGCTTCCCAGCCTGGGATCTTTCTGCATGAAGTTTGCATGTTCTCCCTGTGCATACGTGGGTTCTCTCTGGGTACTCCGGCTTCCTCCCACAGTCCAAAAACATGACTGTTAGGTTAATTGGTCTGTCTAAATAGTCCTTAGGTGTGTGTGTGTGTGTGTGTGTGTGTGTGTGTGTGTGTGTGTGTGTGTGTGTGTGTGTGTGTGTGTGTGTGTGTGATTGTTTGTCCTGTGTGTCTCTGTGTTTCCCTGCGATGGACTGGCTCTCTGTCCAGGCTGTACCCCGCCTGATTGCCCATTGACCGCTGGAGATAGGCACCAGCGCCCCCCGCGACCCTACGTGGACAAAGTGGGTTCAGACAATGAATGGACGGATGGATTTTTAGTCTTTTAATGACACAACATTTACATTCCATGCACATATTATATATCAAACGTGAAAAGGACAGAGCTGAGGTTTTATTTTTTAAGGTATTTTTGTTTGGTAGATCTGGGCTAACCAATGGAAGATGTCATATTGTACACAGATAATGTTTAAAGCTCAAGTATGAATGACAGGAGGTGTGTGTCATTGGTTACCTTGGTGTTGGTTTATATTAGTGTCAGGAATGAAGAGTTACGCTATATTGGTGTATTAGCTAAAAAGCCCACATAGAACATCCCAGGTTAAAAGCTGAGCAACTGTCAAAAAAAGCTTAGTTTAGATTATTTAATATCAGCTCACATGTGTTTGATTCATTTATTTATCCATTAACCCTCTGGAGGCAGGCGTTGCAGATTTACAACAGTTAAAACCTACCTACCTGGTTACTCCACATACGTATTTCATTAACATTTTTTAACTCAGAAATACCCCTGAAGGACTTAGTTGTTCGTCTTTTTATCCAAACTTATTTTGAGCCTGAGAGAGTTAAAGGGACATTTCTGCCACAAAAACAAACCACAGTAAAACTACAGAAGTTTGTTCCTTAACTAAATATTGGAATAAATGTCAACTCGTCTTCTTTCCTTCAACAAACTTACAGTGTTCTGACTCCATATCCTGAACTATCTGGGTGGAAAATGATGTTTTAAATCTGCTTCTATATTCATAAAAGTGCTTGGCTGAAGAGGCGTTTACAGCCTGGCAGGCCAGACAGGTTTGACCTTAACTGGCTTGACATTTTTAGTTTGCTTCTACAGAGCAAGTTTTTATTGATTATTGCCCGTGCAGATATAGACTGGGTTCACATATATATTAATGGATTCACAGTAACACCAAGATTTGTTTACAAGAGATAAATAAATCCCTCAAAACACAACAATTAGCGCAGATTGAGTTAATTTTGTTTCCCCGCATTTAAACAGATGTTAATCATAGATAGACGATGTTCTTGTGTCTGTACTTGGAGTATAAGAGTAAACATCACCACAACATGATGTGGTTCTGGGTCTAAGTGTGCATGTTCTCTCGATTAAAACCATTTATCTTGACTCCAGACCTACAGGCCTGTCTCCCACAGCGCTTCTTCAATGAATTATGGGAGCAGGCCTAGAAGGCTGACCCGCTGTAAAAGCTTTCCATCAATAAAAGTATTTTGGCACAATCACCATCGGAAATCAACAATGCTGCATTATATACAAGAAGGGTGGGAGTGTGTGTGAAAGGGACACCAGAGGGAAGTCGGCTGCACCATCATGAGATGATTGAAGCATTGTCATATAATAACATTTTTTATCTTTTTTCTTGCAGATTACACTCATGAGCTGAGATTCTACCTTATCCACATGACGGAGGTAAGAGAAAAGATTGGGTTTGTTGTGTGAAAGGCAGAAATAAAGCGGGTAGACTAGGATCTAATGTGATCAGCCTATTTCGTCTGCCAGCCAGAGGGGCAATAGACTCTGGTCGAAATGAAATTACAGGAAAGACTCAAGGATTAGCAGAAAGCACTAATGAAAACATCCCCTTTTCCTTCTCAGACCTTTCTCTTTTAAACATATATTGTTCACATTTGTTTAAGACATGCAAAGGCAGAAGTCACACCTAAAGATGTTTCAGTAATTGTTGCACAATCAGGCAGCTGAGATTTTAAGACGTTTACATCCAGGCGTGTTGCACACATCAAATCTCTGTAAACGTGATTCATCTGTTTGTTTACGTTTAGGTTCAGTGGGCTGTTTACTAGTTATGAAAATAATCACACTTTCTTCCGTCTGCTGCAACACCTCTCGTGGTGTCTTGTTAAGATGAAAGGAAAAAAGAAAGGGTCACTTAGAGCCATGTGAAAAATTACACAACTGTGTGCAAAAGTCTATTTTCTTCAACATATGAGGAGTTATGTTCTGAAATGGTCACAAAGATTTGTCTTCTCTGGAGCAGCAGGGAAGACAGTCTAATTAAATTAAGGGTGGTTTTATGCCCCCTGTGCTGGGGGCGCTACCCCCTCAACCCTGAGTCGGAGAAGCAGGCTAAAACAGAAGGAAGGACTTGAATTCCCAAACCTTAATTAGAATTTAAAAGAGGTGAAAAATCTTCAAGCAACAGGCCAATAAGTCGGTTTGCTTTTAACTTCTTTGTCCTGCATGGCTGCAAAAGACTCTTTATGTAATCCTAGTGAGCACATTGAAGACATAAATTATTATCTGTTGCACTAAGATGAAAAACTTCCTTTCATTTTTGCAGAGGTCCCATAAAAGCTCCTATAAATCTTTAAAAGTCAGTTTTGTCATTTTAAATCAATGCATTTCATGACTCATCATTTTGATAGCTAAAGACTGATCATCTGAGAAGGGGCTTAAAATATAAACTGTGGAGACTGCTGCTCTAGTTTTCCAAAAGAAATACAAAAATGTCTAGCCTTTGTAGCTCATCTGCAGTTTGCTTCAGCTGTGAAGATCCATCATGGCTTTACTGAGCACATATATACACACCTTGTTTTCTGTAGACGCACGCACGCACGCACGCACGCACGCACGCACGCACGCACGCACGCACACACACACACACACACACACACACACACACACACACTTTCTTACATTGTGTGGAATGTGCTGTGTAGCCTTGTTATAAGCTCATGAATCTTTTAAAAAGGCTCCTCTCTCCTTGAAATTCCACACTGAATGAGACAGGTCTGGGATCTGTCCCCCAGGCTGGAAAAGAGGGAGGAAAAGGCTTCAATATTAGTCAGTCTATTCAATTAGGCAACATTTAAAAATAGAACAGTAAGAGAGTGTGGATAGAAGAGGGTATGAGTAAGTAAAAAAGGTGGTTGCATCAACAGCAGAGAATAATTTGGCCTATATTTGACAAGTTTCCTAATTTTATTTTATATGAACCATATATATTATTTTACTAAATACATGTCATACATTAAATGTTATTCAGATGTCACTTTTTGGATCCTTTTGTGCTGCCATGTGGGTCTCTACTGCCTCTCCAAACATGAAAAAAAAAACTGTTTTCTGTCAGAGTGTGGTTTTAGGAATCATGTGCCTAAAACAATCTGTTTCAACAAGTATCTAATTGTGATGTCACAAACAGGGAAAGTAGAATAGAACCATCTCTTATGTGTAGGAGAGAGCTGTTGCCGGAGGAGCAGAGGCTCTACTCTGGGCCCCTCCCAGTAATCAGAGCTTCACAGCCTATAGCAGCCTGACCAGGGATTGGTGGGTGTGCCCATCAACAGGTTGTTTCCTAAAGTGACATAACCCTGAAACAGCTCATTCTGGAAGGTACTGAAAAGGTCTAGAATAAAACTGTTGAAATTACTTGAAGTGAGAGGCATTTAGTGCAGAGAACGTCATGAACTTGGTTTTCATTAACAATAGAACTATTACAGCTTAAGAAAATTGTCGTAACATGTCTCATTTAACATATGAAACCCAGCAGTTGCAGCGGTGAGCTCAGTTTTTACATCACGAGTTTGATAAGACCTCCTAATTCTGTAGATGAGAAAGCCTCGCACCCCCCCCCCCCCCACACACACACACCCCACCCCCTCATACCAAAGCCTGGAGTGTATGACAGATGTCAGATAACAGGGCAGAGAAATAGCAGTGACATCCTCTATGCCCGTTATTTTCCCAACCTTCCTGTAAGATGCCTCAATAGAATTTCTCTCTCTCTCTCTCTCTCTCTCTCTCTCTCTCTCTCTCTCTCTCTCTCTCACACACACACACACACACACGCACGCACGCACGCACGCACACACACACACACACACACACACACACACAGGATCTACAGTTATCTGTTATGGTGGATTCAGTGGTTCATTTCATACCTCAGGGAGCAAACAGTAGCCACAATAAACACAGCATACAATCCACCATTACAGCTGCTCTCTTATTTCTCACAAGCACAGCTGGAAACACCACGAGATGTTTGTGATATCTTTAACACATAGACTGTTTGTGCTTTTTTTAATGAAAGAAAATGTTGGATTGAATACAGTTAACTCCATCCTGAATCACAGCTGTAGTTTTGGTTTGTTATGTGATTAAAGGCTTTAAGAGTTGTTGACTCTGATTTGTCAGTGGTAAACATTGGAAAAATGTGATGTGAATGTAAAACAAACAGGAGAAAATGAACATGAAGAATGTCAAAAAGGACGATAAAACAGAAAAACACCCAAGTGATTCTAACTATATCGGTTACCACTGACTGCAAGTTAGTGTTTACTCAAAAACTGAATGTGTGTAAAGCGATCGTCTCTAATTAGATTGCTCTTTCTGATTTGTCTGTGTAAAGGTCACGTATGTACACAGAGTCACCAAAGTGGACAAAAGGAAAACAAAAGACGTTTAGGACATTTTCCCATTGCTGTGTGTGTTTGTGGTTAAACACTTTGTTTGGGGTTTGCAGGATTTGTTTTCTGTGCAGACACACTTTTCCAGTCCTTGGTCCTTCTCAGATCTAAGTTCAGTGAATATCTCTTAAACATAAAGCCCTTATTATGACTGTCTTTGTTATTCACATCATACAAGTTCATCAGGAAGGATCACAGGGCTCTTTATGCTTTCAAAACATGCAGCCGTGAGCACAGAACCAAAGGGGCTTGGCCTATAACTTAGTGAGCACCATAAAATGTGTGTTCCTTTAACAACGATGATTGATGAGTTGGGTTGGGATTCTCTTAGTGTCTGTCCAAATGCAATCAATCAGAGTAGTTGTGCGTCACACTCAATGTGTTCTTCTTCTTCTCGGAAACTGTTTTATTTGTGATTTTTTATCTTGTGACTGGCTGGTTATGCACTCTGATTACTATGTCACACTTTTTATTTAGTGTCAGCTAACCCTTCCATGTCACAGGTGTTTTGGGTCTCACTACCTATTTGGTGGATTGGATTACTAAGAGACTAGAAAAATGTTTTCTGGTCTGATAAGTTTTGATTTTAGCTGCATTATTCAGATGGTTGGGTCAGAATTTAGTATCACCAACATTACAGCATGGATCCATCAGTGGCAGATCTAGTATGGGGTACAGTATTTATAGGGACCAAGCATTAGCCCAACATCCTTGTAGAAGGTACCACTCTGGAAATTCCCATTTGGCTCATTAACACCACTAGTGTTTGGACTTGGAATTGCATCCATGTATCACAGGGCATTTCAGGGGGCCAAACTGATATAAACTCATTCACTGCCAATGACGACTAAAGTCGTCATTTGCATTTTTTTTACTGTGTGGGGTCGGAACGAGCCCTCGCACAGTGAAAACAAACATCCCAGCTCTAAAGCTGATCTTCATCCACATACGTCACATGTCACATGATCAGGAACGGATCTCCTCTCCCCAGCGTAGCTGCTGTTTAATGACCAGATTTATAGTGATTCTTTCATCCTGGAAGAAGGATTTGAAGTTCGCTAAACTTACAGCCATTTTTCTGTCCTCTTCTGTATCCAGTGGTGGCGCCAGGGGGCGCTAGGGGGTGCAATAGCTACCCCCGGATTAGTCACTGCACCCCCATAGCACCCCCAAGTAAATATTAGATTTTTTTTACACTTTAATTTTAATTTCAATGTGTGGATGTGATAATATTTAACATACAAAACAAAAATAATCAGTGAATCATCCTATAGATAGTAAAAACTTAAACCAAAACAGGACATTGATGTTAACCTTTGACCTCATTTTCCACCTGCAACACTATAGATGGTTTTCTGTTTGGCTGTATGTGTTTATGATTTCATGGAAAAGTCAGCGATTGTTCATATGTTTATGATGTATATTAATGATTGTTTCAGGTGTTGTTGAGGTTTTGTGCACGCATGTGTATCTGCTAGTGTTGAAGGTGTTTTAGAGAACAATTGGTACGCATGATGACCACTTCCTTCATAGCACCCTCAATAAAAAGACTAGCTCCATCATAGCATCTGCAGAAAAAAATTTCTGGAGCCGCCACTGTCTGATTTGATGATGTCAATTTTGTGAGACGGAACATTTGTAGTCCTATGTGTCTTTTCAGACCAAAAAAATAACTTGCCGCCTGTCTGAGAGGTTTCTTGGCATCAAAATGTGTCTTTTTTTAATTAATCGACATGTTAAATCCTTGGCACAAATCAAACAGAATCAGAAAATATTTTTTTCTGGCAGTAGGGGACCCATGGTCTGGAAGTAGATAGGCATGAGGCTCTCTATGGAATCTGTCCATCTTCACAGGTTCAGGCTGCTAATGGTAGTGGTGTAATGGTGGGAGGGAGGTTTTCTTGGTCCACCTTGGGACTGACTGGTTTAATCACCACAGCCTACCTGAGTAGATTTTATTAGATTATGCACTGATTCATAAAAAAATAAATGGCTGCTCAAACAGTACTGTTACGTCCCCGACAGGAGGTGTCAAAATGTGAAGGAGGGGGTAACATAAGAATTGCGACAGTGGACTTAAAATGGGTTTTATTGTTATAAAATGTTCTAAAAACAAGTGCAAACAGATGGCAAGCATTATTAAAATGCCAAACAAAAACAAAACTGTCAAAAGGCTAACAATAGATCAATTACCAACATTTAAAAACACCTGGTTAACTTATTCTAAAAGCTTTACCAAAACAGGTGTTTCAAAATCCACAGAGTTGATAAAAGTTCTAAAACAACCTATTGACATAAAACACCTGGTTAAAACTTAGGTTAAAAGTTTTACCGAAACAGAAGGTGTTTATAACCAGAGTCAATAAAATTGCATCCAAGTTAACCTTCAAAACGAACCCTCTGGATCACTCAAAGCTTTAACCTTTTAAAAGCTCATCACTCAGAGTTAAAACTTTAAAAGTTAAATCTCATCACAAACAAAGGGGTTGAAAACAAAATGAGGCCTGGAGGACAGCAGAACCCCTGCACTGCTGCCTCCCACACTGCTGAAGGCACAGCCTTTTTATCCCAGGTGTGGGTCATCAGGAGGATTCAACTCAGCTGTGCTGCAGCAGCCTGGAAGAGAGGAGGAGGAGGAGGGGCGGCGTCGTCGGGCGGATCACCAGGCCTGGGTGATCCTGGCTCCTGCATCCCAGTGGCTAGGCTGGTAGCCGTAACAAGTACCATCTAAAGCCGATATGGTTGATAAAATCAAGTGTATCTCTTCATTCAACTTTTTAAATCAGCATTGGTTCTAATTTGTGCTAATATTTGTGTTTGCTAATTTAGTTCATGAAAGCAGAATCGAAACAGCCTGGCTTATTGAACTTTTAACAGGTTGAAGTAGAATTAATCTGTTTAACAGGGAAAAACCCACATTCTAGCCTACGGCCATACATATATATTAAAGTCAAATATTAAGCAGTTAACACACTCATTATGTATGTATGTTAACATTATTTTGAAATAAGGCAAAAAAGTCCTAAAATAGAAATGCATAGATGCATAAAAAGTGCCGTGTATATGTGAAACTCCAAACAATAGATTATTGTGCAAAAGTTAATTAATGTCAGTAATTCAACTTATTGTAATTACAGATATCTACCACTTGGACAGTAAATAGTAGTTGTGTTATAACAGCTGATACTTTTTATGTATGATTACTTCCACATTGTTTCCCAATCCCCTCTACATAATGCTTACTGTGTATTTGTCTACATAGGAACCACTGTTGTATATAGTTTCTTGTCCTATTTTATTTTTTGCATTCTTAGTCACTTTTGTAATCTTTATCGCTGTCCAGAGTTGTGGTAATGCACAGATTTCCACACTGTGGGTTTAAAGTTTTGCCTTATCCTAAAAACTGAAGCTAATATATGAGATTGACTCATTTCAGGCCTTTATTTGTAACAATTGTGATGATTGTGGCTTACAGCTTATGAAAACCCTACATTCAAATTCTCAGACAACTAGAATATTGTGAAAATGTTTACTCAAAGTGTCACACTCTAATCAGCTAATGAAACCAGAACACCGGCAAAGGGTTCCTGAGCCTTTAGATGGTCTCTCAGTCTAAGTTTAATTACTGAATAAATGGACTTTTGCACCATATTCTCATTTTTCCAGTTTCACCTATATTTTCAAGGAATCTTTCCTTGAACCACTTTATTTTTCTGCTGTTTTTTATTCTCATTTCTTCCTTTCAGATAAAAATGTGTGGTTACAGTACAAAGATAAAACAGTGGCACAAATCAGAAAGTCTCCCTGGAGATAATTTTAGCACAACTTTGATACAATTTATTTGACTGACTTATCGTACACTGTCTGATTTACTGAGTAGATGTCTCATTTACATTCCCACAGAGCTGCAGTGATGAAACACCCCCCAATGCACCTGTAACTAGAACGCTCACCTTTGTTCTTTAAATGATTTAAGACTTTCTTCCATGCTCTCCTTTCATAATAGATGTAAACCATAAGCATAAAAGCAGTCCCGTGATTTGTTTTTCATTTTCAATAATTAAGCTCAAACGGATAACTTACATCTACTGAGCAACTTTTTTGAAAATGTGAACAGTTTCACTCGAGTCTTCATAAGTTCTCAGTCTCCGCTCCCTTTGTCTCTTCCTGCCCTTCTCCTCCTTTGCTTGAGGTCATCCTATTTTAGTACTTGCTCAGAATGGTGCTGATCTAACCCAGATTTAGGTGGAAAAAGAGAGAGATGTGTGTGTGTGTGTGTGTGTGTGTGTGTGTGTGTGTGTGTGTGTGTGTGTGTGTGTGTGTGTGTGTGTGTGTGTGTGTGTTCAGAGGAATGGGAGGTGCAATTATGTGTCTGGAAAGTCCGATGTCTGCTGGGTATCTGTAAGTGTGTCAGTGACGCAGGAAGAAAGAGAAGAAGAAAGAGATCATTGTGTAGATTAAACAGAGGAACGTAAAGAGATTAGAGAGGAGCTGGGAGGTTTTCGACCAGCAAAGTCCATCTGGGTCATCACAGAGTGGTCATGGGAAACCTGGCTGACCGAGTTGGGCCTAAGAGGCGCTTTGTCAGGGATGCAAGCTCTCTTCAGCAGCACCTGCTATCTGATAATGGAGATGTAAGTCTCAGAGAAACTCAAATACGTACGAGCATAAAGTTGGTGGATAACCATCCATATTCAGAGGTTGAGTGCGATAAGAAAAAGTTTTATGTTTATGTTTATGTTTATGTTTATGTATTTAGCAGACGCTTTTGTCCAAAGCGACTTACAAGTGATAATCGGCATGTTGCCCTTGAGGCTAACAACAACAATAACAACAACAACATTGACATCCATCATGGAGAGCAGGGAACAAGGAGTGGACGGTAGAGAGGGGGGACGGGTGCAGGCAAGGTGCTAGTTAAGAAGATGCTCTCTGAAGAGCAGGGTCTTCAGGAGTTTCTTGAAAATTGAAAAGGAAGTTGCTGTTCTGGTAGTGCTTGGAAGGTCATTCCACATTTGTGGAACGATGCATGTGAAGAGTCTGGATTGTCCTGAGCGTGGTGTAGACATTGCTAGCCGACGATCCTGTGATGACCGGAGCGGCAGTGGACTTAAAAAGAGATGTGTGTGCAACAGCTAAAATACTTTTCTGGAGTGGCTTTTTTAAAATAGACTTTCATTATTCAGGGACAAAGATCTTTATTAGATTTACATTATGTGGGTTGTGTATCTAGTAATGGCTTATAATGCATCTTTTCACAAGTGAAAGCTGAGATTTCCATTAGCCGTATAGTCACTCATTTACCATCATTTCCAAGAAAACGGCATTAGTATCCAGTTGGCACAATGTGGGCTTCACTAATGACAATAGAATCATGAATAAGCATCACTTACCGAAGCGCAGCTGCAGCAGGGACTCTAACTACTCACCTCGTTTTGTCCCAAAAATGTAGCTGGTCAACTTTAGGCTGTTTTTCTCTTGATCCTGCCAAGTAAGTCACAACCCATTAGGAGTTATTGCCGCAGAAGTAATAATTATCTTGCGTGCACTTGTTGCAGCATAGTGATATGATGATTGAGCGGAGATGAGATAAGCAGATGTTCAGTTAAAGTAGGTGAAATCACAGTGTGTGTAATCTGTGGACCTCCGAGGGTGCTCCATCATCCAGCTAACGTAGGACACTTCCTTGCATACAAATAATGCCTTAGCAAGAGCGCTGTGCAGCTAAAGGTCACATCGTTTGCGATTTATTCTGTGAACTTTGAGGATGCAATAAATAGAGAAGTTTGAACTGAATTACCTTCAGAGACCTTTCACTGTTTGTTATTTTGTTAAGAAGAAGGCGTTGTAATCTCAACATGCAGAATTGTGCAGCTTTTCTTCCAGTTCTACATTCAGTTAAATTATTACTTTTTCCTTTCAGTTGCATCGTTGGCTGCATGACATACAAGCTGTCACATAAAGTCTCTCGACAGGGAATGAATGATGTGCACCCAGGGCTTTTGTCAGCAAAATGCCTTCTTTATGGCAGCTATCTATAACAGGGCAAGAGCAGGAACAGTCTCTCACAGGTTTCGTTGCACAGAGAGTACCATCTTCCCTCTGTCTGAGCTACAACTTGCCCGATGTAATATGGCACAGTTTGGCAGAGCTGAGTGGCTATATATCTAAAGCTAATCACTTAAAGGCCTCCATCTTAGGGAAATGATTGCTGTGGGATCTATGACAGGTACAAAGTGTCCTCATAAACTGCTCTAAATTGTGGTTCTCTCCCTCAGAAGCAGGGCAAGTGGTAATCAGCATTTCAATTATTTATGTACTTAGTAAAAATATATTACAAAAGTAATTGCTACATTAATAATTGATCTGGCATATTACCATAGTTATATATATATATATATATATCCTCTAAGTGTCAGCTGCATTTACATCTTCTCAATTAAACCAGATCTGATATGTAAGAGCGTGCAAAAAAGACAGTTATTACTGTTTGTCATTCAAAAAAAGGAGAAGTGAACCATTTTTGTGCCTTGCGGAGGAGGGAATTATTTAGAAACAGTGCTTGACTTTAGTAAACGTCCTGTAGGTCCTGTCACGTGCTTGTCCTACTCCCCGGTGGCTGTAAGAAAGGCCACGTGCCAAGAACTTCAGTCTACACGCTCTATTCAAGGCGGTTTTGGAGCTCAAAACCAGGCAAACAAACTAGAAATAGACTGAAGAGTGTGGGAAAGCCACCAAGTCAAGCGGAAATTGCTTTTCATTGTGGAATATGAAACATGCAACTCTTTGCTCATTAATTGTTTCATATGAAGTGAATATGATCTGAAGCCTGGAATCAGGCTTTTTTAAATAGCTTTCATCCTGGAGATGGGCCAAGCTGCCATGGGGTGAGACACGGCGCATACGCCGAACAGGCTGTGAGTCTCACTAACTCAGAGAAACAGATGGCTGTAGACATCTCCGTGTAAAACGGGTTGTTATTACTTGAAAAAGCTCCAGATGACTTAGGGTAATAAATTTAGCACACGGGAGCCCAGAACATTGTTACCAAATTATTATTAGCGAATCATTTCTGGAGATATTTCAGTCTGGGTCAGTTATTCAAAGCATCACCGCCATGGCTCCAAGGAGAAGTGGATTTTAAAAACACCTTATAAAAAGTGAAGTGCTGATGGACAGATAATAAGACAGGAAAGTGTAAGCTGCTTCCCTTATCACTTTAGTGAGAAGATGATGTAACCAGCTGCTGCAGCACCATCAGCTCATGTTTACTCATGTGTACTTGGCAGCTGTAAAACCATTAAATGCTGCAGTCTCAGAGCTTCAGCTGATTTCAGGGAAGATAAAGACAAAGACACCAACGTTTGGACAGTTTTAGCTCTTCTATACTCTGTTGGGAAAGAAGAAGTCCTATTTTCATGTGGAACTATTTTTTCATGTATCTGCAAAACAATTCAAAATCACATTGCATTTCATAATTGACTATAACATAAACCATTTAAGAGATACCCAACTTCTCAGTGGTCTAGTGGTATGAGTGTCCACCCTGGGACTGGGAGATTAGGTTTCAAATTCTGGTCGGGTCATACCAAAAACTTTAAAAATGGGACTCAGACAGTGCCTCCCTGCTTGACACTCAGCTTTAAGGGGTTGGATTGGGGGGATAAACCACCTAATAGTTCTCAAGTGCAGCCACTGGTGCAGCTCACCACTCCCCACTTTTTAAAAATCCTCTGAAATAACTAAATAAAATGCCATTACAGTTAAAGGTCTCATTCACTAATTCTTCCAATAAATCTGCTGTATTATGAAGGCCTTGTGAGCTCTTGTGTGCTCCTGTTTCAAGAAGTTTGCCAGAGAAGTGGGAGGGGGCCGGAAAACAACAGAATTAAGAGTCTGACTGATAATATTCATGCTATCTAAACGCCTCACCTTTGACTGGCTAACATCGACACTCACTCCTTTTGAGTAAAAACATGCAACTTTCATGTTTTCTCTCCACAAATAACACAAGTCCGAAACTGTTTCACCATGTTGTAGAGTTGCTAATGCTAACGGTTAGCTTGTACAAGCCAAATTGCGCTCTGTTCTTTCCTGGGAGCATTAGAATAAACACAGCCTTCCGCGGTCATAAACCATGGTGGGCGAGTTCATGATTACTAAGTTTTCCTTTGACATAGAAGGGACTGGCTTTTTTGGCCCCGAGTGTTTTTCCGCCTCTTTTCTTTTGGCGGTTAATTCAGGAGATACTATTTTGATGTTCAGCATGCATATGAAACTCAGAGTGACCAATCGTCTTTTAAAAAGATTTTATAACTATATTTTCTGTTTGATAGAAATAGAAAAAGCAGTAAAACAGGAAATCACTGCAAAAAAAAGTCCATTTGCCACATTATCTTAAAACACCAAACTGTCTTAATCACTTGTATGATCTTTGCCACGTGGGAGCAAAAGATGACAAGTGGGTCATCTCAACCAGGCAGCGTGGGAAGAAGATGCTGGCGACATCAGCTGTCACTGAAGCCATGCAGAACCTGTGCTGAGGCAGTTTAGGTGAGCTGTGTTGACAGCAGACACACTGAAAACTCATCTGCCAGATGGCTCAGGGGGAGGGCTTCAACCAAGGAGCACTTTAATCAATCTGATTAAGGGGAAATGCTGCCTGTATTTTTAGCCACTCCATGGCAGACCAGTAGCCATTCATTGAATTTGGTTTCATTAGTTCTTATGTTTATCTTGAGGAGGGGTAGATTGATCAACAAGAGGGAAAAAATGTCAGATACTGAAAGGGAGAACCATGAAATATTTGAGTTAATGTGGTTCTTTAGGTGATTGTTTTATGAGCAAGACACTCAATCTATTATTCAATTAACCAGAGATTCATTTCTGACCCAACTCAGCTCCTTAAACTGACAAATTACCTGGAAAATGTCTTGTTTCCAAAGCTGCAGCCTCAGTCACTAACTGGATGCTGCCAAGAAATGAAGTGGGAAAAACACGAGCATCTCTAATAAGCTGCTGCTGCTGCTGCTGGGGATTTAAAGGAGTGCAGTGGAATGGCTCCAAACTTAAACATGTTCTGTTGTTCTGCTAAATTAGCATGAAGTTCATCCTGTTCACACAACTCATTATTTCAAATGTAATTTTTATGTTAAAAATAAGTTTCATACCTAATTGGTTCATAATTATAAGAACAAAAATGTTCAACATTTTTCAAACATAACTTTTTCTTTAAAGTGACAGTGTGTATTTTCCCTGGAGATAGGGGGCAGTAGATACCTAAATCATTGCAAGCAAGCAGTATTTTTGTGTTAGAGTAAGACCTTACCAACGGATGCCCATTTGGGCCAAAAGGCTCCAGGGAGTGGAAACTTTAGCAAAAATAACAAGCACATCAGAATCATTTTCATCACTAGCAACAAATGAAAAGGTAAATGTGTAAAACAACAACATTTAAGAATGATGAAAGTTTTGTAATAATTTCTACAAATCAGTAAATGCGTTTTGTCCTCATGGGCTCCCGTAGAAGGACACATGGCATCTAATATGGCGTCTCCCAGAGACTTAAACTTGCTCCCATGTATTTTAGACCAGATTTTTATGGTTATATGTTACGAAGCTGCCGATATTTTTCAACAACTGGGCATTGTTTGATTAATTTTCAACAAAATTTTGATGGATATTTCCAGAAATTAATGGTAAAAATTACACATTGTCTCTTTAAGATCATTAGTCATACCATCCCCATTCATGTTAAATGTGTGCTTCAGCAGGATTGTAGTTTGTCCTCTACCACAATGTTGAGCAGGTTGTCAAATTATGCCAATGATCATTTTGCATGAAAACTAACAGGGTATCCGCAGGCCCTTAAAAAGTCTTAAAAAGTCTTAAATTTGCTTTTCTAAATTTAAGGCCTTGAAAATCCTTAAAAATGACAAATAATCCTTAAATACAGTTTCCAAAGGTCTTAAATTACCAAAGACCCAATGAACAAGAATTTCTAGTTAGTCTTCAGCATTTTTTGTGTATGATGTTGGCGTAAGCGGAACCGTACACATTCAGTTGGTTGTGAAAGGGGGCTATTTTTAGATGAGCACATTAGCTGGTTAAGCTAGTGGGAGCTTGCGCCATGGGGAAGTGCAAGTTTAATAGTAACTGGATGGTTAATCCCACGTTTCCACCGGTTCCAGGCAATAGCTGGAAATTATAACTTAAATTTAATTTAAAAAAATGGCTTAAATTTGGTCAAAGTGGCCTTAAAAAAGGTCTTAAAAAGTCTTAAATTCGGCTCCCTTAAACCTGCAGCTACCCTGACTAATATAATGATGATAACTTGGTATCATTATATAGCCTGTTATAACTTCTTAACAGTTAAATGTTGCATCTTAACTCAACTTTATGTACATTATACTTTTTAAAGGGATATTACGAAACTTTGATATTTTTAAATGCTTTTCTTGAGCCAGTATGTGCTAAAACGACCCTTTACCGCATTAATGAAGTCACTTAGACCCTCACTGCCCTCTGTGGCCAGAATACCACACTTGCAACTTCAGAGTGGTGGGCTGTCCCCAGTTAGACTTGGTAAAGTGGAACTGGCATGACAGTGTTGTAGTCTGCTTCCAACGCATTTCCGTTAGATCGTGAACACAGCTGATTTAATTTATTGATAAACCACCCCTGTAAAAACTAACGAAGGCTAAGGAGACATTGCAGCAGTTCGATGAAGGCGTTAAAAAGACAAACACATAGCGAGAAGATATATTTCACTTTTGGTTTTACTTACTGGACACTAGAGGGTGCTAAAAGCAAGTCAAAACTGCTTAGCATCTCTTTAAAGATGTGCAGCTTGTATCGGAAATCCACATTTCATATTCTCAGATTAACTTTGGTAAGATTCACACGAAGAAGGACATAGCCATTTTCACACAAAGCTTTTCTGTCTCTTACACTTAGCAGCAAAAAGGGGAACTTGAAACTGGCCTGCAGTCATATAATCCAAAATCACTTCCATCTTTTAGTTCTTTTTAAAACACAGAAAGGTTTTATTTACCTGCAACATTTCGTTTGCGGCTGCAAACTTCGTCAGGCTGACGCTGATGGTGGCGCGTCACTTCCTTCTCCATTTATCCGCGGGCAGCAGAGGACGTTGTCGCCCTCTGCTGCCCGCTCTCCCCTCTCCGATGATGCAGTCCCATGCGCGATCCAACGAGTAAACTCCATTGTCCCTGTTCATGGTCCCACATCCACGTCTCCTTATCTCGATAGCTTATTTTATCCATCTTTTGTGTTTCTGTTGTTCGCTGTTTATGATCCTTGTGTTGTCCCAGTCCATTATATGGTTTTCTCTTATGCAGTGATCTGTTACGGCTGACTTCTTTATTGTGCTTTCTGCTTCTTCTTTTGCTGCTCTTGTGTGTTTTCGACTTGCCTCTTTCTCGCACTCCTTTCTATGTTCTGTTGTTCGTGTGTTGAGTTGGCGTCTGGTTTCTCCTATGTATGTTTTATTGCAGAGTTTGCATGGGATTTTGTAAACGACTCCACATTTTTGTCCAGCTGATATTTTGTCTTTTGGGTGCACTAGTCTGTTTCTAACTGTTGTGTATGGTTTTGTTGGTGTGTTTATGTTGTGTTTTTTCATTGTTGCTCTTATTTTTCTGTTATGCCTTTAATGTATGGTAGGGTTATCACTGGTGTTGGTTCTTATCTTTCTGGGTTTCTGGTTCTTTGCTTTGGTTGTTTTTTTTCCTTCTGTAGTTGTTTGTTGTTTTCCTTTGTTTATTGCCCATGTCGAGTATCCGCAGGTCTTTAAAGCGTGTTGTATGTGTTTGTCCTCTTGTTTACAGTCTCTTTCTTCAGTTATCATGTTTGCTCGGTGATATAATGTTCTGATTACTGACATTTAGTGTATGATGGGGTGCTCTGATGTCCATAATAGATATTGGTCTGTGTGTGTTGGTTTCCTGTTTATGTTTAGGGTCCCGTCGGTCTGTTTGGTGATTTTCAGATCCATAAAAGCTATGCTGCCTTCTGTTTCCGACTCATATGTGAACTTTATGTTGCCTGTGTCGTCAATGTTATTCAAGTGTTGTGTTCATGTTTCTGTTTGTCCTTTTGGTATGATTTCCAGTATGTCGTCTACGTAGAGTTTCCATAGTTTTTGTCTGACTTCATTTGTGAACTGTGACTGTTGAGAGGTAAACTGGGGATTAATGGAGACCAGTGATTTGCTTTATTGATGGCTGAAGGGAAAAGCCGACAGCTTAAGTAGCTTGTTTGAAGGCAGTGAATCGTGGAGCTGTTTCAATTCCAGCATGTTGAATGCTCGGTATGCACACATTACAAGTTACATTGCATTACATTCGAGAGATTAGTGATGTGTTATGGCCACCAGCCTGGCCTCTTCAGGTGGAGGAGCCATCCAGCCCTGGTGATCAGCCCGAAACCGCCCGTCCTTTTCCTCTCTTCCAGGCTGCTGAGGAGCACAGCTGAGATGAATCCTTCTGATGACCAACACCTGGGATAAAAAGGCTGTGCCTTCAGCAGTCTGGGATGCAGCAGTGCAGGGGTTCTGCTGTCCTCCAGGCCTCATTTTGTTTTCAACCCCTTCATTTGTGATGAGTTTTAACTTCTAAACTTTTAACTCTGAGTGATCCAAAGGGATCTTTGTTTGATGTCTACTTGGTTGACTTGGTTTTAAGGTTAACATCGTACTTTACCGACTTTGGGATTTTAAAACACTCAGTGTTTTTGTAGTGCGTCGGTTTTTATTATCAACTTGAGTTTTAGTTTTTCAAAACACCTTCTGTTTTGGTAAAACTTTAACAAAGTTTTAACCAGATGTTTTTAATGTTGATAAGTGGTCCTTTAAATGTGAACCTTTTAGTCTTGGATTTTTGTTTGGCATCATTTTGATAATGCTTTCCATCTGTTTGCTCGCTTGTTTTAAAACCTTTTATAACAACTAAACCCATTTTAAACCCACTATCATGTTTCTTATGTTACCCCCTCCTTCACATGATGTAAGGCATCCTGCAGCTCTGAGACCTGTGTTTGAAATTGAATCGGCTGGTTCTTATCTTTTTTTTTTTAAAGTTTTTGAATAAAGCTACATAGGGACTGCTCGGTTTTGCATGGAGAAAGTAACTCAGAGTGTTGTGTTTGTGTGTGTGAGTCACTGCAGGTACATTTCACTTTGTGCAATCCTGAAATGTTTTCTCTGAAACACGACAGTGGGGTGTTTCCCTAAAGTCCTCATCTCCTGAGGCAATGTTTTCAAGAAAGATTTGCATTGTTTCTTTTTTTCAGTCGTCTTACTATAAAATGTGTGCCGTTCAGGAAGCAGTGGGAACATCATTATTTCTAGTATGATGAGTCATTTTTCACTTCACCCTGGAGCTTTTAAGGAACTTGAAGCACTGATGACCTTACTCAACATGTGGAATATGCACACAAGAACAGGAAAACAATCTAAGAAATGTGATTTTTGCTGTGCCAGTTTCATCCAGAGGCTGGTCCTTTATGTGTTTAAAGCATCATAAGGCTTTGTTGTACCCTATTCAAGTCTAAATGATGGATATCAAAGAACATCTACATCGATTTCTGCCTGTTCTCAAAAGGAATCGTTTTCATCATCTCATACTGCAATTGAGCAGTTGGGCTCAATATCATAAATGCTTCTCAGCAGTCTCTTGGCAGCTTATCTTACTGGGATTTGTCTTTTTACATCAGTTTTAGGATGAAAACGTGTCCTTATGTTTTCCTAAATGTAGCGTTAGCATTGCCGGTACTAATACTGGCTATTTCCTCACATCAGCCTCACGCACAATAATTCAGATTTTACTGCTAAGCTCCATAACAACAGCAGCAATGCCTCCCTTTGATAACACATCGAGGGGCATGGAAAGCGACAAGCCCAAGTCTTACCAAATGAGTTGGGCATGCTATGGCTTTCGCTGCCAGAAAACAGGCAAATAAACTAGCTACATGATTCACCACTGACCAGGGCAGCGAGCATCAAGACAAGCCCTGAGGACTTCAGTCAATCTGCGAAGACTTGCACAAAATGAAAAATTTCTATTCATAGCCTGACTCGTGCCCGAAAATGTCAGGACAAATGTTTCTCCCTGACACTTCCTGAACCAGAGCAGATGAGGTAGATGGAAATTGTTTTATAAGACAGTGAGAAACAATGGGGAATGTGTGATTGAGCACCAGAGTTTTGCATCATTTTCATCATAAATCAAACATGAAAAATGGTGACAACACCTCCACACTACAGCAGTTTATTGACTAAAATGGATTACATCAGAGAGGAAGAAATGAAAACAACTCACTCAGTGTGGATTTAATACCTGTTATATACAAACATGAAACATTTTGTTTTAAGAAAGAAAATTACACAATATTATTATTATTATTATTATTATTATTGATGTACGATATCCCTTTTTTATCTGATACAATTATATAAGTACATTTTTTTCAGATGCCAATTTAAACCAAAACCAATAAATGTGAGGTGCCCCCTTTGATATAAAAAGAAAACAGTTGCTTAGCAAATAGGGAGCCTAATGGGCCATTCCCATCTGTACCGGGTCGGCCCGGGCCGGGTAGCCCCAGTCGGCCCCAGCCTGGCCCGGTTGATTCCACACATCCTTGCCTTAAGCCCATGTGGGCTGATTCTACCCACCAATCAGAGGCTTGCTCTAATGGAAGGTGTGAATTTGCTGCCAGCAGTGGGTGTGTTGGCCCTGGTCGGCCTGAAGCAGACCCCCTCGAGAAGAGGGCTGAGAATGAGCCTTGGTTGGCCCGGAAAAATACCAAGCCACCCAGATATGTAAACAACCTACGCTACCCGGCTCAGGCCGACCCGGTACAGATGGGAATGGCCCATTTGTCACACTCATCTACTTTTGCACCACAGGGCTCCGGAAGAACGAAAAAAATGAATGCAAGTCAGTGGGGCTAAAATGCTATTTATGTGCCATGGATTTCACATATGATGTCCATAAATTTTAAAAACACATTTCGATGCCAAGAACATGCTTATTTTCTAACGGGGGAACATTATTTTAGGTTTTGTGTGAAAATCAGTCCAGGACTACAAATGCGCATCACCAAAGTGACGTCACCGAACCAGAAATTGAGAAAAGCAGAGGAAAAATGGCTGTACGTTTAGCGAACTTCAAATTCTTCCTTCAGGAGGACATGACCATCATAAATCTGGCTATGTGGTCAGTAGCAGGTACCCCAGGGAAGAGTAGCTTCTGTGGTGACGTCATATATGCGGCGTGCCACTGTCTGATTTGTAGTCATGCTAACGGCAAACTTTTACAAGCTGATAAATGTCAAAGTACGTGACTGGCGTGGTTGAAACACACATCATTACTTTTCATTTAAATTGAAGTACAACACATGTGATCCGGAGAAAAAGCCCCATTGATTTACATTCAATTTTTGTTCTTCTGGGGACCCATGAGCCGACCGGAAAGAGAGGAGACTTTAGCTCCCTATAGCGATGGCTGATTCAAATTCAAGCGTCAAGCACACTTTTAACTCATTCACTGACACTGATGACTAAAGTCATCAGGAACGAGCTTGTGCAACTTGAGAGTAAACATCACGACCGAGCTGCAGGAAGGCAATTTTCTGGCCCGTGCTGGTTGTTCGAACAGCGCCGTGTCGTGACCTGTGACTAACTTGATCGCTGATGATTGGTTGGGGGAAATTCTGTAATTCTAAGAGTCTGTGAAAAGGCACACAGGTAGTATTTATGGTGCGAGTGGTGTTGCAAGTTCCCACATGCCAAAGACAGTGGCAAGAAACGGAGTCAACAGGTGGGCCACAGAGATAAGATTGGACCCACACTGAAACACACTGAACTTGCACATGCGAGTAAAATCAGCCAGAAGACAGGGGCCCAACTGCACAACAAGCATCCAAGCTGGGACAAAAGAAGATCAACTGAAGATAAAGCATCTCAGAAGTGGACAAACCCTTCAGAAAGAATCCAAGGGATCAGAACTTGCTTCTGCGAGTAAAATTGGGCAAAAGGTCAAGAAGTGTCTGACCCAGCCATCAGCAGGAGAGGTGGAACCAAAGCCTTCCTGAAGAATGCTGGACTTCGGAAGAAACTGAAGATCTACTGCAAAGATGACACCAAATGGCCTGTGTTAAGCTAAAAAGCCTTCATGAAGAATCCTGCACGTAGTGAAAATGACACCAAATGTCTTGTGTTGAGCTAAAAAGTATGAAACTGATGAATGACCCCATGACCTTGCTGTCGTGTGATAATGATGGATGTGTAACTGGAAAACTTTTACTTTGTCTAAGCTGACCCAAGAAGAGTATAAAAAGAGCAGCTAGAAGCAGAGCTGACACAACAGTTGGGGCAGTCGACAGTGAGAGACAGAGCAGATTTGGGATAGAAGAGGTCAGGAAGATTTTAGCATTAGCATCCTCCACAGGGATAGATTATTTTTATATTTACTCATTTTTTTGTATTTTGCAATTTTTGAAGAGAGTTAGTGAGCGTGTGTTAGAGGGTATTAACCTGAAGCTGAAGAAGACTTAGAGTTGGTGTAAGCCAACTCATTATTCTTAGTTAATTATTAGGATTAATTTATCCTTGGGGGTAGTGATCAGTCTTATATCTACCCATTTTTTGTATTTTTTAATCTTGTAATAAACGTTTTGAAAAATAATCCACATTCCTGATTCTTAAAGGTCCTCTTTAAAGGTTCGAGTTGGGGCCCCGACCTGAACAATAAGGAGAGGTAAGCACATTAATTACAGGTTCCTGAATTATCAGGATTTGCTTTACGGTTCGTGACAGATTAAGAAAAAGAAACCTTAAGTAAAGAAGCTAGTCTTCTCCTCTCCCGTGAGTAACGATATGTCTTACGGATGATAAGCCAAAACATTAGCAGGTTAAAATAGGCTCTGTTTGCAAGTGTGAAAAAGTCTCCGCCAGCGTGGGAAGGTTGGATTAATTAGATTAATTGATAAATCTATGTTAGCCTGATCAACTAACAAGAATCATTTTCTAGTTACCACCGCCCACAAAAGCTGACAGAGGCGCAAATTAATCCTAATATAACCCAAAGAATTGTCAGCGACGGTTGGCCACCCGCTGAACTTTGCCCTAGTATCTAAAACCACTAGATAACGGGAGTATCTAAAAGGAAGTGTGCTATCGCAAAAGAACAAGTATGGCATGTCATTTCTCCTTAAAATAGGAAACTGATTCTAATTAGGGAGTCCAAACCAGGGTCTAATACAATAAAACTCACCGACGCTCCACGAACCCTGAGAAAGCAGCGCAGTCTTATAAGTTCTAACGGAACTAGGTTTTAAAGGAACCGACAAATAGGACACGCTCGCGACAGTGGAAGTGTCTAAGTATAGATACTGGCCCTAAAGGGTTAGTTGACCATGGAGTTCATTTGTAATCTCTTTGAAAGATGCTGTGGGTTCTTAAAGGGACACTTGGCAAATTTTTCAAATTCCTAAATGTTTGTGAGCCAGGATGTGCAAAAATTACCCATTATGAAGTGCCACCCAGCCCATATCGACCCCTGTGACCAGAATATCCTACTTGCAGCTTCACAGTTGCCGGTCTGCTCTGTTGGAAATCGAGCTTACATACCTGTTGCTACAGTCTGGTTCTAGCACGTTTCATGTATGTTTTAGATCATCGACACAGCTGATTTGTTTAATTTACTGATGAATCACTCTTCTAGACACTAAGGAAGGCAGGGGAATGCTCCAGCTGTTAGATTAAGGTGTTAAAAATACAGCGAGAAGATGGTTTTGGTTCTACAAACTGACACTAGGGGGTGCTAAAAGCAAGCCCAAACTGCCTAGTCTCCCCTTTAAATTTTTATTCAAATGAAACTGTAATGATGTGGAATTACATTTAATTAATGAGCCATAAGGCGTGGGATTCCATAGGAAATATGAAATCCACCTTACAGATCGCAGGGTTATTTAAACCAGAAGATTGGATCTTTTTATTGCAGAGATTAGATAACCGTTATGTATTCACTCAGAGACAACAGAATAGAGAGAGTCAAGTTTAAAAGTTAAGAATTTTATTACTAACAAATTAAACTAGAATGACTTCAAAACTAAATGTGTAGTGTAACTAAAAATGGATGAGACGGTGAATGGATGACGTGTGATGTTAACTCAGAACCAGCAAATCCGAAGAAGCGATTGTTCTGACGGGAACTGAAGATGTTGTTTTGCATTAAGCTTTGGTTAGCTTCAGAAACACATGAGACACCATCATGCCGGTCTACTTTGCCTTCGGTGGAAGTCCTCTGTAGATCAGGAATGTCGAGGTCTAGTGAACCCTCTCTGGAATCGAGCTGGTAGGAAAAGCCGCGGTTCCGATCAAACCCGTCTTGAGTTACTTCCGGGCACACGACACGTTTATTGGCGTCTGGTGAAACCCAAGCTTTGGTCCGGAAGGTGGAGCTTTTGTTCTGAAAGGAGCTGTTGCCGCTGGTTGGTATAGCGACTGGATTTTTCAGCTTGTCGTTGTTCTTTTGGTTAAAGAGTTTTAGATCAGGATTGGCCACTCCGTCACTTTCTCTGGAACACTTTGAACTGGCGTTAGAGCTGACGTGGCATAGTTTTATACTTCGGATGTTATGGTTTATTGTAGAATGAAAATTACCAAACACCGTCAGAAGCATGCCTCCGTCAGATCTGTAAGATTCTGATTGGATCAGTGAAAGTAATATGTTATGTCTTTTTAACACTACGTGAAATGAGTCCTGTTGGAACACTCAAAGTCACAGTACTTATTATATTCTATAGGATCATAATAAAGTAATTAATATTTTGATTTCACAGGTCGGTCACATCTTATTTATTGACTAATACTTTGATGGATTAGCTTTATTAAAATAGAGTTCTTTGATTAATTAAAAGAAAATAGTTCATTCTTCGTTCTTCAGGTTAGAAGGAATGCATGAGACCTTGAGTTATATCTCATGCAGACTAGTCTTGAGCAAAGAAGGGAAAAATAAGAGTCATTCCATTCCGTTACAATACATATCTTCATTTTTTTTCATTAATTTTCCTATTGCTGTGTTTGCAGTGATGTGGGCGTATGGACCAATCTGGCATAGTGAAGAGAGAGCTGAGTTGGAAGGCAAAGCTCTGGATTTACCGGTCAATCTATGCTCCTACCCTCACTTATGGTCACGAGCTTTGGGTAGTGACCAAAAGAATGATATCACGGACACAATTCAATTCAATTCAATTGTACTTTATTAATCCCAGAGGGAAATTACAGTGGCCGAAATGAGTTTTCTCTGCAGGGTGTCTGGGCTCTTCCTTAGAGATAGGGTGAGGAGCTCGGTTACCCGGGAGGGGCTTGGAGTAGACCCGCTGCTCCTTCATATCTAGAGGAGCCAGTTGAGGTGGCTCGGGTATCTAGTTAGAATGTCTCCTGAACGCTTCCCTGGTTAGGTTTTCTGGGCACATCCGACCAGGAGAAGACCTAAAGGAAGATCAAGGACACATTGGAGAGACTATGTCTCTCTCCTGGCCAGGGAACACCTTAGGATTCCCCTGGAGGAGCTGGTCCAAGTGACTGGGGAGAGGGAAGTCTGGGCTTCCCTTCGTAGGCTACTGCCCCCACAACCTAACCCTGGATAAGTTACCGAAAATCGATGGAGGAATTTTTGAATATGATCAGTCTGTCTGAGTTCAACATTCAGGCTGAATGTGAAAGTAGTCTTCTACCCCTATTTCCTGCATTAGTTTCTGATAGAAAACAGACAAAAAAACACTTTGTTCAGAAAAGCCTGACAGATTTACATCACACTGTCACTTAACATTAATGGACTCACCCATCTTAGCTCACAATGGGGAAGGGTGTTGTTGTTTTAGCATCCAGAAAACAACAGAGAATAGGTGCTTTTGTAGGACACACCATGCCGGCAAATCGGTGTAATATTACTGCAATGGTATGTCTATAAACGCGCCATGCCGGCATGGCGTTGCGCGAATATTTCAGCATTCGTTCTGCCTCGCTTGGTAGTAATATTGCCACATCAGCCCCTCGCCTCTGACGGCTAAACGCGTGTCAGCCCCTTCTAATCCCTTTGGAGCAAGTGTGGGAGGCCCCCCCGCAAAAGAGGGTGGTCACGTTAGTCACGTATACTGCCCGCCGGGTGCTGGCCGGAAGGAAAGCCAGCTGGACGGACGCGGAGACCATGGAGCTTTTGGCCATGCGAGCGGACGGACAGATTAGTCGCCTTTTTACGGGGACGGTGAGAGACAGCCAGCTGTTCTACAGAGTGGTGAAAACACTGGCTGAGCGGGGCGTCAAGCTGGACAAAAAGCAGATCACATCAAAGCTAAAGGTCCTGAAAAAGAAATTTCATCAGTCTGACGTGTCTTCTGTCCGAGGCTGAATGCACGACCCTGTATGTCACATGCAGGGGGGCCGCCCAGCGACCTCCCTATATCTCGTCTTGGTTGGAGAGGTACCTGATAGCAGTATATTCTAGCTTCAGCTTTGCTACTATAAATGCCAAAACCCTCCCCGGGGTGCCGCGGCAAATCCCGTTTTGAAAACGCTATGGGCCTATAAAAACAGCTCTTGTCTCAATAGTACTAGCAACTCCATAACACAGGCATGCCAGAGAAAATGACTTACTAGGTATTCATTCCTACTAGAGACCACTGCAAATGTTTTAAAAATATGAGTGAAGTTAACCTTTGATAATTTGTATTGGTATTTAAAAAGAAGATGCTTTTAAAATTGAATTCAAAAGAAAGGTTTAAAGTAAACTTTAGTCATTATAACTTCTGTCTGTTTCAAGTTATTTCAGTGACCATACAAAGTTCTTCTTCCTTTAATAGAAGAGTGTGAACCATTTCAATCCATTTTGGATGCATTTCAATATAGCCTCTATGTCTTTAAAGGGACTTTACGGAGTTTTGAATTTTTTTGCTCGCGATTGCCCCCTCAGGCCAAAAGCGTAACGGCAGCTTCAATAGTAGGCTCGTGCACGAGGCGCGCATGATGTACGTGCACACTCCTTAACGAAAATAACTGCTGAGACAGTCTCGTGTGTGTGTGTGTGTGTGTGTGTGTGTGTGTGTGTGTGTGTGTGTGTGGCCCGGAGGACAGAGGACAGGAGAACGCGCAGCTAATTAATTAAATAATTTGGTTCTGTACCTTTCTCTTCAGCACAGCCGACAAAGGTTTATGATGGGTCACCCCGGGTTTCCACGGGAGCCGTCAGCAGCACGTTACTGCAGCAGCACGTCTTGCTCGCGTAAGCTGCTGCTTGGCCCTTCCCACGAGACGCGAAGCAGCAGGGCAGCAGCTGCCACCGACTGAGCATGAAGTCACACGAGTGACTTCGTCAGTAAACACAACAACAAGCAGGAGAAAACTACAACATGGTTTGTGTTTTATGTTCTGTCCGTTTTATAATCGCCAATACGGACCTGAAAAACAAAGGAGACCGCTAGCTAGGTGATAACTTCTCACGGGGACGCACAGTTAGTAACATTTTTTAAAAGTAAAGCAACCGGAAGGCAGCACGTTCTTTATTCTGAAAATCTCTGTAGCTTCTCTCCATTTCCGCGTCTGATTTCCTGTCTTTCCTTCCCCAAAAATGTCGAACTTGACCCGTTTCAGAGGCGTCACGTGTAGAAAATAGAACCGGCGCGTAAAGGCCGCGACATGCTGCTCCTGAGACGCGGCCGACTCGCGCTGCTGACGGCTGCCGACGGATGCCGACGGCTCCAGTGGAAAAGGTTCTGTTGACCACAGCGGTTCCTATCAGCAGCTATGACGTGCTGCTGCAGTAACATGCTGCTGACGGCTCCCGTGGAAAGCCGGGGTCAGTCTCCCTGCATGCTCAGATCATTCCCTTCCCTTGCTTGAAGAATTGTTCCAAAATGAAAGTTGAACCCACATCTTTTTTATCTGTGAATTCAATGCCGTTTGGCGAGTTTCAAATAAAAATTTGGGCATCTTACTGTAAAAAATATACCATTAATGTAAAACACTAACTCTAAATAAACTATATTAACATCCAGAATCAAACCCAGGTCTTCCACACAAGAGTCTGACATCTTACTAAGTGAGCTATAGCACCAGTGACGTCTCTTGTATCTGTAATATTTATATCCTTCATGACAGCTGAAAAAACGTTCAAAGAATGGTTCGGAGCGAAAATGGCAATTTTGTTGCTAATTTGCAGGAAATTTCTAAAAGAAGGTAGCTAAGGGTCCTCAGAAATGTAGCTAGGTTCATCACTAGGCATTAGGAACAGCGACAAAGTCGCTGAGTTGGCACTACCTCACTCTCTGCTGCTAAAGCTACGGATAGCAAATGCTACGGGCTATGCCTGAGCGTGAACGCGCATGAAGCAGCCTGCTCGACCCGAGCAACTCTCTTTTTCTGTGATTTTACAGAAAAACAGGCAATCACAGTAAAAATGCCAGGGCTCATTCTACAGGACCAGGGCATTGCAGGAGAATGTATGAAGAAGAAATTTATTATTTCTATACATGTTTTGGCTGTCAAACTTCCATAATGCCCCTTTAAACACAGCATTACAAAAGTGTTCAAAGTACTAACATACAAGTATATTAACATGTGAGTGCAATTACCATAAATATGTTTTAATTCCCTCCAACTGGGGATTCCACAATGGTGCCGTAAAATTACGAGCAAAATTATTTTCTTTTATGGTAAGAAGATATTTTTATTGTTATTTTACTGGTTAAAAATGATACTGAAGTCAGTGTTTTACTGTAAAAGAAAACATTCTAACTTGAAAAAAAAACGAAAAAAAAACATCGTTACTTTGAAATGTATATGAAAATAAACTATAAAATAAAATTTGTGCTACTAAAAACATTTTTTCCCACTAAAAACAAAATTGTAAGAGTTTGTAAGTTTCCTCAATACATAGAATCAATGCATAGAATGAAATAACTGATTAACTGCCATAAAGGTCATAACCGGTTCAAATGGCTTTGTCTGCTTAATTGCTGTTCATGTCTTTTAACTGCACTTATAGTAGTGATGTGTCGGTCGTGAACGAACCGGCTCTAAGAGCCGGCTCTTTGAAGTGAACGACGGGAGACGGCTCGTCATTGGGAGCCGTCCCCTCCCTTCCCCCCTCCCCTGTTGCTTTGGTGAAAGCTACAGGCGATTGGTCAACATGTGTGACTGTGTGTCCAGACTGTCCACACACAGGGCAGTAGGGGCGGGGAAGAGGGAGGATCAGACTCAGACACACAGCAGAGCACATGCGGGTGGAGGGAGACGAGAGGGAATGAGGAGGAGAAAAAAGGCGAGCGACGAAGACGGTGAGAAAATGAGCGCCAGCAGTCGGAAAGTGGAGATTTCTTAAAGTGTTCAGTTATTAAATCCATAGAAACGATAAATATTTGATATATTGCATTTTTTTACATTAGTAAATGATTTTGCTTATAGTTTAGCATTATTTTGGTTGTAAATGTACTCCACGCAACAGAAAATCTGAGGAGCCACTTGGGAGCCGAAAGAGCCGGCTCTTTCTGGTGAGATGAGCCAAAAGAACCGGCTCTCTAAAAAGAGCCGGAATTCCCATCACTAACTTGTAGCCGTCAAAAGCGTTGAGTCAGTAGTGACATCGGTATTGAACAACAGCACAACCTTCACGTGATGTCATGAGTCAGGTCAAGAACAGACACTTCCCCCCGACCCATGGCTCACCCAGATCTCACTTAAATGCCGCTAAGCACACTGGGAAACAGGAAGTAAACTCCTTAAACCATTACCAGCAATAAAGCTGATTTTTTTCAACAAATAAATGTAAAAATTATAGACTTTTAAGGAAATTTAGCATTTAAAGAAAAAACAATGCAAGAGTGCTTTACAGTAGAATTATGTATTTTTTACAAAGATAAAATTTACTAATTAGAGTTTTCACCAAACAACTTATGTACGGCAACTTCACGTGAAATTAACAGTTTTGGATATATTTATATATCTAGATATATTTATAGTTGACAGGTTTTCCTGTCATGGTTTTACAGTTTATCACTAGTAAATATACAACTATTTTTCATAGTGACAACAGAAAGGTTAATAATCTGCTGAAGCTAAGATAACTTTCAGCAAATTTAGCAGTTATAGAATAAATGCCTTAGTATAGACTTAAGTGAATGAAACACTGCAGGAGCAAAGGTGTTTTAGTTTATTTGACTAAAGGAGGAACAAATAGTTCCCAATCCCATAAACCCACCTCCTTAAACATTTCCTCTTCTGCTCCTCTAAGATCAGACAACAATCAACGTTTGTTGATGGTTTGCAGATGGCTGAAAGTTTTTTTTTCTCCTTTTATCCGACCAGGTTCTGACTTCTAATCAGTTTAGCACCGGTTCTCAGGCCTTCTTTCTCATATATTTCCAAGGGATGTATTGATTTGTACGCTTTTAGCGAGCGCTATCTAGACTTTCACAATCATTTTGTCAGCATATCAAATTCTGCTTAAAGTAGCTGCGAGCCATTACTCGGTTTCACTAAAGGTGGCATTTCGACGTCCAAGGCACAAGTTCAAATACCAGCCGAATGTCGAGTTCAAACCAGGTTTGGAAACTGTGTGAAAATGCAGGACTCTCAGAACATGTGTGTAGTTGAGTTTAGCAGTTTAGATATTTATGTTCTCTAGACTGAATTGTCACGAACATACTGGCTCCGATTACAAAGGTGTAATGAGCCAAATTTAGCTTTAAACTCACATCTAAAACCGTTCTCCCTCCAAGCTTCGCTGCTTTGTCTTTATTTCTCTGACACCTAATTGCCTGCTATCTTTTCCTCCAACCCCTTTCTCACCCTCCCCTCCCTCTTTCTCCCTCTGTTTGTAGAAGTGTGACTGCCTGCTCAGCCTGGAAGCCTACTCGGTGGACCAGAAGCACCGTGTGTGTCAGTGCCTGAAGGACAACATTGACAAGCAACTCCAGCTTCACCGGAGGGAAGCTACCGTTCCGCATTTCGAACAGGTAACACTCACAGATGCGCACCTCCAGAAGCATTTCCGCTTTTACATCTGAGTCCAGGGAGGAATAGACTAACACATCAACACATGGGGTTGCATATGATTGTCCAAATCCCCCACGACAGATGCCTTGTGAGCATCAAAACATTTTCCCTACCGCAGTTCTGTTGGCATGTTCAGTGTTTTATTTGGTTCTCCTGAAGATGCTATCTTCTCTTCTAGCACTGATCAGCTGGCAGTTCTTTTTCTTGCAGATTAAAGTTTTTTTTCTGTATTTAAGTTATAACCCTCATCGGTGAGGTGTTGTCTCAGTGATTGGAGGTGTAGTGGCACTGCACTCAACACATTTAGATAAAAACCTGCTTCCCATGTGGTTATTTGTGACTTGTCTGCTCTCGTTCTTGTGGATTTTATTGACATATGTATGATCATCTTCCATCTCACAGTTCTAAGTAACAAAGATCTATCGTCAGGACACGAACATTTTACTTTAAGTCAACTGCAGATGAGTAAAGATCCACTAACGAAGTAAGTTTCAATTTCATGGTTTTGGCTCGCGTTTGCCGGCGTGTCGGCAAACACTTTCTTATTTATCCATCCACAGATACAAAGTGACACCAGCTTTTTGTTGTTTTTGTGTCAGTCTGCTAAATGTGGTGCAACTTCACCACCCTTTCAGTTCTGTTTGGATTTGAAAACTGTAAATAGAGCTGCAATACCGAGAATGACTCTGAAATGAGAGGAGATTCAGGTGATGGTTGTGTGTTCCACGCCGTTTGTAACCTCTTTGACATTTCTCTGTGATTCATTCCCATCACATGTGTTTCACCCCCCATGGATCTGTTACACTTTTTTTGATATAAGTCAAAAGAATCAGATTGACTGAATTGAATCTATGTTGTTGTGGCCGAACAGATCATGAATATAAAATATTATTGCGCACTGTCTTAGGAACTGATGGTCATCCCCTTGTTCCTGAAACTATCAGACTCGTCTCCTGCGTGTTACAGGAAGTGTAAGATTAGAAAAAAAAATATTTCTTATCAGAGGCAACCTCCCAGAATTAATGACACTAAATGGTTTTAAGACCATAGTTAACTTTACAGTCTGAGCTTTGTTGGTGTTATAATTTTTGATTCGTCTTGGTCTAATGATAGCGGTCTGCAGGACAGCATCCCGTGGTTCCTAAATACAAAAATAGCACCTGAGTCTGTGCTGTAACTGATCCTAAAGTGCTTTTTCTGGCTTCTGTCACCCTGATTCAAGTGAAGCAGCTGGGCAGCTGTGAGTGAATTTAGTGTCCCGGGGTGGTCATTTAGACAGCTTTCCTGGGAAATCTACTAAAAAAATGTTTTCTTTGTTTTCCTCTCAGCTTACCATATTTAGATAAAAACTGGTCTACCATTCTTTGGACCAAATAAGTTAAATAAACTGATATTTCTCTCTATATATATGTTGTTTATAATTTACTTTCCTTTTTTTCTTAATGCCTGCTCATTTATTTGCTAATGCTTCTTTTATTCTATCTTTCATATGTAATGAGCAGCAGAGACATCCCATTCACTCTGCAGTTCATTAGAGTTTAGCTGAAAGGTGATTAAAAGCCTTGTGCAGATGACACACCTGTTGTCCATCAGGCCTTTATTTCATCAGTGCATTAAAGAGAGAATAAAACGAAGGACAATCCGGTTGTCTTTCATCTCTGTCTCTCTGCTTGTGCCTCTATTTGTTTACCCCGGTCTGTGTGTGTGAGTGTGTGTGCGCGCAGTTTTTATCCAAATACCTTGTGATATTTAAACTGCTTTGAGGGGAAATTGTTGAACATTGCTCCCTAATTCAGTAAATGTTATCTCTTGGAGGTTATTTTAAAGATAAACTCTCTAATTTTATGTTTGTTCTAAAGTTCTCCTGCTGAAAGGTGTTTGGCAGCATTGTAGTGTTCCACAGCAACACGGTGGCTCTTGGATGTTGCATTTCTTGCTTGTGTCCACCCATCGTCTCTGTCAGTTATGTGCATCCAGCTGAATAAATGAAAACATTGACACACACAGTGGTGTTCAATGTGATCAATAACCAAAGAACGTGGCAGGCATGCTGAGTCACGTAAGTCAATGCTGCTTAACTGGTATTTAACAAACTTTATTGACAAACCAGTTTACGTTGCAGCACGAACATGCTTCAGAAACCTCTTTAATTCATTACTTCTCCAGTTGTTGTGTGCTTTTACTTTAGGTGATCTATGTTGCAATGCTAAGCTAGATGCTCCCTATTATTTAATGGGATAGTTTGCAACTTTTTCATATTTTTAAATACATTTCCTGAGCCAGTATGTGCTAAAACTATCCTTTACAGGGTTAAAGCTGCTTTCCAGAGTTTTCCCCTTTCAGAAATGATGTATGATTTTTCAGAAATCCGTAAAAGTGATTGTCTCATCATGTACTGTGATAAAATGTAAGTTATTACGTCTTTTTTTTTTGTTTATTTTTGCTAAGCACACCCCCTGCCCCACAGAGCTCCATGCAATAGGAAACTGAGCGCCGACCAGAACTAACCAATAGCTTTAGACTACCGCTTAGATGCTTCAAATTTAAGCAATACCTCGGCTGATGCAGCGTTGATGAACTTTTCAAGGAAAAGTAAGTCTCTAAAATATAAATATGTGAGTGCGCAACATGACACGAGAATACTACTCATAAAACAACATGTTTTAGTGCTGTTTGTCGGCTACAGAAGGACATTTATAAACAGAAACGTGAAGTCGTCATCTTAAAAAAAACAGAGCAACAGATGTTTTGCTCCCCCCTCCCCCTGCGCAGCGGCCGCAAACTCACTGATGCGCCTGCAGCCTCTCGGAGTTCCTGCTGCTCTAAACATTAAAATAATTATTTCATTTTCTGTTCCTCACTTCTGATTACCTTCAATGGTGTCTGTTTGTTGCAACCACCAGGTACAAAAACTAACTTGTTTTTATTTGACTATTTTTCTGTCCTGCCTGTTTATTATCTTCCTGCATCTCCTCTCAGTCCTAAAGAGAAACTGCTACCTGGGTTCATATATATTCACCTCATGAGTTACCTTTGAACTGCAGTTCTAAAAGATCTACCGACCGCAAAAACAGCGGAGTGCGCGCTGCTTGCCGGCCACATCAGTGATCAGTGCGTCGGAGGACAAGGTGATGCGCCCTGCTCCACAGCAGCGAAACACATCAGGCGCAAATAAAAGACAGAAAACATAAAAGGAAATGAGCCGACATGAACGATCGCGTGTTAAATTAGTTTTTGAGGTGGCGACACCTGATTTGATAATGTTACTGTGGCCGTGCTCAGGACACAGATGTCTGGAGCGCGTCAACAATCAGAGCTTTGCATGCGCAAGCTGGTTAAGATCAGGATGGGGGTGAGGGGAAGGTTAAATTGCAAGAGGGTAAACGTCACAATAATTTGGTTAAATGTCCGTTTTACGGCGGGTGTCAGTACCGACGCTCTGGCAAAGCGCGTTGCCTCCTGACGCGCAGGAGCTTGCCACCTGCTGACAGCAGGCTGCTGTCTTTTCCGTGGATTGCATCTTGCCGGTCATTATCACGTGACAGCGACTAGTCGATGACAGGCATAAAATGTCACTATAGTGAAGTTGACTAGTTCATACAACCCCTATTGCTCTCCAGAGTGTTCTGCAGCATATATCAGCACGTTCTCTTTTCACTTGATATCAAATTTTCGCCTCCTCTTCGTCTCCGCACCTACCAAATCGCGGTCTGTCACTGGTAAATCAAAAGTGAGACGGATGACACAACCGCCCCCCTTGTGGTACTTGCTTGTTACCACATTCCACCTGGTCCCAACAAAATACCGGCCATCATTCACCTCCGCCGACTCCGACACCGGCCAAAATATGATACCCAGCCGTTAACTTAATACAGGCCAATATTAGAGGATTTACGGTATTAACCGGAGTGCTTCCTCTCTTCACTTGCCAAAATCAAATAAACTTCCTCAAAACCACAAACTGCAGATGTTGACATTTGGCACACACAGAGTGACACAGTGTCTGGTCTCTGCAGCAGCAGCACATTATTCAGAGCATTTTAATTTTTATGCACACTGGAAGATAATTTAAGATAATTCCTTATAATTGTAGCATTTGTGCAGAACTAAAAAATACCAGACAGAATGACATTTTGCCCTTAACAGTGGTTTTATTTGAGTTGTCTAAAAAAAACCAGCTGCGATAAACTCACATTTGCATCTCCAGCGTTCAATTTCACTTTCCTCTTAAAGAAGCGGTAATATTTAGTCCTTTTTTTCAAATTAGAGTATTGTAGCAATGAAAAATGTATAATATGTGAATCGTCAGCAGAGATTAATCGTATCGATAGAGGGTTTTGTCGTTTCATTAATGAATTTCTGGCAATATATAAAAAGAAAAACTAAATAATTTTAGGTAGCTAACATAAAATATCTCCTGTCATGCACACCTAAACATTGTCTGTGCAAAAGATAACAACTACTTCCGTTATAAGTTCGGCCAGAGTAGCCAACAAACAAAATATCTCAAAAACTTTACATGTGATCCGTCATTTTTTTACATTTTGAGTGAGAGCAGAAGTATCTGAAGAGTTTGATGTATAATATGTGCATGCTATGTAAAAGTTGTATCATTAAAAGAGTAGAAATCCATACCGATCATTTTTGATATTACACTTTGGAGCTTTGGCACATTCCTAATCAAACTAATGAGTCTAATTTAACTGAATGATCAATATTAACACAAAACACGCAGCCCTTTGTGTTTTTCGTAACACCAAAGACAACATGTGTATATTTAGTAAACACTAAACTCATTTGTTGCTGTTTGCTGATGGTCCCTCATTTCACTTGTGTTGTTGTGTTTACTTGTTTTCTTCGTTTGAGGCATCTCCCCAGCTCCACGCTGAAATCGAAGCTCAACGCAGCAGCTGCTCCGCACGGACTTGGTGTTATTGCAAATCCGAACCAAGGCAAAGGATTTTTATGACCTTTGGTTTTATTTTATTTTATTTTTTTGTTTGTTTTTTTGGCCCTTGGCAGAGTCTGCAGTCTCCTGCAAAGTGAATAAATATTTAATCAGCTAATCAATGTAAAGGCCTTATATTTGCACACTTAACCGTTTTCTGCTTTTCATGTGGTTTCTAAAAGCCTTTCTAACAAAAACTTGCCAGAAGGGACACGTGTTGTTGTTTTTTAAAGTAACTCATGATTTATCTGCCTTTATCTGTTCAGGACACGCTCAGTTTAGTATGTTCTGCATTTTCCAATCTTTTTGCAGTTCTCAGAACCTTTTCCTTTGTGATGCCTTATCAGTGTGAGTGGAAATCTGAAACTTTTCCTGAAGGCAAGGAAATGCATGCTTAATCACAACATTTTACGTCCTGACAAATTAGTTCACTTTTGATTGCATTTCTCCAGAGTCCCTTAGAGGCAAATAGTTTGTATTCAGTGACCTCCAACTGTGTTTAATTATATGTAAATCAGTTGTGCCAAGCATGGGAGATGTGAGGAGGAAGTCCTCGTGCTTCCTGAGTGTTTCATGTGTCATTTTGAGAAGACTCCTTTGGGTAACTTCATTTTGGTGGAAGAAAGGAGGACACCATGAGACAGGCATGTGGGTCATGATGTCCTTCAACAAAAATTATCTTGATGGTTGGTCTGGGTTCCATACCATGAGAGCCGGTGCCATTGCACTCTACAACAGTAAGGATATGAGATACTGTTACACAGTTGACTTTATGATGTTGGTGGCATGGTAGACTACACCTGTTTAGGCAACAGAGTAGATAAGCAAGGAGATTAGCATAAAGACGGAAAGAGAGAGATAGAAGGGGGATGACAACAACAATATCTATGTTTATATACCGCTTGCTAGCAATGATTTTGGTATGTACTCCCCCCATCACCAGGAAAAATACACACCATCACCTTAATAATGGGCGAGAAGCTGTGGCAGAAAATAGCCTGGCCTGCCAGATTCGTCCTCTGTTTAGTTCTGCACAGAGAAAGAGTCTGGTAACTCACAGGCAGAGAGGCATATGAGGGGCGGGACTAGGCAGCTCAGAAATAACCAATCAGAAAAAAGACGGAAATGCCGACTGTACCGCGCAACACTGTAGTTTTTTAGCTGTAGTCAAAAATGGCGTCTGGCAATGGCACAAACATCTTTTTTTTTAGCATAAAGGCCTTTAGCGCTTCTACTTGTTGTGGTTTTAAAGACGTGTCCAAGTCATTTAGAACAGAGGAAAGAGCCGCAGCGAACTCCGCTTCAGTCGCCATGTTTATGACAAACTCAGCATTGTGGTGTGTGAGTACGCTACTCAGCGATGATTGGCTTGGTTAGAATTCTCAGGGCGTGGGGTTATTTGAAGAGGAGAGTTCCCAGACCCTTTCTCTGTGCAGAATTAAACAGAGGAGGAGTCAGGCAGGCCAGGCTAGTAAAATGTGGCGTTCAATGATCAGAAGACACATCTTTTTTTACGGTGCTTTGTGAGACCACAAATCACCATGAAGGGCAACGTTTTCCGTGTGAGTTAACCACAAGTCCTGCTCAGTGGTTTTCCTGGCCATTCTGAGTACCTACCCTTGTTCAGGTTGGCTCCTCAACGATCAAATGAAGACACCCAGGTGCTGCAAAGTTCTGGTAAAATTGTCTGGGAGTTTTGATAGTGGCAATAACCCCAATGAGAACACAAGCAAGACAAAACAACAGTGGGGTCATCATAAACAGCCTAGCATAGATATATAATGATAAACATGTTAAAGGGCATCTTCCATTTCTGTGTCAAAAGCATGCTCTCTCTCTCTCTCTCTCTCTCACTGTGTGTGTGTGTGTGTGTGTGTGTTTATATCTTGGTCTAAGCTGAGTTTTCAAGTGTCATTAAGAGGTTGTGGTGGTGGGTGTGTGTTGAGTGAGGATTACTCACTATAAAGGGTTTTTGACGTTTGGTGTATGGGGTGAGGAAGCTGAAATGATCTTGAGAACAAACATTTTACCTTGCATGCCTGTATGAAGTAAAAAGCATCAAAGTGGATGTAACAGGATAGGGAGTGTTTTTAATAAGTGCTGAATAAACATATTTTTGGGTTATTGTTGCTGTTCTGGCAACACTTAAACTTCTTTAACTGAACTGAATAAATATTTGATGCACCTAACATTTTCATGTCAGAGAGCAAGCAACTGCAGGAAAGCCGCTTTAGGAAATCACCCTCTGATTCTCACATTTCCCTCCTGTCACAAGCTGTTTTTCTCCTTCAGTGTACTTACACACTTAGCTGAAGTATGCACCTTGCTGAAGAGTCATGGTTTAGTGTGCAGAGGATGCAGAAAACTCACATATATTAAAATCGAAATCCAGTTCCACTGTTTTTTTCCCATTCATGTCTTTTTTTCAGCAAATAGGCTTATTCCTTCACAGTGTTGATGTCAGCAGCTGCTCTACTTTCTTTAGTCCCTGAGCTCTGTGAAAGCTTCTCTTTGAGAAATAAAAACTGACTTGTTCTCCTTTTAACTTGGATGGTCACTAATCTTCTGCTCACTGTGAAAGTGGAGAAATATGAGAAGCAGGCTTTCAGTGTTTGGTGTTAGATCTTTATTGTTGGCTCAGACTCAGCAGAAGGCGAAAGCCAAATGTTTCAATGAATAAGTTCAGCCAGTTTGATGCCAAAACAGCCGCCATGAAGTGATGATAAAAATAAATCAGGCAAAGTGACGGACGGGTTAGTTGTAATGTTCAGAATAATCGGACAAGATGTGATGTACTGAGTTAATATAAAATGTAGGATTTTACGTCTGATGTTGATTCTGGAGTCTAAAATGTTAGAAAAAAGTGTCCAAAACTTAAAAAGAATATTTTCATATTAAACTTTTTTCATTTTTATTTTTCCAAATTTTAGATTGTCTGCCGACTTGTCCACTGATTTACTACACCATCATTTTAGTTGTTATTGTTTTTGACTGTTACTCTTTAATCGGCCATTTAACATCCTAGAAACTCGTCCCATGATTAAATAAAAGTAGCAAACAGACGTTGTTCACTATAAATAAACCTGTAGTGCATTGAGAACTAAGCCATTAGCATACTAATGTTAATGTGTGCAGCTGATTTTTGTGACTTTCATTATAAGCAGAAAAACTATCAACACAAAAAGTTTCCTAGATTTTCTAAATGTGAGCTCTGAAAAAAATTAAATAAAAAGAAAGAGTATAACCCACCAAGCCTATATTGTTTCTTTCCAAAGTCCAGTTGTTGAAGGCAGTATGGTATTATGTAAAACAAAACATAAAAAGTAGAGTGTGGTTCATAAAAAGGTGTGATGCTGGTCACAGGTCAAAGATCTAATAGAATTTCATGTTTACTGCTTTTCAAAGGATTATTGAAATATGTCAGATAATGGTAACATGTGCAGGGAAAACACGAGAAATCACGACGACAAAATATGTTGCCGTACTTAAATCTGCTTCTGATCATTATTTATAATTGATGACATTTAAATCAAATCTGTTTTTCTTAATTTAAGCATGAACCCAGTAGTGGGTAAAAGGTATACATGATAGAAAACGCCGCCCAGTTAAAGGGATACTTTGCAACTTTTTCATATTTTAAAATCATTTTCTTGAGCCAGTTTGTGCTAAAGTGACCCTTTGCAGGGTTAATGAAATGCCACTCAGACCCCACTGCCCTCTGTGGCCAGAATACCACGCTTGCAATGTCAGAGTTGGCGGGCAGCTCCCTGCTGGTGTAGCGAGCTGTGGAGTGGAGCTGACGTGGTGGAGCTGCAGTCTGGTTCCAGCACATTTCCTGAATGTTTTAGATCGTGAACGTAGCTGATTTGTTTGATGTAGTGATGAACTACTCCTTTAGAAACCAATGAAGGCTGAGGAGACATTTCAGCAGTTAGATTAGGGTGTTAAAAAGACAAAAGCACAGCGAGGAGATAAGTTTCATTTTTTGTTTAACCACTGTGAATTAATAATGGACACTAGGGGGTGCTGAAAGCAAGCAAAACTGCCCAGTATCCCTTTAACATGTCGCCAACTGTTAACATGGCTTTTTAGGCAAAGAAATGCTTATGTGTGTATGATTGCAGTTTTTCAAAATGAAAGCCATCGACATTATTGTATTATTATATTTCACTTCCTAAATTTTTCCTGAAGGAACTTCCTGACAGAATCTTCGTTTTGGTTTGCTTGTTATTAAAAACCCGTTCTTAATATTTGCTGATGGATTTAAATGACAAGCATCATCTATTTTAGTCACTGAAGCCAAATAGTTTTCTGTTGTAGATAAACATTTGGAGTTAATTTCTTGTTTTAAATAAAACTATTAAGGAGATTGAAGAAGTTGATGGACTTCATGTCTCATCTTCTTGAATACAACTTGTGCTTGATTTGATTGATTAGAATAATTTGGTTGGAAAACTGTAGTGTTCTATCTTTTATTGTTTTATTTTGAAGCTTTGTTTTTTTATCATTGTCACTGCCAAAAGCCTAAAGTGTGGAACTTCTATTGTCTTTAAAGTCAATCTGAGTCCTTTAGATCGATAAATAATAAGGGAAGTGATACACCTGCTGAGTAGTAAATACTCCAGCAGGTTAAAGTCTGTATTTAAACGTTTCCATTTGCTTTTGTTTTCATGCACATAAACACTTGGCCTTGTGGAGTGATGTCCCAAAGCCATTAAAAGTCTCTGAGCTCCTTCACTTGGAAAGCTTCCGGTGTTTTCTCATTTAGACTGCATCAGCCACTTACCAGCTGGAAAAATAAATTTGTACAGCTGCACACACACACACACACACACACACACACATAAACAAGCGCTAAATGGGAATTTAGGCAGTGCTGGATGCATTGAAAATGACAGCCACACTCACACAGATCACGTTTGATATGTGACTCAGGCACTCCCCCACTGAGCCAGTCAAGTTAAAAAGTCGCATAATTTCCTACAAGAACACAATCAGTGCATTGACATAAGCCGTGAAGAATGATGGCCGCTGCCGCTGAACGGCTTGGCCGTTCCCATTAATGAGAATCCCCTTTAGCTGCACACACTTTTATTCCAGCATTTATGTTGGAGGAAGCAGCAACGCTGGCTGACAAGGGCCCACTCGCATTGTCTGCCTTTGCGTGTTGTGCATTGTTTCACAACGAAACAAAACAGTGCGATGCGTCTTTGTTTCTCTAATCCACCACGCCCCTTCACCCCTGAGCACACAGTCAGATGCATGACGCTCAGAGACAGATAAGAAGTGTCTGTGAACAGTCGAGCTGCACATCTCACCACAGTGGCACGCTGCATTTTAACCAGAAATTACACATACAAAATAAGCTCCAAATCAGTTTGAGATTCAGTTCCAAATAAATAAATAAATAAATAAGCATGCCCCGTCTCTTTTTGTCAATGGGAATTTTTGAGGACAACACAAACAGCAGCTCTCTGACAGCTTCAGCTTGTCGAGACATTCTACTTCTGCTTTCCCGACATTCCTTTGACTGCCTCTGTCTAAGTTGTGTGTGTATCCTGCTTGTCTTATAGACTACAAGAAGGGTTGACTGCAATAAACATCAAACAGTGTTGACGCAGCAGAAGTCTGTGGGCAGCGAACCCTTCACAGGGTTTTTGCCCGAAGTATGCAGATCTTTCTATGACACTCAAGGTGCAGAGAGAGACTAAACAGCTGTAGGGCTTTGGTATTTATTTCTCCTTGAATAGATGAATCAGTCTTTAAATAAACCTAAACCTAACCTACACACTGGGGGTTGTGACGTCAGTGAAAACATTGAAACAAAAAAGTTTTGAGTCTCCCTTCATCCAACTAAACAAGTGGGGCATGTTTTATGGCTAAATAACATTTCCAGGTGCTGAATTTAGTTGATTCATGTGATTCTTACTTAGCGTTCTGCTTATAGATCAAGTCTCAAATAGTGTTTGATGCCTACAGGGCACAGTTATTAGATAGGCAGGGCTTATAGAACCACGTCTGAAGTGCTAAGTTGAAGCCAAACAACCACAAAGTGTTTCCCTCCAAGGTCACTGAGAAACCCTTTTTTACTTGTTATTTTCTGAGTTTTACATGCAAGCTGAATGTGAAAGTAGTCTTCTACCCCATTTCCTGCATTCGCCACAGAAACGCTCGGGTCAGAGAAAGTCACACAGATCTACGACAAACTGAAAATTAGCATTTGGACTCACCCATCTTGGTTCATGACACGGAAGGCAGTTTTTTTATTTAACATCCAGGAGAGAGCAGAGCACAAATTGATTAGTAGAAGCTAACTGTTAGCATCTACAGCACAACAGAAATCCTTCAGATTTGTGTTATTTGTGGAGATAAAACATCAGTTGTTCTTTAATTCTGCCTTATTTCATGTATTGTGTTGAAGTGTGGGGAAATACCTACGAAACCCGTTTATAATTCAGAAGAGAGTAATTCGACTTGTAAACAAAGCAGCTTGTAGAGAGCACACACATTTACTTTTTATTCGTTTAAAAGTATTAAAGCTAAGAGAATTAGTTACATTAAGAACTGCACAATTTATGTATAAAGTGATCAATAATTTGATGCCAAAACAAATTCAGGATCTGCTCCAGATCAGAGAGTGTGTTTATGATCTCAGAGGATATAAAATGTTTAGAAAGCCTAAAGTAAGAACTAAAATGAAACAACTTTGTATTTCTTGTGTTGGGGTTGATGTGTGGAATAAATTAGACCAGGAGCAAAAAGATTGTTCAACAATGGTAAAGTTTTAGGGTATGTTTAAATCAAATGTGATCAAATATTATGAATCAAGTCAATGAAAAAATGTATGACATATTAAAGGTCATTATTTTTTATGAAGCAAGAATGGGGATTTGTATATATTCCCATACATTTCAAATATGATGTATAAATTATGGAATTGGTATGCTATTCAACAAGTTTAAGTTCAAAGGGTTTGGGGGGTTGGGCTTATAAGCTTATGCTTCTGCCTGCTCCCATTCTTAGAATTGTGTAAGTTGTGCGTTTGCTTGTAAACCTGCAAATGATTTTTGTTGTGCCATTTTATTGTACTATTGATTTTAATTTCATTAAATTTCTTATTAAACTTCTCAATGTTGCAGAGTAAACAGAGGCATATAGTAAGACCCCAAATTCTGCGGTTTCATGCCCCATTTCCTCCAGCTAACTTCTACTTGATGAAACAGGAGCACCAGAGCTTTTCTCCCACAATGAAAAACTCATAAGGCTTTCATTCATACTGGAATCAAGAGCAAACCTATTGAGATATCGAGAGAATGAGAGTTTTAAGCTTGGTAAAATGTTGTTTATAACACAAAAAGAAGTAGGTTTGCTATACAATGGAAGACTGGGGATGGATTTTTCTTTAATATCACAAAAGTCTCTATTTTTCAAATGTCAAATTAAAATGTGGGATTTCACAATTTTACTTTTAAACAATAAAACTACATAAACACATCATCTCTGTACACAGAGTTTAATGGAATTCATTGGATGCAAGTTGATTAAAATATAAAACTTTTTAACTATATTTTGTTCCAGTGAATTAGTTTCATTAATTTTGTTGATTTGTTGTAAAATTCATTACATTTTCAACAATCTATGTTTCAATTGTGACCTATAAACCTTTGAATTAAGAAAGAAGAAAGAAAGAAAACCATCTTTTATATGGCACCTCTCAAGATAAAAATAAACAGGGCGCTTCACACAAACAAAATTTTTTTTAAATCATTAAAAATATCATGGAGATAAATAAAATATGATTTAAAAATGTAAGGAAAGGGTAAGAAAAAATGAATAAGAAAGACGTGATCAAGCTACCATGACTTCCTACCATGACACTTTTCTAAGCAAATATCTGCTGTTAATGTGGCTTAATAAAACTCACACCAACGCGTCATGTGACTACAGCTGTGATTTATTTGACCTCGTTGTAAAGTAAAATAGCAACTATTGAACAATCAGTGTTGGAAATACAGTTTTCATCCTCATGTTGTATTTAAATATCCTTTTATCAGCATCTAAGGTATTCCTCGTGTTTTTGTGCTTGAAACCATTTGAGGTAAAAACTTTAACAACTATTAATCAAGATAAAACAAATAGAATCATGCATTGTCTTCTGTAATGAATTTGGTCTTGCAACAGATGGAGTGGCATGTTTTTGCTTTTATGGTGATTTTCGCGGCAAATGTCAGAACATCCTCCCAGAGAGGGAAGCTTGTCAGAAGGAGAATGACATCAGCAGAGCATCTGACATGTTTCGTCTGGTGACAGTCGTCAAGGTACGGGTTGGTTTTCCACCCTTAGAGGCTGTGGAGAGGAAGGAGAGAATTTTTCTGGGTTAGAATGAGGCAGAGTGTGACACAGGCGTGAGGATGTACTTAACAAGCAACAGAATGTGTGTGTGCTTGAGTGCAGGTGTGTGTGTGTGTGTGGGGGGCTTTTCTTTTCTGAGGTATCAAGTGAGGATAACACTGCACGTGCTAATCTTTAGCACTCCTTATCTTTGTAATGAAATGGAGAAATGTATGGAGTTAAAAATTTTTGTTTTCCAGATTTAATTCCAAGCCAACCCCTCTTATCCAGGATCTAACGACTATAAATTGAATTTGAATAGTAAACATCTGAACCAGCACATGGTCGTGCAATTAGCATGTTTCTTGCTCTTGTTAAATCTCTGAAGCTGTTTCCCCCTTCGGCGTCTCTAATTAGACATGGATGAGTTCTGTCCTCTTTGCTCGTCACCTCTGTTCACACACCCATGCACAGACACACACCACTCACATAGCATGCTATTTCTGGGCCTTGTTGTCTTGACATCCACATTTAGAACTTGCTCATTTGAATGGTTCATATCTGAGTTACATGTCTGAAATCTTTGGTGCCTCATAGCTAATCTGTGACTTGTCGGTGTTAGTTGGATTTTAGGGACATTCCCCGTGAACCCAGGATCATCTTCAGCCATTGCAGGGAGCATTTCTGCTTAATTTTGTTTTTAATTTTTAGAAGATTTTGGCAAAAATGGACAAATATTTAAAGGAAAAAATATATAAATGTTCAGTTCTGAGTCTGATGCTGCGGCTCATGCTCAGTCAGAGTGAAATGGTTGGTTTAACCTTAATCTTTGCTGATTTTCTAGGGTCAAACTTTTAAAAAATAAATCCGGGATATGTATGAGTAGCAGCTTTTTTTTAAATGCGAGGACTATCTCTTCTTGTAACCTTGAGTTAAAAGCAGCTTTCCGTTTTATCTGTTGCTTGCATGTGTCACTCATGGAAGCACAAAGTAGCTGACAGGTTGCAGTTTCAAAGGGAAACACACATCTCTCCAAAGTAGAGCGAGTCCAAAGGGAAGTCAAGTAAAAAAAAAAAAAAAAAAAAAAAACAAGAGGACAGGGAGAAGCACACAACCTGAGAAAAGCACGACTAAATGCAAGATGTACGTCTGTGGTCAGGTAAAGACAACTGTTGCCTTCCACCGAATTGTGTTCAGGTGTTTACGACATATTAGCATCTCCACCAGAGAGGACAAAGGAGGTTCCACGTTTAAAGTTGAGTTCCTGGGATTAAAGTTAAACATTATTTCCAGAATTTAGAAATGAGAAAGAGAAAAGTCATGTAGTTGTTTCCAAGAATTTTTTTTTATTGTTTGTTGTCTGTGACAGCGTCTGTGGGTGGACGCTTGGCCTGGGACCAAGCAAAACCTGCCGGCCCGCCAGGTCCATAAAGTGCTGGGGGAAACCCTGGCTTCCAATGAGAGCCTGGATCCTGGTTGAAGGTGTTTTGGACCATTCTTCTTTACAAAACATCTCTGGTTCATTCAGGTTTGATGGCTTCTGAGCATGGGCAGCTCTCTAACTCACCACAGATTTTCAATAATATTCAGGTCAGGGGACTGAGATGGCCACTCCAGAACGTTCTACTTGTCCCTTTGCATGAACGCCTTAGTGGATTGTGAGCAGTGTTTAGGGTCGTTGTCTTGTTGAAAGATCCAGCCCCGGTGCAGGTCTTTGGTGCTGCTCTGTGGGTTGCCTCTGACTGTTCTCACTATTCTTCACTTCTGTTTATCCAAGATTTTTCTTGGTCTGCCACTTTGAGCCTTTACTAGAACTCTGCCTGTGGTCTTCTATTTCCTCAGTGTGTTTCTAACTGTGGAAACAGAAGCTGAAATCTCTGAGACAGCTTTCTGTGTCCTGCCCCTATACCATGAAGTCGTTTGGGAGTCGTTTTGAGACCCCATGTTTTTGACAACAGCGCCCAAATTTATGCACCTGCCTAACTTTGTTTAAACAGCTGTTGCGCACTTTCTGTAAATCCTATAAACTTTGTTTCACTTCTCAAATGTCACTGTGTGTATGTCCTATATGATATATTTAACAGATTTTTTTTCATAACAACCAACGATTTTTTAATGATGATGATCAACAAGGCGCCAAAACTTTCGCATCCCACTGTACCTAAAATGCCTTGTATAAATGGTGGTTTTATGCTTCAGAATATATATTTTTCCCCCAAACACCAAACCTAGCATCTAGATCTGAACACGGTGTGTAACTAACTTCTCAGAATTCCTATTGGAAATTGAATTTTGACTTTTTACTGAAAGTAATATTTAGAAAATATATTTTTAAAGGGATGTTTTACTTTTTACCTTAACTCTTATTTCTCAGTGTTTCTGACTTTTGAGTGTTTTAATATGCCGACCTACATGTGCCTTCAAATTAGTCACAACATCAGCTTGTCTAAACATGGCATCTGCTCATATTGTGATTGTAGGAACCAGGGGTAGAGCGATCGAGCCACTATTGATAATTTTTTATACATCGGCATTGGCAGATTTAAAGTCAGGCACATCCCCGGTGCTGCAGAATTGAATTTATATGTATAATTACGTTCCTGAATTACATAATAAATACTTTAATAATGATTTTTAACTAAGATTTCTTTTAATTTACCAGTTTTGAATATTTAATACTTCTTCTGTTAATTGCTTTGTTTGATTAACTTTAGCTAGATGTCTGATTTTAACTCTGAGCAGAACCCAGAATGAAGGCTTCAAAAACTGATTCTGCTTCAGCAATGCTGTGCATCACCTGATGTTATTAGTGACCTTTTAGCATGCAAATAGGATGGAAAATGTCTAAATAATTAAAATAATATTTTGTTTCAGATCTACAGTTTTCCGTGTATTTGTGATGCATTTTTTGGGTGTAGAGTTAGAAAAGATAAAAGCTGAAAAATCTTCTGTCTTGCTTTTGCATTGTTCTTCATCATTTTCACTCCTCTCTTTGATGTTTCCATCCCTTCTGGTTTATCACAGCTATCAGGGCTACATGTGCATTTATCCACTTTCACTTCCTCTTTTTTCATCACTGCTTTTGTTCTCTTCTACCGTCGACCTCTACCTGCTGCTCTGTCATACACACACAGGCTATGATGTGAATCATTACGGTGAGCTGCTGAATTAAATCCCTTCTACTTTCTTTAAGAAATAATGATTTTCCCCATGATTTAACAGTGTTTGGCTCTGCTTACCTTAAACTGCTCATGACCGGGTTATATAATCGCAGCACTTGAACCCAGAAGGTCGTACAGATAAGAGGCTCACATACCGAGTCCTGAGAAGGTAACACAGAGCAAGAAATCCTCTCCCTCTGAGTTTTAATTATGCACATTCTTTAGTAAGATAAATGACGTCTGCTCCACCGGGCGTGTAATGGAGCTGCGTGAGAGTTAAATTCCTACGTCACAACTCTCTTTTTTTCTTTGATAGAACCAGTTGTGGGATTAACTTTTAATATGTTTAAAAAGAGAAAACGGATCAAATCTAACAGCCTGAGGTTGATCTTCCACTTTTTAAAAGTCACCCATTACTTTATGCATCATCTGAATTTGTTTTCTCTCCAATTCCTTCAGTAAAAAAAAAAAAAAAAAGGCGAGTGTGCATCTGTGGAGTGTAACTGACAGTGTTTGAAATGGTTATTTAGCAAGCTCTTTATATATTAGCACTTGATGTGATTAGATAAAACCTGATGAATAGCTTACACGTCTCGCTTCAGGTCCCAAGCAGACACACCATCAGGATAACAGACCAGGTTAGTGTGTGTGTGTGTGTGTGTGCTTGCTTGTGTGTGTGTGTGTGTGTGTGTGTGGCCATATCATCCTGCTTCTTTATGGCTTTCAAATTGAGGCTTCAATTTGCTGCAGCTCAAGTTCTAAAAATAGCAAGTTGGGGAAGAAAGAGGGGAAGGGATAGAATAGCACAAAGGGGGAGGGAGGGGATGAAGGACACTGGCTGCTTTGGTCTCCAGAGAGTTAGTTGCATTTGATCTTTTCCATCACCCTCCCACAACCAGCACGTTTTTTAATACATCACACTTTCACCACTCCTCCTTTCACGTTCACAACTTCATCTCTCCTTCTGACTCCATCTGTCTTTCCCCCTCCTCTCAGTCACCAAATCTCTCTTTACCCCCCCTCCTCCTTCCACCCACCTATTCCCTCTCACCGTTTCTGGCACGCGCGTTATCACCAAGCTGGGACTGCAGCAGCACCGACACACAAGAGAAACGGGACAAAGAGGAGACGAGCTACTCCAACACATCCTGAGAAACGGAAAACACACATCACCGCATAAGAAGTCTCCAGCTACTTGTGCTGCACTTTTTCTGCTCTCGACAGTGTTTGTGGGTGATCCGGTCTTTTCTTTACTGGACACACAGCGATAACAACACACTCATTCAAACAATCAGGACCACTGTGTGTCCGGATGCCCGTGTCTGAGGTAATCCTCGTCCTATTTTTGTTTTCGTCACCGCATCATTTGTCAGCCTTAACGCTCTTTCTGAGACTAGTGCTCTTTCTCTCTGGAGATTATTCTGACATGGACATTGTGTGTTTTACTGTGTTGAGATAATAGAAAAACAAAAGCAAGTTAATTTGCTGCAGCTGCTGTGGAAGATCTGTCCCAGGTGAAAGCAGCTATTTGGGAATAAGGGCAGGGACGGTTCCTTATGAGATTATTTGCTGGAGATTTCCGTTTCTTATTTATCTTTTCAAACAAACAGCACTGCTGTGATTTATTATGTGATGCATTTGCTGTTTCATAACAACAATATTTCATGTATGCTTGATGTTAGTTATATCTCTTTGGACTGTTTCACCTTCAGTCTGTGACTGATACTGTAACTCTAACCCACTTAGAATGAATGAATGAAATTGTGTCGTAAAATTTAGTTATTTATCTTTATATGCAAAAAATTTTTTAGGTTTACCCGCATCTTTGAAAACTGCATAAATACATGTGAGGGTTTTTATTTTTATTTTTAAATCGTTTCAGTAAAACAACGACGTCTCTGTGACCAACCTGGTGCAGAAGCATGAGGCTTGGCTTCAAGTCAACAGAGACTCACATCAGACCTGCACCCTTTCCTGGAAGCCTCGGTCATTCTTCCTTTCTTTCTTCTTTTTTCCTGTCTGTACTTTCTGTCCCATTCGATAAAAACTCAACAAAGGGTTTTAAACACCCAGCTATTTTAGTGTGTGAATGAGACACATTGTAAAGTTATTTCTAGAGTTTAGACCATTAAAAAAAACAATTCAAATATTTAGACTATTGGATGTCCTAAGTGGCTTTATGCTCCTTTGCCCACTAACAAAGAAACTCTAAATGCTGCAACTGAAAAATTATCAGACAATCCAGAAAAATGTATTGTAAAAAGTTAGATGTTAATTAGCATTTTCATGGAGGAGATAAGTATTTGATCCCTTTTCAAGACATGTTTGTGTCTTTGGTTGCAGGATTGAAGCTCGGCAAGTGTAGTTGTTCTCCTGCTGCTCTGGTTTCCTCTTTCTGCCCAAAATCATACACGTAAAAGTATCTGGTGACTCCTAGTTGACCTTAGGTGTGAGTGCGTGCTGTTTGTTTCTGTGATGACCTTTTGCCTGGCACCAGAATCAACACAAAAAAGAACCACAAAGAGCAGCAACATACGTAGTTTATTATCTTTGTTGACTGACTCACGTTTGCCAGAGAGCCTCCAGAGGCCTTTGAAGGAACTGCATTTTTAAGTTCTTCATTTATTAATATATGTCTGCACGAGATTAGAAAAACATGCACATATGATCTTTTTTTTAAACGATATCATTTGCAATGAATCTACATTTTCCTCACTGCTCTTTCTGTTTGGTCATCATGGGGATCACAACACTCCATGTTCTTTAGCATCTTGACAACTTCTATCTAAACAGGGTGTGGACCTGCAGGGTGGCCAAAAACAATAACATGTATTTGGAGGTTGAAGTTGAATCAGTGTTAAATATCTTACAGTTCATTTGTTATTGCAGCCCTAGTTACAGGGACTACACATTTTTATGCATTCTGCAGCTTGACCAGAACACAAACATGCAATCGTTTGAGAAGCAGGAGAGCTGGAGCACTCAAATGTGTATAAATATCGTTGAAAGCTGAAAAATCAAAAACTAAGACTTTGACACCTTAAGTGTCTTCATAGGAGTTACATTTGAAATGTTAGGCAGTTTGATTTTATACAGGTGAGCTTGATGAAGAAATGCATTTCTCACTGGACAAGATCTCCAGAGCAGGAAGGGCTAAAGCTAATTTGTACACCACTTACAGGTGCTGGCCAGTAAATTAGAATATCATCAAAAGGTTGAAAATATTTCAGTAATTCCATTCAAAACGTGAAACTTGTACATTATATTCATGCAATGCACACAGACCAATGTATTTCCAATGTTCATTACATTTAAATTTGATATTCATAAGTGACAACTAATGAAAACTCCAAATTTGGTATCTCAAAAAATTAGAATATTCTGAAAAGGCTGAATATAGAAGACACCTGCTGCCACTCTAATCAGCTGATTTACTCAAAACACCTGCAAAGGCCTTTAAAAGGTCCCTCAGTCTTGTTTTGAAGGCACCACAATCATGGGGAAGACTTCTGACTTAACAGCTGTCCAAAAGACAATCATTGACACCTTGCACAAGGAGGGCAAGACACAAAAGGTGATTGCTAAAGAAGCTGGCTGTTCGCAGAGCTCTGTGTCCAAGCACATTAACAGACAGGCGAAGGGACGGAAAAAATGTGGTAGAAAAAAGTGTACAAGCTCTAGGGATAACCGCACCCTGCAGAGAATTGTGACGACAAACCCATTCAAAAATGTGGGGGAGATCCACAAAGAGTGGACTGCAGCTGGAGTCAGCGCTTCAAGAACCACCACGAGGAGACTCATGAAAGACATGGGATTCAGGTGTCGCATTCCGTGTGTCAAGCCACTCTTGAACAAGAAACAGCGCAAGAAGCGTCTCGCCTGGGCCAAGGACAAAAAGGACTGGACTGATGCTGAGTGGTCCAAAGTTATGTTTTCTGATGAAAGCAAGTTCTGCATTTCCTTTGGAAATCAAGGACCCAGAGTCTGGAGGAAGAGCGGAGAAGCACAGAATCCACGTTGCATGAGGTCCAGTGTAAAGTTTCCACCGTCAGTGATGGTGTGGGGTGCCATGTCATCTGCCGGTGTTGGCCCACTCTGTTTCCTGAGGTCCAGGGTCAATGCAGCCGTCTACCAGGAAGTTTTAGAGCACTTCATGCTTCCTGCTGCTGACCAACTTTATGGGGATGCAGACTTCACCTTTCAACAGGACTTGGCACCTGCACACAGTGCCAAAACCACCAGCACCTGGTTCAAGGACCATGGTATCCCTGTCCTTGATTGGCCAGCAAACTCGCCTGACCTTAACCCCATAGAAAATCTATGGGGTATTGTGAAGCGGAGGATGCAATACGCTAGACCCAACAATGCAGAGGAGCTGAAGACGACTATCAGAGCAACCTGGGCTCTCATAACACCTGAGCAGTGCCACAGACTGATCGAGTCCATGCCACGCCGCATTACTGCAGTTATTGAGGCAAAAGGAGCCCCGACTAAGTATTGAGTGCTATACATGCACATTCTTTTCATGTTCATTCTTTTCAGTTGGCCAACATTAGAGAAACAAACATTTTTTCATTGGCCTTTAGAATATTCTAATTTTCTGAGATACCAGATTTGATGTTTTCATTGGTTGTCACCTATAAATATCAAAATTAAACGTAATAAAAATCGAAAATACATTGGTCTGTGTGCATTGCATGAATATAATGTACAAGTTTCACGTTTTGAATGGAATTACTGAAATATTTTCAACCTTTTGATGATATTCTAATTTACTGGCCAGCACCTGTAAGCAGAAATAAGCCTAAATAACAAAAAGTGCACACAAAGTCTACAGAATAATGACAAACTGAAAAAGATAAAAAAATATTATTTAATAATCTGAGTGAGACCAGCCCCGTGTTCAACAGTTTGTGATGACACTGAGTTCATAGAATCATAAGAATAAACAGAAATTGTGATTTAGTTTGAAGTCTCTTTCTGCACGGTGACGAAATAAATAGAAAAAATATCATAAAAATACTTGTTTGTGCAATAAAATCACATCTGTGTGTGCTTGGTTGTGTGAAACTAGTCACAAAAGCATGTAAAAAGTTATTTTATAATCACTTTCTCAATATTTTATGTTAAATTTTCAGTGTATAATACCATAGTCAAAAGCATTTTAATGTGCAAATAATTATTTGTGCATTTTATATCATACATAACAGCCATCTGTGCAGAATAGGAGTCTGGAAAAGCAAAGCTAAATAAGTTGTAACTATTAACTCACCATCCTCTGTATCGATTGGCTGCTTATGGTGAGCACACTGCACAGACACTGAATATTCCCCATAAGGACAGGAAGTTTACAGCGTGGCACGAGTCACTCAGTAACTGAAGCTGCATTGTGTGAGTCACACAGACGTATGGGTGTGTGTTTACCGTGGTTATGTGTCCTTTGTGCACTCTGTGCATCCTGCAGGACTTTACCATAGTGTGTTAATGTCTTTACAAAGAAACGGGCGGGTGGGGGTGTTGTGGGGGCGCAAATGGACACAATATGCACACACATATGTTCAACAGTGTTTGCACACGTGCAGTCACAGAGGGCTTTACAGAGTGTTTTCTGTGGCGTTATCAACCACATGTTTCTCTCTCCTCTCATTACCCGTTAGCTTCTTCTCATTAGCTGTCTCCTCCTCCTCTCCCTCCTCTTTTTTCTTACTTGTTTGTGCAGCTTGGGAGTCTACCTACTCTGTCTCTCGGGCATTCTCTCTCTCTCTCTCTCTCTCTCTCTCTCTCTCTCTCGGTCTGTTACTGAAGATCTGCACAGTTCAGTTGGCCTAGCCCACACTGACGGACTCACACACACCAGCTCAGCTGGCCGGTCACAAACACTCACATACCAGTTTGACAGCGGAAGTAGGCCACTTTAATGGGGATGTGTGGACTGCCTCTCTCCATCTTTGGCGGATTATAACCCAGAACTGCTTCATTTAGCCAGGTAGGATTGATTTTTATTTTAACATTTCCCTTTTCGTCTAGCCATGGCATAATTTTGATTTTGTGAGTGATTCGTGATTCCATGCGAGGAGGAGGAATATTTTAAATATTATATGCAGTTATTTTGGGTTTCAGAGATTGTTGTGAGGCTGGAAGTAAATGAGCAGTGTGATTATAGTCAGAGGATAAAAAAGGCACTGGGATGGGAGGAAAGATAGGAAAAAGCAATAAAAGCCCATTTATCACTGGGGATCTTTATGACAGGCTCATATGAACAGTGTGTCACTGCTGCTGTTTATTTTTATTTATTATCACCTTTGATTCGCGGATTTATAGTAAGTCAGTAAATTCACTTTTATGACTCAGATTTTTTTTATTAACCTCTCACTAACCTGTCCTCTGAAAGCTTTAATCACTCTCTAACATTAACTGTCTCCGCTGACATCAATGGCAGCTTTTGGGACCATAACACCTTTATTTATTTATTTTAGCTGTTTTTACTTCCCAGGCACTTGGTTTGTCTGTGTATCATGGACACAATTTACTTTGTCTCACAGGGAGACGCAGTGTGAAAACAGAGCTACTGGGAGAAAAAAGGATGCTAGAGGATGGCCATTAAAAGGACATAGTCTAAACCATGTTAGAGCCAAGCTGAAAGTGATACAAACTAGAGAAGAGAGCAAACGGAGGGACCACAGGGGAAAAACAACAGGAAGCACACTGAGAAAATTGCTTTTTGCCTTTCCTCATTAGGTGAATTGTGGGGTAATTCTCTTCTAACACAGAGAAAAAACAAGTAAGAGAGGATAAGATGCAAGGTCTGGAATGTGTGTTGGTGCTTGTTGCTAGCAGCAGTATGATTGGTTGGTAAAAGAGGACACATGCAAAACTCCCTTTTGGCGCTGCCTAGTGGGTCTTTACTGCCTCTTTAAACATTCTCCCCTAAAAAAAACATCCATCCATTTTCTGTTTGTGTTTAGTGTTGTGCCTAATACAAGTCGTTAAAAAAATCCCCGTTTGTGATGTCACAAATGGGGAAATTAGTGTAGAACCACCTCTCACATGCAAGAGAGAGCTGCTACTGGAGGAGCAGCGGCTCTTCTCCGAGCCCGACCCAGATATCGTAGCATCTCAGCTTATTCCAGCTTGAGTGGGTATATAGGTGGGCCAGGCCAGCAACAGCTTGTTTTCACAAAGTGACAGAACCATGAAACGTCTAATTCTGGAAGGAGCTATTTAAAAAATCAGTAAAATTTAGTGAAAATTACTTCATGAACTTGTTTTGTGTCGGTCATAGAACTATTGTAGCAGTGCAAGTCACCCCCTGACCGTGGTCTTACTCCACCCGCACTTCCTGTTTGAAAAGAGACACGCAGCCCTGAGTCGTGTCGTTCCACGTCTGCACATTGAGTGGTTGAGCCATCTACCAAGTAATACCGTATGAGCAACCATCACCTGTTACCATCACAACATGTCTCCTTTAAACAAATATTTATAATGGCTCAGTGTTGTAGTTAGATGTCACTTCTAGAACCATTAAGTATAGCATCACATGCTCATTCTGACTAAACTCAGTAGCGACACTGACAGTAATCTGGTAGACATGAAAACACACATCAACTGATATTATGGTCCCAACTTGAACAAGTCAGATGCTTGTTACAACCCTGGAGACGTCGTCACACGCTCCATTGGTTTCACTCACAATTGCAGTCATTGACGGACAGAAATAGTGGCAGGAAATAAACATCATTGCAGAGGACGATGAACTATATTCATTTCCAGGAGAAGTACTCCAACGTCACACAAAGTCTCCCCTTTAACCCCCGTCTATGTGATGACTTACTTTATTGTTCTTGTACCCACACAAAAGGGAAAGGTGCTCACAATGTGACCATTTAAACTGATTTATGCCCCCACAACCTCCCTCTCTCCCTTTAACACACACACACACACACACACACACACACACACACACACACACACACACACACACACACACACACACACACACACACACACACACACACACACACACACACACACACACACACACACACACACACACACTTCTCTTCTTCTGTTTCTGTGAAGGCCCTTTCCAGTGGTCACACTGTCTTCAGCTGTCTGGCGTCATGGGGCAAGTTACGTCAATGACATTTTCTCTCTGAACCTTCAGCTTCCATCAATAATGGCTTTGCAAACTGACCCGATATTTCCGCCCTCTCTAGCTGTCATGGACAGTGCCTGGTTTCTTTAATTCTTACAAAGATCTGCAGGCGTAGCAGTGTGCCTCCTGATACAGAGAACAGAGAAAAACCGAGAGAGAGACCTGGGTTCCTGCTCAGTTTCACATAAAAGTGTGTAATAGCTGCATTAGTCCTGAGGGCCAAATGTATTGGTTTTCCATATTAGAATGTTTAATTGTAGTCGGACAGAGAAGACATTGAGTGGAGTCTAATTGCACAGCTAAATCTGTGTTAATGGAGCAGTCATGTGTCTGAAAAATGTACAGCAAGTAAGTGTGCAATCATGGTAAAGTGTAAGTATACCTTTAGTACTGTTTGGAGAAACAACAAAAATGGAGCCTCAGAAGATCAGCATTCCTCAATAAGCTAACTAAAACTAAAGCAGATTCAACATGAAACTATTGACTAGTTTTGTAAAAACCTGAGAGGCTACTTAGCTGCCAGATAATGTTTTGGGATCTGATGGTGTCTTAGTTTTCATGCATGCATTTAAAAATGTCATTCAGATATTGTTGGAGTTGGACATTAAGGTTTTACTGGAAATCATGATTTTTTTTTCAGTTTGCAATCGAAGCTTAGTAGACATTAGACATTATAGCTGTCAGATTGCAAAGTAATTTCATGAGAATTCACCCCACTCTTCCTGGAGCTTCTCCAGAGATTGTGCCGGCCACACAGTCAGAAATTTGACTGACAGCATTTAGGGGGTGTACTCTGTGTCATTATCCTGGTGCTGTGGTGATTTCTATAACATAAAAGCCTCCATTGAGTCATGAGTCTGCAAAGAATGCAAGCTGCTTCAAGTATCCAAACCAGAGAAGAACCAGTCAGTCAGACTTCAGGCTGTAATCTAGGGTTGCTATAGGATGATATGGTGAAATCTCATCAGATCACCTTGAAGAATTGACAGCTCGAACGCCTCAGATCCACCCGGCTAGGATTGATTCAAAATACAGATTATTCAGATTATTTGGTGCATGTGACGGTACCTCTATTGGATATTTATTTTTGTTTAGTGCTGTTTTTATGTAATCAGATCAGTTCAATATCCAAATCTTGGACAAATTGGGTTCTTCTGCTGGGAAATGATCCTAATTATACCAACATGTAAAATACAGTGAACTAAAGCAACACTTTAAAGAAAAATGTGAGAAAATTATTGCATAAAACCAAGATTGCTGCAGATTATTGCTAATAAATGTGTTTTTATAAGCAATTAAATAATTAATTAAGATTTTTCACATGCTGCTTCTGCTTTGCTTTGGAAAAAAGTCAATAAACCTTTATGAGTAAAAACTTCACTCACCGTGATTTTGTGCCGATCATATTCTTATTAGACACATTACCAAAATACGGTAATCTTTGAAAAGCAATCTCTCTCTCTTTCTCTCTCTCTCTCTCTCTCTCTTTCTCTCTCTCTCTCTCTCTCTCTCTCTCTCTCTTTCTCTCTCTCTCTCTCTCTCTCTCTCTCTCGCTCTCTCTCTCTCTCTCTCTCTCTCTCTCTCTCTCTCACACACACACACACACACACACACACACACACACACACACACACACACACACACACACACACACACAGATTTTATTAAAACACCAGAAACAACGAGTTAGAAGTTTGTTTGTAACCGATGAACAACTCCTCTTTGTGACAGGAGAGGTGTAGCATATAGTCAATATTTTGTATTTGTTCTACTTTATCCTTATTCATCCGTTTTTAATCCATTTAAAATTTTTGTTGTCCTTGTGAATCACACTTATTCCTCTGAAATCAGCCTTTATATTTGTACATTCATTTGGGAGCTGGACTTATTTTGATTAAATCTCTGACATCCTACAAAAACACAAACATACTCATTAATATTTTCTTTATTTGGGCTAAAGTATTCATAATACTACAAAGAAGCAAAATCATTTAATATTTTGCTCTTAATACTAATAATAAATAACATTCCTGCTACAGTGCAATGCTGGGGTTGTTGTGTAAAGCAGCAGTATTGAACATTTAAGAAGATAAACATGAAATTTAAAAAAAATTTCACCTCCACTGAGTGAAACATGCTCATGCTTCATCCTTTAGTTAAATGCTCTTGTAGCGAAAAGTCCACATAATTACTGGAGTTGTACTGAACATGAATTGTTTTCCCTAAGGTCAGTAATCCCCATGTTTCATTTGAGTCAGCTGCCCTTTTTACATTCTAGTGTTCACCTCTTGGGTCTGCAGCACCTTCACACTTGCTCCCTTGTTCCGTAGCTCCCTGTTCTCGTTTTCTCCGGTTTCTTCTTCCCCCTTGGTCCAATCGCAGCACCAGGGAAACAAAAAAAAAAACCAAACTAGTACCGTCTCACCAGTCTGCTCTCAGTTAAATCGAGGACAGGATAGTCTGGTGCATTGCGGTGCACATAAAAAGGACATTTAGAGATTGATCATCTATAAGGCCAGGTGATTTAGAGAGGTTTTGATGTCCCACAAAGAGATAATGGATCCTAAAGCCACCGAATGTTCTGGAAAGCACATGTCAAAACACGCTTAATATATATTTAGTCGTGCATGCCTAAAGACACACTAACGTAATGTGTGGCAGTCAGCAGCTAACATCTGGATTATTATATCAGCAAATCTCTTTGTTAGATGTGACATGTGATGGGAAGAATGTGGAAAATAAGGTGTGTGTGTGTGTGTGTGTGTGTGTGTGTGTGTGTGTGTGTGTGTGTGTGTGCATTTATGTAACAACCTGTGACGAAGACCTGAACATGTGATTTCACTTTAGGCAAATAAACTGTGTGTGTGCGCGCGCGTGCGTGCGTGCGTGTGTGTGTGCGCGCGCGCGTGCATGTGTGTGTGTGCACGTGCGTGCGTGCGTGTGTGTGTGCACCTATATTTAGTGGAAAAATTATGTTCACAAACAAGTTTGTTATTACCGTTGGGGGAGATAGCAGCATCACATCTCCAAGGAGTCTCTTACAATAATTTTCCACTGAAGGAAGCTTCCGAGTGCAGCATAAATATTCAGATGAGATTTTTTTTTTTGCCGTGAGCTTTCAGGAAACGAGAAGTGTGTGTTTCTTCTGTATAGGTATTCAGACATCGTTATCATTCTTAAACTAGATTTTTAAACATTTTCTTTGTAAATATTGGAAAAGAAGTGTTTTAAAGAATTACAGGCTACATTTTGAGGTTCGCGTGCATTCATAATGACATTTTCATCAATCGTTCAACAAAAATATCATGGAGGAGCTATAAAAGTCACAATTTTGTTTTTACCCTCTAGCGTGGAGCAAAGATATGATCAAGAATGTGAAATAGTGAGGTAACCCACAGAAACCAGGACATTCATGGTGGTGGTCTTGCAGGGAGGTTACATCACCTTGGTAACTTTCGTCACACACACAGTTAACCTGACGATACAGCGCAGATTATTATTAAGGTGAGAGATGAAAACGTTTAAAAGCAGCTGCCTCATCAGAGGGACAGAGGGACACTCATAGATGCCAAGTCATGAATGTAATGTGATCAGCTGTCGCTGTCCCCATTAACAGTCTTTTCTGATACATCGGTCAGAGTGGTGATTGCAGTGTGTGAGCCCCGGAGCTTCAGACATCTAAAAGTATATTTATACATTAGTTTGATTTTAGGAAATATTTAGTCCAGTTTTAATCAAAAACTCTTTGGTCAGGCTATGAAAGCTTTAATTTCAGGTTTTATTAGTGGCTGAACATCTTGTGTCCCTGACAATCATGACATCATGCTAAGTTATTTCTCTGTTCCATTTGATTTTTCAGAATAAAGGGTTTCTCCTTTGTTTTAAAACCCTTACGAATGATTTTTGACTCTCATCTGCTTCACTAGCAATAGCAACAAGCTGTGTTTGAGCTGAGCCAACTCGAAGGTGTGTGTGTGTGTGTGTGTGTGTGTGTGTGTGTGTGTGTGTGTGTGTGTGTGTGTGTGTGTGTGTATTAAACACATTTTTTTTCTTCCTGAAATTAAATTTGGAAAAGTAGATTTAAAATGACTCAATGAAGTGGAGGAGCAGAAATATGTTTGCTCTGCCACTTTGATGAGGCTGCAGTTGTGCCGCTAACCAAGCACTATGGATATGCTTACAGCTTATGTCACAGAGCCAGGACTGAGTTTGGTGCCAGCTGACAAATATTTGGTCAGAGTTTAAAAAGGACAATTAGTTTCCTTGGGAGAAACAAATTCCCTTCATGGTTTCAATGAAAGCTCTAGAGCTTTAAGAGTGCTCAGAATCTTCTGTTCCTAGAGCAAAGCTGAAGTCCTGCGGTGATGGGGCTTTTTCCTGTTAGGTCCCAGATTGTAGAATAGACCTCCATTGGGTATCAGGGCAGATCAGACTCTGGGTCATTTTAAAACTTTATTAAAAACACATTTTTATGAACTGGTAAAGAGTAGTACTGCTGCCCAGATCCAGGGGTGGAAGGTGCATTAGAAACATGCTCCCTGAGGTAGTTGATGTTCTGATAGTCCTTCCTCTGTTAATGGTTCTTGCTGAAGGTGATGTAGGCGCCAGGAAGGTACGTGCCGATCGGCAGCCTTTGGTAAAGTTAGGGTAAGGAGAGGGGAGAGGGTTACCATTTAAACCAGGAGTCATCAACCTCTGTGAAGCTGAGAGCTACATCCTGGTTATTTAGGTGACGTATACTGAACTGAACCACAAAATGTCAGCGTGATGCCATATAGAGGTGTAGGAAAAGTTCCTGAGGAGTTCTGCTGACAGATGAGATGAAATCTGAAAAGATAAATCACTAGTCTGACTTTTTTCTGTGAATAAAATAAATATGTCTGGTAGGAGCGTCTCAGGATCTGTCTGAGATCTGTCTCGGTGAGACAGATAATAGCAATCCAAAGTGCTTTTTATGTGTGATCTGACAATTGATCAACCATTGCTTAAAAATGAAATACAGCTTAGCTGGTTAATTGCTGTGATCATAAGACACGTTAAAGGCAGCACGCAGAAATCACGAGGCAACGTTTTACGTGATGTTTACTTGTTGCTATGAGTAATAAGACAGAAAAAGCCACGCCAAAATAACTTTAGGAAGCCCACTAAGAATCGTAATAAAAGCATTTAAAATAAACACCATACACAGTTGAGGAAATGTTGGTTTATGTACCTGATGTGGTCGCTGTATAAGCAAAAACCTTTACTCTTGGGATCCCACAGCTTCATTTTGGCCTGGAGACTAGCGCGTTTTATTACGATGATCCAACGCTGGTCACATTCTGGATCTTGGGGAATCCTGTAGAAGGTTCTTCCTTTATCTCATCCGCATCTTTTCTGGCATCCTGGGGCACAACAGGAATCTACCATATTTCCCGTTTGATTGAGTTTTCCGACAATTCAAAATTCAAGTCAATTCAAAAATACTTAATTAATCCCAGAGGGAAATTAGAGTTTCAGTACACACAATTCTGAGATCAGACGTACATACATAGACACGTGACAAGAATTGGTGACTGTGGTCATTCGCAACCCAAGTCGCGCTACCGTAATAGATCAATTCAATAACAAATAGCCTAGTTGTGGGCTACTGCCTGCCAAGATGGCGCCGTTTCGATTTGAGCTGTTGCATGCCGAGAGTAGTGACGTCAACTCCCGGAGCTCTATACTGACCTTTGAATACACCTCATGTATAATACACATATTTTTAGCTTTATAAAGGTGAAATTCACTGAGGAACGTATGCTGTTTGTTCTTTTTGAAAACAGTCGGTCACTCTGAGTTTCACATGCAGGCAGAACGTGAAAATGGTCTTCTACCCCTATTTCCTGCCTTAGCCAAAGAAAGAAATAGACAGGGAAATGTTCAGGTCAGAAAAGCTACTTAGATCTACAACACAATGTAGATTTGCATTCATGGACTCTCCCACCTTAGCTTGTGACAACAGAAGGCTGTTGTTGATTTAGCGACCAGCAGAGAACAGAGCATGTCTTGGCTAGTAGAAGCTAACCGTTAGCATTAGCAACTCCATACCATGGCAGAACTCCTTCAGGTTTATGTTATTTGTGGCGATAAAACATCAATGTTGGATGCAGTGAACGAGTTGCTTTGCTGTTAACCAATCAGAGGTGGGTGCTTGAATATCATGAATATTAATGAGGAATACTCATAATTCCAATCTCAACATGATCACAGCATGACCTATAGGTTAAAAATTGTACGTTGTTTTCGATAAAAGTGTTTGCCAAATAAATACACATAAAAATAATTCTGTCATTTTCTACACTGAACTCTCCAGCTTACTTCTACCCTCTAAAACAGGCGTGCCAGGAAACAACTCTGAAGGCATTCTTTCATACTAGAAACCACAGCAAATGTATTGAAATAACAATAAAAGGTTGTAGTTTTTAAATATAACAACACAAGTGTGATTTAAAATGGTTGGTAACAGATTTAGCAACTCTATTTTTAGAACAAGCCTGTGGGAATCTCATAGGGCTCCTGGGGCACCCTGGTGCCTACAGGCGCTAGGTTGATGACCCTTGATTAAGACCGAGTTTTTTATGACTTTGTTGGTGAGCTGTAGTGAAGGCAACTACCACAAAGAGGAAAAAGTCCTTAAAACAGAACAACAGTCATGAGTTTTAAATATTCAAATACCAAGAAGGAACAGAAGGAGGAAAAATGCATTATATCAAAAATATCAAGCTGAAATGTATTTATAGGGATGCTAAGTGCATATTGCTATATTTATCTTTGATGACTCATTAAAAATCTCAGTTTTAAAAATACATTTGGTGCATCACTGGTGCAGTGAGAGCAACTCACACACAAAACAATCAAAACCCCCACTAATTATTAGTATTTTTAAAAGGTGGAGTTTGGTATCTGAGTGTGGCTGTGACTCACCAACGAGTTTAAACAGACAGAAATAAGATTAACTTTGTTCTTGCTCTTCCTTTATTGCCCTGTTTACTTCATGGCCACCCTCTGGGCGATGTAAACAGGATGTGTTCTCTAAACTCGTCTAACCTTACGCATCCTCCTCAATGAGTAAAGGGAGGTATTGTTAGAGTAACGCCATTTGATTGGACTTACTTTTGCATCACTTAGCCATCCAGCCTTTCTGAGAGTGGAGATATTGACAGGAAGTGGCAACGAGGAAAATAAATCATCCAGCACAGCACTTTTAATTGCTGGATTTGCTGAGATGGATTCGCCTAGCACAGCATCAGATGTGACTGTCACAAGTTGAATAAAGGTGCTGAAATGAAGCTAAAACTGAAGAATGAAATGATTGAGAAGCAGAGAGCTTTGAGGATGCTGATGACTGAGTTCATAGGTACACCTTTAGCTTTTGGAGGAAGCACAGCACAGCTGCTCCCCAGGGATGGGTCCCTTGTTGCCGTGGTAACTAGGGGACACGTGAGGTCACATGATTATCCCTGGGTGGCAGACTGCAGGAAATATTGTTAGGGCTATTTTTCCTATTTTTGGCTTAAGAAAATGACCCTGTTTTGGCATTCCTTTAGTGCAGCGATGGTGGAGACTGATATAAACAAGCCGTACGGTTGCTGTTTTTCCCCCATTCAAACTTTCAAATCTTCAAACCTTTTCCTTTAAGGTGTCTTTAATTTGCTTTAAGGTATTTTGTTTCTCTCTCACGTCTTACACCTTATCATTTTAGAGCTAAACCCATGTGAACCCTGGTATAACAAGACCAAGTCGACCCATGTATGAAAATATATGAAACACACAAACGTCTGCTCATGTGAGAGCTCTAAAACGAAACAATAACGAGATCAGCAAGCTGCTGAATCTTGAACAATGTGAAATTAGTGTAATATTGAACAATAATGTGTTGTCTCCCTTGTGAGATTCTCCACTAAAATATGCAGGGTAGTAGGCTGCAAATATGTGAAAAATATTAGAATAGATGCAAGAAATAATTTTAGTTTTTATGTTTGCATGAATGGTTTATTTCTTGTGTTTTGTAGGCTATCTGTTGCCTTGTAAACAGAAGCAAAGTAGCTCAAGTGGAGTGGAGGCGTGACAGAATACCAATAATTATGATGAATCTTGTTTATTAGACAGCTATCTGGATTTGGACCTGATGAGAAATTACACATAACATTTCAAACTCGCTGAGTAATCCTTTGAAGTGGCGAATAAACCAAAACAACCTTATTATGGCTAAAATGTTGCTCCTCAATTATCAGTTAATTGATGCCCTCAGTTTTGGCTTTGGCCATTTTTGCCTTAATTTTTAAACACATTCGGCACAAAATCAAAACAAAGTGTTTTCAGGTTTTTATATAATTGAAGAAAATAGCCACAAAGCTTCATTTAATATATCAGTATAGCTTCTATTATAATTGTTTTCCAGTTCTTCTGAGTCTTTTCTGGTTCTAATAATTTAGCCCTCACACCTCTCTGCTCTGCTTTCCCACTCTCATCTCCACCTAACTCGTCTCGTTTCTGTCCTTACCGTTCACCAACGTCCCTCCTCCCTTCTGCTTGTCTTCTCCACTTTGTCACCTTCATCTATTCAGTCTCTCACCCTCCATCCAGCTCCTTCTCTGTCTTTTTAGTGCTGGTTTTGTTTCCTTGCTTAACTGAGGCAGTGAGAAAGAAAACCCCACTCCACTGAATCGCTGGTGACTTTCAGATGCATTGAAGTGTTGCACACGCGCACGTGCACGCTCAAAATAGCAAGCATACAAGCAAAAGCTTTGTCTTTCGCTCCATTTGGCTCATTTAGAACATTAGCTCAATTCTCTTCATTTAAGGTTTTTTTAAAAGCCTAGTCACAGAGGAGATCATTAGAGCAAGTCGAAAAGTAAATTTAGTTTCACAAAAAATCTGGAAGTTTGCTAATCTCTCATATTTCCAGATGAGAAATTAGCGCACACTTCATGTGAGGCTGTTGTGATTTGTTTGTTTGTGTGCTCTGCAGGGAATGGGAGCAGGAACACGTGTATGTGACAAGACAGGTGACTCCATTGTGTCTCTAACCATAAATTCAACAGAGAGGGTTTGTGTTCGCAAGACTGGTAAAGAAATAGAAGCTGCTCGGGGCTAAATCCCACATGATGGCATTGATAAGAAAGTCTTATGACGTTGTGAAATGTTTCAGTTGCTGAATCCGCATACTGAAACCGGGACAAGCCTCAAAAATAACCAGAAATCATCGTTTACTGGTGTGAACCCCTATGAACAGGAGAAATAAGAGGTTATACCTCCACTTAATTCAATTGCTGCTTTTATGAAAGCCCATTTAATTCTATAAATACCTCTGCTCTACCCTGAGTAACAAGGAGAGGCCTTGAAGTCCTGTTGTTATCTTTGAACCATTAAAAGAGGATCACATGAAGGTTGGGGGAGAGTTAAATGTATAATAGGAGATGCCTGGAGCTCCTTCAGGCAGTTTATTTACCCTCAAGCATCTGCACCTGCACATCACTCGTCTCTCTCTACTCTGAGGCCGTGCGTGTACCACCACAGTTATTAATGACTTTCAGCTTTCAATCCAGTGATCACATGTAGTTAAAGCAGGGCAAGCAACCCAAGGGCAAGGAGCAGAGTTTCCCCAAACCAGCAAAGCTGCCGGAGAGAGAACTGGCATCACTGCTGTACAACGTTTAGAGGGTGAAGGAGAACTTCCATGTCAAAACACAAATGCAAAATGGGGAGCTTTATATCTTGTTTGTCCCTAAATAGCTATGATGACACATGACAATGGAGCGTCAACCACCATTTACGTATACAAAAAATTTAATTTCAAGCAAATAGGAATGTTTTAAATGAACTTTGGTGAGAAGTATTAATGAAAAAGGACAAGTTTGTGTATGTGATACAGGGCAGCAGTAGCTCAACAGGTTGAGCGGGTTGTCCAGTAATCGGAAGGTTGCAGGTTTGATCCCGGCTCCAGACAGAGCATGCTGCTGTTGTGTCCTTGGGCAAGACATTTAACTCACCTTGCCTGCTGGTGGTGGTCGGAGGGACCGGCGGCGACTGTGCTCGGCAGCCTCACCTCTGTCAGTGCGCCCCAGGGCAGCTGTGGCTACATCATAGCTCATCCCCACCAGTGTGTGAATGTGTGTGTGAATGGATGAATGATACACTGTAGTGTAAAGTGCTTTGGAGTCCTTACTCTGAAAGGCACTATACAAGTGTGGGTCATTTATCATTTATCATACACAGAATTTGATATTAAACAAGTAAAAATATTACACATTGTGCCTTTAATAGAATGTATTTATTGGTGGAAAAAGCATTATTTTTAAGAAAGAAATAACTATCATCTGATATTGTTTCTTATGAAAAAGTAACCAAGTCCAAGACTTTCAAGTCTCATTTTTGAGTGATATTTTTGATCGTTCAAAATGTAGGTTTTTAATTACCAAAATCACTATAAATACAAATAACCAACATTATGTTATACTTCCTAGCATCAAACACTTTCTGTCAGTCAATCAATAAAAAAATAGAAAAAAAAGCTTAAAGAGGGACTGCACACCATCAGAAAACGTAACTCCACCCCTAGTCAATATTTGAAAAATGCTATGAAAGTGGGCGTTGCCAGGAGGCACACAGTGGCATGGCCAAGTGTGGAGAATTTCCATCCTGGAAGGAAGGGGGAGTGGGAGGAGACTGTACCAATGACATGAAACTGTACCAGCCCCAGTCAATCACAAGTTTAAAATGCAGTAGTTGCCGTTCTGCCACAGGGGGCAGCACTACTACGTTTTTAGACCTAGATTCTAGATTTAATCAAGTTTACACAAAAATGTCAAAGAATGCATGGAAACAGAAATATTGCATTTGTAAAAACCCAAGTATACAGTTAATTAGCAAGAAAAAAAGTTATTTGGGGGTTTAGTTACTCTTTAATGTTAATTATATACAAATAACAGAACTCTGTTTTATCTGGTTCCAGTATCAAACTGGACCTGATAATGTGTAAAAGCAGTTATTTCATCAGCTGCTGCTGAAACTCTCATTGATCTTTCATCCTCATTAAAATAGAATTATCCACAGCAGCCACAATAAGAAAAAACTGGGGGATGGTGTGCTCATTTTAGTACCTAACTGTTTTTGTTAATTGAAGGATTAAAACTGTTCAAAATGCAGGCGTAGGGTGCAAATGTTTTAGGCAACAGAAACCAATCTCCTATCTGACTGAAATGCTCATTTAAGAATCACCATCTGCAAGGAGCAAAAGCATAATTAGGTTTTCCCAAACATAGACCCACTAATCCCACCAAGGTCGCATATAGAAATGTGAAGGAGAACCAGTAAGGATCTGAGAACTTAATAATTAGCCAAGAAAAATTATTTGTATTACTAAAAAATAACCTCTTCCCTGAACATTTCTCCAGAGACATCAATTATTTCATTTGGTTTATTGGTCTGTTCAATTAAAATCTGCACCCATTATATAGTTCAAAGTGTGCTTACAAATTATATTTTAGATGATCTCACAAATTATAAAAACATTAGTTATATCTTTACACATCTGGGGTAATTTATTGCAAGGCTTTTTAAAGCTTCACCTCTTTATAAAATTTTTCTACATTCATCCCAAACTGGAGTCAAAACAGGTTAAAACTGGTTATTTTCAGAGGTTAACAGTTTAGAATAGAGGCCAGACATGGTGCTGGTATGAGGGGAAACAGTTTTGAGCTTTAAAAGTATGCAAACAGCTTCTTAAATAACATAGCTGGCTGAGAGGAGGCAGCGTTAGCTCCAGCTGAGTATCTTGTGACTGCAGGTCACCATCATGTGTTAGCCGGATCAGCACAATGAGGCCCTTAACAAGATTCACAGCAGAGCAAAACTTGATTCTGGAACATAGCTGACGACTTTTGACATCACAAATATAGAAGTCAGTCGCAACCATGGCAACAATAAGCACATCCAGGTTATGACAAAAAAAGTCCATATTAACTCATAAAATATGGGTTAAGTTAAACAAAAAGCTATTTTGCACAGTTTTATTGCCTATTTAAAGCTTCTCAGCCAAAACAAACCATAAAGCTCACCCTTACTGCATTTGTAAGGTTAGTAGTAGCAATGTGGTGTGTACTAATCCATTTGATTAAATATTCATCAGCAAACATGAACATATCTCTTCAAAGGTTTGGGAGATGGTAGTCAGGAGCATTCAGGTGTGTGTTAACGCAATACTAAAGACATCAGCGGTGATCTCAGAGGAACAATTGTTGTTTTTCCATTAGACTGGGGGGGTAATAAGGCTGTTTTAAAAACACTCAGCACAAGTGCCTTACAGCACCGGACGTTTACCTGATACTAAAAAATGTTTATTACTCAAAGAAGTAAAATAAAACCAATCAATTCCATAAGAACTCGTGTTGTGAGTTAGAAAGAGTAATTAGGAATGGAGCAACAAGAATATGAAATCCTAGTTTTCTCACAATTTTCAAATGAAAGACTGTTTTCCATTATAAGTGCTGTATTCTATTGTTTTTATTTAATGTGATGAAAATAAACAGGCCCTACTTATCTACTCCGTACTACACTCTACAATAAAAAAATATTGTTGAATTTACTTAAAGAACAAGTCACCCCTAAATCAACTTTTTTTGCTGATCAACTATATAAATGAGCGTCTAATCATGCTGAAGACACGTGTAGTCAATATTTTGGCACTTGAGTGCATCTTAGTTCAAATTTAAATGTTCTGCCTAAAAATATCAGTGTTATGCCCTCTTCAGGTAAAAACTCTGCACTGCATTTGAATTTAAATCAGCCATTGCTATTGGCTAAGAAGGTAATCCCATGGCGTTAGCTGGTACCATATGATGTCACAATGCCGTTGTGAGCCTGTGGGTGTGTATTTGTTAGCGGCTCTGCCCTCTTAGTCTTCCAGGCAGCAGCATTTGTTATATTTTTCAAACAGGAAGTGGGAGTAGAGTTAGACTCTGGTAGGGGGTGACTTGCTCTTTAACCAAGTTATGCCAACTGGTAGGGACAGTCCAGTCTAATCGCATGTTTGCAAATTGGGCTCGATCACATTATTTTAAAAGGATTGGAATCCGGTGGGAAGTTTCTTATCCTTTCTTTGAGTGGTGCTTTGTTGGTTCTTTCCATTATGTGTTGTGTTGCCTTAGTTTTGATTGGAGTTCTTAGCTCTGGGCTTGTAGGTGTCATGTCTTCTTCCTGGCATCTTGAGTTGAAGCGGAGGTGGTTTCTTAGACTTTCTTTAGACTTGCTAGCTTTAGATCTGTCCTTTTTGGCTTCTTCTCTGTATTTTTTGTTCACACTCTTTACGTTTGTTCTGTGTGTAACTTCATAATCCTTTACTTTGTTCTTTTTTACACAACTTTGTAAAGAAAAAAAGTTTTTTTTTTTTTACCTTACAAGTTTCAGCTAATGACTCTAGCCGTCATTAGAGTTAACCAGTGTGGGTGGTGTCACCTCCGTTTATCTGAGGGCAGCAGAGGACATTGTCACAGCGATGTGTTGCTCTGCAAAATTTATGCTTCAAGTCTGTTTTTCACGTGCTTCCCTTCCAGAACGCGTCAAGCTTAGCAGTTTAGATCGGGCCGTACACGAAGTCAGACACAAAATCAGTGTAAAACATCTGTAAACTTTCAAAATAAAAGTCATGTGAAGATTTCTAGTTGCTAAACTAGTAAAAAGGAATACGTCTTTACCCGTGAAACCTCTGTAGCCAAGTTAAACAGAGAATAAACCAGACCTTTTTACATGCAGCCATTTTTCTCCTCGCTTGTTATCGTGTGAACTGCTGGAATCACACGTGATCTTTCAATTCTCCCGTTATTTCATGACCTCGGGGACCATCCAGTTGAAAGCCAGAGTTGGAGTGTAATATCACGAGATTTTCAAAAATAACACTCTTGTTAAAACCAGTGCTTTTTTTCTCTATTTAATGAACTTATGGGTTCCTTTTGGTTTCTGGAGGTTCTGATGTGAACCATTTTTATTGGCGCGCCACAGGCACATTAGATGCAGCGAGTTGAAAAGAGTCCAGATGTGGAAACACAATTAGATGCTTCCGTAATGCAACAACAATCCAAACGTCAGTACACTAGGTTAGTAATCTGGCACTTTCCAAAATACACAAGTGCCTGAAAAGCCTTTTTAATTCACATTTTATGAGTGTACTGTGAACTGTGACACTGTTGCATAATTCTTCAAATGTTCTGAGCTAAAGCAACAAAAATGCAGCATCAGTAGAAAAAATGGGTGTATAAATTCTTCCCTAAATCAGGCTGAAACTTCACAACCTTTTGTGTAATTTCAAATTTAAATCTGTGGGTTTGATTGGATGCTATCCCACTCAGGGTGAATTTGTAATGATCCACCCACTCGGGGCTCAGTGAGGGGGAGGAAGGCGGTTAAAGGAGCAGGTTTTAAACCAGCAGTAAGGTGAGTCAGATAAACTGTCCGTGGCAGAGGGAGAAGATCGGCTCGTTTGTTATTAGGGTGTTATTGGAAAGTGGTTGTTGTATTTGAGCTTCGGTGAAAAGGAAACAGGAGATCAGAAAGTCACTTTTCCCCTCAAGGACTTTTTGTTTTTATTATTTTATTATTATTTGTTTCATTTTGGGCATTCCTTTGTGTTCATGTCCCCAACGTCTCAGAACCAGTTCAGTTTGGATGACTCACTGTAGAGAACTTTAGTATGACGTCACTAGCGTTTCTTTCATTGGTGTTTTACACACTGATGTATAAAAGACACTTTATAAATAAAGTTTGATTAAAGTTTGAATGGCAAACATCAGAGAGCCACCGATATGGGTTTTTCTAATTCTGATACCGATGCTGACATGTGGAGGTCACGGTCAGCCGATGGCTGGCATGCACTGATAATTTCTTGGGCCAATTTTGAGGATATTTAGATGTTTTCCACCTTATTCAAATGCTAAAATATCACTAACAACTACAGTGGACACACAACATTTCTGAACCTGAATCAGTTTTTCACACAGAATTTAAGTCTTAATTTTGTGCCCAGCATTAAAATTCTAACCGCACATAATAATAAAAAAGTAGGTAAATAAAAATAAATTACTTTTGATCTGTTTCAGGAATGTAAATGTGTGTTTAAATATCATCCATGTGCTTGACTTTAAGTCGGTTCTACTAAAGAGGTATTTTGGATGGTGTTGGTGTATAAAATAATGGTGAACATCGGCCCGATATATCCATGGACGTAATTTTGGGGTGGGGGACATGTCCCCCCACTTTTTCCAAAGTCAAGTTTTGACCCCTGCACTTTTTACCATCCAAAAACAATATTACGCTATATTAAATTGACACTGGTTGAGCTCTAGGACCAAACGGAAAACAACCATTTGTGTTGAAGCCTGTTTCCCATCAGAGCATACTGTAAAGATCCCCCCCACCCCCACTTCTAAAGTGAAAATTACGTCCATGGATATATCAGTCTATGCCTTGAAAATATATGAAGTGGGGAACAAAACTTTGAAGTTGACAAATGAAGAGAATCTTATCAGATTTGTTCCTTCTAATGAGGTTTCCTTCCAGATTGAGTGTTGGTCTGTGCGCCACCACCTTTCTCCTGTCCACAGCAGGAATATCATCACTTAAACTGACATTGGAACCTTCGCATAAGTAATTAATACTGTATATTTCGTTCCTCAGATCAAAGCTCATCATGGGCAAATTTCAAAGCCAAATTCAAAAATGTTGAATGAACTGTTTGCAACAAGCAATTTTGCTCATCTTTTCCCTCTCCTTGCTGTTTGTAGATGTTGGAGCCTAAGGTGGATGCCTCTTCCTGTGAACTGGGTGGAGTAGTAGGAGATCGAGAAAGCGTAGGCCTCCACATGCCCACAAACAGCACAGAGGGTGAGGATAGCAGCCTCTATCCCTCCAGCCCATCAGAGCCACCAACACTAGGAAGTCCTCACCCCTCAGAGCCACTCACCCCCTTGGAGGAAGTGTACACCACCCTCGGAGGGCTGCTGGGATCAGTGGATCGACATAAGGTGCCTCCCACACCTCCTCCTTCCACAGAAGGTGAGGACTCCAAGAGTATAGAGGGGCATGAGATGGATATCTGGAAGGAGAGCAAGGATGAAGAGGAAAGTAGGGATGATGAGGAGGAAGGGAGTAGCAGAAAGAGTGCAAGGAGTGAGCTGGGGGATGAAGATAGGAACGGAGAGGAGATAAACCTAAATCTGGTGGTGTCAAATACTGATGAAGACAACGTCTCCGAGCCTCCTGACACCAATGCTCCTCCGTCCTCCTCCTCATCTTCATTTGTCATCCCTGAGCTGCGACTCGATCGCTCCTTCAGCGCTGACGCCCTCTCCTCACCTAACACTGATGAGGAAGAGTATGATGAAGATGAAGAAGAGGAGTCTGAGGAGGAGGAGGATGAAGATGAGGATGACAGTGATGATGCGTACTTGCAGCGAAGTGACAGCAAACGCCGTAGCATGGTGGAGGGCGCCACGTGTGAGAAACATGGAGGAGGAAGGCTCAGTGTGCAGAACTCCCTCCGCCGGCGTACGCACAGTGAGGGCAGCCTGCTGCAGGACCCCCGCAGCCCCTGCTTCACCTCCGACAACGCCATCAACTGCCTGGAGTCTGGGGGGGCACACCACAAGGGTGGCTGGACTCTTCCATCACCCAAAACACTGAAGAAGGAGCTGATGAAGAACGGAGGCTCCATGCATCAGCTGTGTATGCTTTTCTCTGGGAGGAAGGTAAGCAGCTTCAAGTATTCGAACAAACACACAGATGCAGGAGCAGCAACCATACTTTTATGTGTTTTTGAAACACCTTTGTAACCAGTGCTTCAGCATCTCTTTCACTACCTGGATCCAACCTCTTGTTTGTATAATAAGGCTGACATCAAGTGGTAAAACAGAGAAAGTACACAATATTCAGCATGTACACTTTTATAAACAGTGTACATTTATATATACCACCGATATTCCAATTAAAGGGATACTTAGCACATTTTTTATATTTTTAAATCACTTTCTTGAGCCAGTATGTGCAAAAACGACCCTTTACAGGGTTAATTCAAGGCCACCCAGCCCCTATTGCCCCCTCTAGCCAGAATATTCCTCTTTGTTGGGACTGTTGGGAATAAAGCGGAGCTGATATACCTGGCGCTGCAGTCTGATTCCAGCACATTTTCTGCATGTTTTGGATCACGAACACAGCTGATTTGTTTAATTTAGTAATTAATCGTTCCTGTAGACACTAATGAAGGCTGGGAGAGGTTTCAGCTGTTACATTAAGGTGTTAAAAAGATGAACCCACAGCTAGGAGATAAACAAACAATAGGGGGTGCTAAAAGCAAGCCAAACCTGTTTAGACCCCTTTAACAAATGAAAAAGCAGCATTTTTTACCACGAGGAGTCGTAATTATAGCTTCAGTTGATGTTTCGCAAAATTATATTTAAAATATATACCATGAATGATATGCACATAAACAAGTTAACCCTATTTTTGTGTGAGCGTCCCGTGACTGTATCCCGATTGATCATGTGCCCTGACTACTTAGCCAAGGGGATGTCCCTTTGGCTGACTGGTTAGCGCGCATGACTCTCACCCGGGAGTCTGGGAATCAAATCCCGCCCGGGCCCTCGTTTCTCCATCTTGCTACACATGCAATATTAGGAAATGCTGTATTTGAGATTCCCATTAACACAGCTTTTGCTTTTATTTTTATCATCTTTTTTTACTAAATAAGACATCCCTCTGTACAAAGGTACATCATTTTCACAGTTTTACCTTAAAACTCAACTTTTTATTGTTGCACAAAATGTCCATGTTTCATGCACAGATAACACATTCTTTTTTGGAAATCCTCAACGTCAAAGTTATTGTATTCACAAGAAAAACATATGTAATAACATGCTTTAGCTGCTGTTAAATTAGGTGTTTTAGTTGTTATAAAATGTCAGCATGGAAATAAAAAGTTACGTCTAAAAACAAATATTAGTTTTCTGGATTGTTTTTCCCCTTCGAATCAGCGAGCTTCTTTGTCCAGCAGAGGGCGGCATGCATCACATTCATGTAGTCCAACGGTCTCAGACCACTCTGCTTCTTGAGGCATTCACTGAAATAAAGAAAAATGGCTCAATCCTTGCTTACTGTAGTGCACTATAAGTTACATTTACTGGAATCCAAGCAAATCATCAGCTCAGACAGAATCCTTTTTTACCAGCAGACAAACAAAAATAATGAGCATAAAAAAGAAAGAGATGAGCGTATCAGAGCTCCGTTGGCTTCCTGCAGACTTAATAACAGGCAGGAGTGATGAAGTGCAGCTTTATCATCAGAGGAAATCAGAAGTGCAGCTCTCCTTTATCTGCCTCTCCTTCCACAAGCCTGTCAGCATACTCGACAGCCTTAAATGGCAGTGTGTGTGTGTGTGTGTGTGTGTGTGTGTGTGTGTGTGTGTGTGTGTGTGTGTGTGTGTGTGTGTGTGTGTGTGTGTGTGTGTGTGTGTGTGCGTGCACGCGCAGTAGAGGAACGCAGCAGACGGAGCTGGAGCCTGTTTGTCTTGGCAGATTTGAGGGTAATTTTACTAGCTATTGGCGTCATGGACACATTTCCTTTGAGTTGTTTGTTTCCATTATTTAAAATTGTATCTATAAATCTTGAACCGTCTGAAGACACGGAGAAGTGTAGAAGTGTGTGTATGGGCTTGCGTTTGCCTTCTGAGCTGCAGAGCCTTAACAGGCCGCTCTTGAAAGAGTTTATGTGCTAACGTGCAACATTTATAACAGTGTTTAATAATATATCAACATTTTTAGTGTTAAGCTGCTTCAGCAACACAAAATGTGGATAGTCGTTTCAGTAAAAACTCTGTTATTTTTTATTATATACATATCTAAATGATTAACAGCTGTAACCTTAGAAGGTTTTTGCAATGTTGTTTTTCATTTTTGGAAATTCATGAATGAAACTTGGTGGCCGGATGTGCACGGGCAGTATAATGTCTTACTGATTAAAATATTTTAACCTTTTCTGAAACAGGGTCCCAGGTTATGAGTTTCAAAATCACAGTTTCAAACACTTTATTTAGCTTTTTGAGCGACTTAATGAAGGCTAGACTTTGTTTTATGTTTGGATTTTTGAAGCACTGGTTTCTATGAACTTTTACCCTGATTTACAGTTGCTACAATTAAAGTTTTTGTCTAAAACTAATAAAGTCACTCATCTCTGCTTCTCGAATCACAGCTGCACACAGATGTGTAAGCAGACCACTTTAGCGCCTGCAGCTCATCGTGTCTTTTCTCTTTTCTCTTGCTGTCAAACGCTGTTTACTTGGCCTTTAATCTGCACTTGCTCTGGTCCTGTCATTTTTTCCACTCTGCACTTTTTCCTCTCACTCGTTTTTCCTCCCCCCTCCTCCTTCTCAGAGGCCCATCATGGATATAAGGAGAACCAGAGACATAGAGCAGCTCATAAAAATGTTTTAGACTCAGAGACTTTTCTTGGCTGATGCTCAAAGCATTTTCTGCCTCTGACTCACAACAAAATTGACATAATTTTCTGATTTAAACATGCATATTATAAACTCTTCACCAAAACCAATGCATAACATAATACAAAGTTAGTTAGATTCAAATAAACTTTATTAGTCTAAAAAAATTCACGATGATCTTTTTTGCAGGTGGTAAAAATATAAGGAAGATGAATTTTGTCTGTTATTTGAGCTTGTTTTAGTATCCTACAAAATTATTCTGTATGATCTAACAAAAAATGGAAATGTTTAAGTCGGAAGTGACACAGAAAATAATAGAAAGTGCATGTCTTTAGGAACTAATAGTTCTTACAGCTAATGCTTGAATATGATGATCTCTTTTGACCCTGTAATCTCCACAATGTCAACAATAGCTAATGTGACTAAATCCTAAAGTTAGACAAAAGGACACATCCAGACTTCTTGTATTTTTTTTTGTCGTGTCAGGGTATCTGCAGGTCCTTAAAAAGTCTTAAAAAGTCTTAAATTTGCTTTTCCAAATTGAAGGCCTTAAAAATCCTTAAAAATGACAAATAATCCTTGAATAGTTTCCAAAGGTCTTAAATTACCAAAGACCCAATAAACAAGAATCTTTTATTTCTATAAAATTTTCGTGAATTTCTAGTTCAGCATTTTTTGTGTATGATATTGGCATAAGCGGAAACGTACACATTCGGTTGGTTTGTGGGAGTTTGCGCCATGGGGAAGTGCAACATTAATGGTAACTGGATGGCTAATCCAACGTTCACGACGTGGTTAGCACCAGTTCCAGGCAATAGCTGGAAATTATAGTTTAAATTTAATTTAAAAAATAGCTTAAATTTGGTCAAAGTAGCCTTAAAAAAAGTCTTAAAAAGTCTTAAATTTGGCTCCCTGAATAATGCCCTGAATAATGCCCCTAAGGCTGTTGGTTCAGCAGACCAAATGTTTTGTTTATGAAGACCAAGTGGTTGTTTGAAATCTGAATAAATATCTAGTCTTTCTGCGTGCAGCGTAACCATTTTAATGTGTTTACTGATAAGTGCGTGTTGCTGAAGATCTTGTTTTGTGTCTTTGATAAACAGATTCATTCATGCCGAGAAATGGAGCTGCTTGTTTGAGCATAAAGACACGTAAGATTTAAAACTCCCATGAACTGGTGATCCTCAAATTAGCTAAAAATAAGCATAACTTACATATTTATCATTAAAAAATTAAGGACATTTTAAAAATATGGTGCAACACTTACTTCCATGTTTTATCTCAAAAATCAAAATAATCTCTTTTCTATTTTAGTTTTGTATTTCATTTGAATAAATCATCTCTTGACCAGATCTAACAAACAAAAAAGTAAAATAAACATTGCAGCTTTAGTGTGATGAAAGAAAGAAATGAAAATGAAGGTAAGCCACACAAAACACTGTTCAGAAATAAGACATTGTGCTTATTAGGAGCTAAATCCAGTGATTCATAAAAAAATAAAGAGTCAAAAAGAAAATCTTTGTTTTCACAGTGTTTAATGTGCTGATTTGTTTTTGCAAGCTGCATAAAAACACAGATCCACTTTGTGGGCCTCAGTCAAACCTTATTATAAATAACAGAACAATATCAAAGCAAAAATATTTAATTGGCAGTTGGCCTTGTAAAGATGCTTCCTGGGACTAAAGCTGACATCGATTACGGGAGTAAATGATCTCGGAACAGCATGTTTCAACAATGTACCTTCAGAGGAGAGAGTGGCTTCTGTCACTCTGACCTCCTCTAAACACCGAGTCGTGATAAGCAAGAGAAACATTTACAGGAACATAAACATGCTATTTTAGGCCCACTCACCCCAAAATAAAAATAAAAAAAACAATAGTTCATTAACTATTTTAGACAGACTTCTAGGACAAACCTTTTAATGCTGAATGTTATCTAATTACAGCTAAAAGGCTGCAGTACATACTTGTTGGTATCATGATGCTACTTCAAGTTGGCCAGAGCACATGACCACAACTAATAATAGTTTGTTGTTTACCGACCAGACCACTTGAGAGATCTGCATTAGTCTCATTTCAACTGTTTTGTAAGAATACAACACTAAAAAGCTGCCAAAGCTCCACAAGCACTAAGAATTAGCAAGAATTAGTTAAAGGGGGTTATAAGTTATAATAGCTCTGTGGTCATGTTTATGATGTGTTTGGCTAATAACCCTCTCACATAAAAAGATGTGAGCAGTTTTGTTTTTAACATTTTCAGCACCTTCCAGAATGAGCCGTTTCAGGGTTCTGTCACTTTAAGATATCAAGCTGGCCACGCCCACTAATCCTCCGCTCAGGCTGCTATAAGCTGAGAAGCTCCAATATCCAGGAGGAGCTGGGAGTAGAGCTGCTGTTCCTGCAGCAGCAGCTCTCTGTTGCTCATGAGAGGTGCTTGTGATGTCACAAACAGGGACTTTTTGAAACAGTTTGTTTTAGGCACATTATTCCTAAAGCTAAACACCGACAGAAAACAGATGAACAGAGTTTTTTGTGTTTGAAGTGTTTATGGAGGCAGAAGGGATCCACGTGGCAACACAAAAGAATGCAAAAGGTGAGTTTTGCATATGTCCTCTGTCGGTAAGAGGGGTTTTATTTTTAATTGAGTCAGATGGGACAAAAAGTCAGAGTTCAAATTCATGCAGGCGACCAGTGAAAAGTTAAATCAGTAACATGTAAATATTTACAGAGGGGACTGGACAAATGTTGAGAGCAGTTTAGGCACCAAAGCAGCTTTTGACAGGGAAAAAAAATCACTGAGTGGAATATACAGTAATGTGTTTCAGTTTATGGTCAAATTCTCTGTGATGTTGGGTTTGTTGGGTAAAATTTCCCAGAAGGAGGGAAATAATTATGTAAATCCAACTTTCAGCATCGAAAGACAACGTTTGTTGTGAAATCAGACATTTAGTCTGTGAATGAATTGTTTGTGTGTCGTCTGGAAGGTTCCAGACAGAGTGCTGTTATTGTCCCTGTTATTTGTTTTATTAGGAAACTGAAAAAGGAGGAAAGCTACAGCTGAGAGCACAATCCAACAAACACAAGATCTGTCTATTCATCTTTGAATATGTTTGTAGACATGTTTTATTGGGAATCTAAAAGGATAGTCAAACTTTATCTTTATTTCAATTTTCAAACAAATACAGATGTGATTAATCTGCAAATTATCTTAATTACTGGATTTTGATAATTATTTAAAAAAATGTTGTGAAAAAGCGACAAAGACTTTTTGTCTTCACTACTAAAGCTTAGGGATGTGCAGAAAGTCAAATAAAAGCTCACTATAACATAGAAAATGGTTCCTAATGTATGAATTTGGGATCTGTTATCTGTTATATACATTATTCCAAATTAGCATAATCTGAAGAGTAAATAATGGAATAAAAGTTAACAGAAGCTCTAAACTTATGCAGAAATATCAAAGGTAATTCCCAATAATACATCAGGAAGAAATGGTGACAAAAATCAACCTTGCTGCCTCTTCCTTTCCTGTCATGACCCTGGACAACTGAAATACTCAGGGGTTGCATGTGGCTTTACCACACACACACACACACACACACACACACACACACACACACACACACACACACACACACACACACACACACACACACACACACACACACAGGTGCACATACGCATGCACGAGCACGCGCACACACACACACACACACACACACACACACACACACACACACACAGGTGCACACACACACACATACACACACACACAGACACACACACACACACACAGGTGCACACACAAACACACACACAAACACGCGCACACACACACACACACACACACACACACACACACACACACACACACACACACACACACACACACACACACACACAAAATTAAGTACCATAAACAACACCTATTGCTGACTGTATCCCTTACATTTGTTTTTGTTGTGAAGTTTGTCTGTATTTTATTAGTTTGGGAACAGATTGTACCCTCTCCGTCAGTCACATGGGATACGCCTGTACTACATCGAGAACTAGCTGTAGTTGGTTGCTTTGAAGCACATTTGGGTTTAAACAAAATAGTGCAATAACTGGACTGAGCGTTTGGTGGTTCTTGGCTCAGACGCTGTACTTACACCCATATCGTTACAGGCATATTGACATTTTCTAACTACTGACATTTGACTAAATTAGCAGCAGCCGTGTAGAAAAGCAAGTAATAACAAGCCTGAGGATTTGAACTGCGAGTGCATTTGATTGTTCAGCTACTTCAACTCCAAAAATAAAGATGACGATAAACGTGACTTATCTTTGCTAAATCACATGCAGCCCAGAGAGAACAGACAGTCATTTTCTTTGTGCAGTAATCTCTGTTTTCTCTGTGACCTTTACATGTAAACCTTCTGCAGCAGTTTGACGCTCAGAAGACGTCATGGTCCTGATGTCAAAGAGCTTAACTTCTGGGATTGTTCAGACGATCTACGTTCTGTGTCCGCCTCGGTGCTCCGCAGCACTCAGCCCATTAAGTGGTGGGACTTTAGATGGTGCCACTGGCACAGAACAAGCCTCTGGTGACAGTCAGCTGATCCAAGAGATGATCCAGAAGGCCCCTTGCTTTATTGTTGTGTGTGTTGGAAAGGTGGTGTTTGCAGCGCCCGTTGTCATAGCAGGACTTTGTCCGAGGCTGGACGCCATAACGTAAATGTTGATCCAGTTAGAGGGTTTCTAGCATACACATGCACTCTTGTAGATGTGTAAACTAAATGTTTAAAGATGATGATGTATATTAAACACAATGCACAAAAAGCCCTAACACCAGTCACAACTCAACATCTTTATTTGTTAGAAAATCTCAGTGAGATGTGGTTGGGATCCAGAAATAATGGCGTTAAATACGTTTGGATCTTTTATGTTCTGAAATAGGTCCAGAATTTGGGACTTTAGCTGTGAGAGCATCCTTTAAAGATGTGTTTAATTGATACATTTGCAGTGGTCTCTAGTCGGAATAAATGTTGTACTGGGGGGGGGGGGGGGGGGGGGGGGGGGGCTTGTTTCAGGGACTAGCAGAAGGCCACATGAGACGAGAGCTGAACACGGCAGGATTTAAAGTCTTATTTGCTGATATTTGGACATCTTGACTTGGACTGGATAAGAGAAATGTAACTCTACCACTGACTCAGTTTGCTCTGTAACACATGGATGTCTTATCTCCACAAATAACACAAGCCAAGAGGTGTTCTGCTGTGTGGTGGAGTTGCTATTGCTAACAGTTAGCTTCTATTAGCCGAGATGTTCTCTGCTGTCTCCTGGACGCTAAACCAAAAACAGCCTTTCCCGTCACGAGTCAAGATGGGCAAGTCCATGAATGGAAATTCGCAGTGTGATGTAGATGTATCAGGTTTTTCAAAACCTAGAGTTTCAGCGTCTATTTTCTATCAGAAGCTAATGCAGGAGATAGGTGAAGTAGACTATTTTCAAGTTCAGGCTGCATTAAAAATGCAGAGTGACCCATTATAATCAGAAATAATCATTAATAAATGTATTTTTCAGAGTCCCACACCTTTAAGTCAACAAAGTCGACCAGGATAACAGTTGTTTTGTCTCAGAAGCCGTTTTAAGATGGCATTTTCATCTCACCAAATCCCAGAACCTGAAGTCAGCAACCTCTCCCCATGTAAGGATGTTGTTTTCTTAAAACTCAGCTGTGTTGCTGTGCGAAGGTCAAATGTTTTCATTAAAGGCCTCTTGAGTTCTCTTAAAAATGAAATAAAAAAACTAAAAGTACGTTCAGTAAGACAGCAAGGACTAGATGTGCTTCATCTGCATGTCAGCTGAGTGGTCTGCATCATCAGCACATAACCCTGGCCAAGTTTGAATTAGACACATGTAAGTGTGTGGCGGGACATGCAGAAACACACACTCTCACTCACTCCCCAGGAGGCAGGGTGAACAGCTCTGGTGGGATGATGGGAGCACACATGCTGTCCTCACAGGATGAGAACATGGTCAAGGGAATAAGCAGCCCTGGCAGTAGAGACGGGGAAAGCTAAGTTCCCTCTCACTGAGCTTTAGAAATAAAAGAATCCTTTTATCTGAGTTGAATGGTCTTTTTCTGTCTGCCTCCCAGGTCTTTACTGCTAGCTACTCTGAAAAATGTTTAATCACACAACATGGGTGCTTAAAATCTCTTATCTGCCTAGAAAATGTATTTCCTTATTTTATTGAATTATTTAATTTTGTTATAACTTACTTACACTTTCTTATCTAATTTCTCTTAATTGTTTGCAAATAAATGTATTAGCAGTAACAACGTGTGGCCCTTTAAGCACTCAAGGCTGCTGGTTTTAAGTACATAACGTAGCTGGACAGAACTGGAACAAGATACTTTAAAATCACATCAAACGGATGTTTTGATGCGGTCTGTCAGTGCAGACTCAGGCCAAAAACAACGTGCGGAGGGAGGCGGGTTAAAGAGCAAACCTTATGAGTGGTTATCTGACCCTGCAGCTGTGGCTGGAATCTCAAATGTGTCAGTTTCCACTAATTCTCCACAATTCTGTAGGTATTTAAACAGGGGCAGTCCTAGGGAGAGTCCAGGGTGGCCTAGTCCCACCTTGATGATAGGTTTGGGCCCACATGTGCCCCCCATGCTGAGTTGTTAATTTAGCCAAATGCAAGGCGTGGAACCAAAGCATTTATAAGGAGTTGAAAAGAAATTTTAGACAAATACTATCATGTTGCCACTTGTGTAAATAACTATAAAATGTATGTATTTTTTGCAATAAATTAATTTTTTTTAAACATTTAACAGCCTGCTACCTCTGCAGAAACATTTTAAAGTTTGTTTATGTGCACACAATGCGACAAGTTATTACAATGGGATTGGGGGCAGGAGTGATGCTGAGTGCGCTGGCCAGTCACACTCCAGCTTACAGACTGCAGGATCTGAACGAATCAAATCACCAACCCCCTGATTAATGTGCACCTATATCAGCTGTACGGACTTCACCACGTCTGTTTGTCTGGTCACATCCTGCAGATGCTCTGTCTCACTTGGATTGGGGAGTTTGAAGCTTGTATCGAGATCTTTGTGATGCGTCAAAACAGTTTTTGCAATTTTATCTTTTTACCTCGAGAGGATGAAGGTGATCTCCTACATGAGCTCTTTTCCCACTGAGCTGATGAGCCTCGACAGTGGTCAAAGCTGTTGAGGCTGACTGCAGAGGTAGTCACACAGGTGAATCACTGAGTGTGTTATCGGGACATCCGCTACAACAACTTATCGCTTGTTAAATGGCTGTTATAAAAGAGATAAGGTTGATGGGAGGAGTTGAGGTTGATGTTTAGATGGGGTCATGTTTTTGGAAAGGTTAATGTTTAAGTGCACATGAACGCCAGGAATCCCTGGACTCCCAGGAATCTTGGCTTCCGTACGTTACGCCACACGCGCATCCACTTCAATGCAGAGCTTGTTTAGCTCACACACTCTGAGATCGTCTTCTTTATTGCATCGGAACGTGATTTTTGATTTTTTTAGTTTGTAAATAACTTCCCTAAAAATGCTACTTAAGTGAATTTTAAACAAGGAGTTAGTTCAGGATGTTCCTGTTTGTTGCTCAGCTGACTGTTTGACGTCGACTGTGTTTGTTTCCACGTAGCGCAAACAGCTGCGATCCAGTCACAGGCAGCCACTCAGGGTGCCTGTTTGGATGGATTTTTAATGGCAGGTGCAAGTACTCACGCCTAACCCTTGTGATCAGATCACCCAGGATTCATGTTGATACCAAACGTAAGCAGCACGCTTTCAGACCCCCGTCGTTTCACACCCAAGCTTTAGCAAACTTTTGACTGCACGAAATAGAATTTAAAGCTTGATTTGCAAAATGTTGACATCAGCCTCCCTAGTGAGGCTCGAGTCAAACGAAAGACAAGAGCACGGCCTTTTCTGTTGTTATTGTTTAGAAAAACATCAACACAGGATGATCTCACAGCTGTTTTGTGTAACTTTATCTTTATTGTGTCAAATGGGGTCATATCCATAAAATGAGTTTGGCTGCCTGAGCTCTGTTTATTCAACATCTTTGCAGATGTTTGATGTGATGTGTGGTCTCTAAACATTAAAAGGGAGAAGACAAGAAACATCTAGCTGTTTTCTATAAAACTAAGGCTGAACTTAACTAAAACACTGCTGTGTAGATAACAACAGCTATGAGCAGACTTTATGCAGCTTCAGGAAATTGAGACTTATCTTCTCAGTGATTTTTTTTTAATGGCCAGTTAGTGAATAAGTACCCGTTTAGAAAATCACTGCAATGCTGTAAGCAGGAAGGTCATCTGCAGGCCACAAACAGTCTGTAACTATTTAATGCTTCCTAGCTCCAGGGTGGAGGAACCTGACAGCTTTCAGAGAAGTGACGTCACGGCAACATTGTTCATTAAAATCCTGTAACATGGGAAGTACTCATGCAGGAAGCAGCTATCTCCGTGGAGGTGATGAATATCAGGCGTCAGAACCATGTCAGACTCAGCTCAAAACACACACACACACACACACACACACACACACACACACACACACATTTATAAAATAGTTATGCAGTAAAAGTTTATTTTACCCTCCATATTTCCTTGTGTTTCTAAAGGAAGTTGGACAAATATTTCCTGTGACATTTGAAACAATGAGGGGTGAAAAAAGTTAAACCAAAGCCGCCGAGCAGTTAAATAACCAAGTGTGAAAGAAAAGATGGAGGCCAAACTCACCAGGATTGTTTTCTCAAAACTTCTGATCTGTAAGAACCATCTTTGGGAAAAATATCTGCTAAAAGTCCAAAAGAGGATCTCTGTGACTTGATTTTGTGTGAAAGTGTTTTTGTGATGTTTTCTGTTCTTCCATCTCCAAATTTTAAAAACAATCTTATCCTGTTTAATCTGCCTCAGATCTTTGAAAACTCGACACTTTTCAAGAACAGGAATTTGCCAAAACAGAGGATAACTGGTGCGGTTGTTTGTTGGGTCTACAAATGTGCAGCATTTTAATGGACTCAGTTATTTTTGAACATAGCTAAGTGGATATTTAATTAAATTGTCTTAATATAGATCATATTTCTGAAGAACTGTCTTCTGTTTGAGGAGCTGCTAATTTCCTGGTTCCCACAGGATTTTACTAAGAATTTCCAAATCAGATTAAAATAATGAAATATTATTTTTTTTCAAAGAATTAAAAAAAAAGTTATTTTGGTCCAGTGTGGGTCTTTGGAGGACAACTGTGGCTCAGGGGTTAGGAGTTAGTAATTGGTTCGTTGCAGGCAATGAGTAAAATGAGTAGCTTTGTGTGCTGGTTCTTTAAAAATAAGTACAGAAATGAGTTTTTTAATGACAAGTGTATACACGTGCAAGCACACACAGCAGATTAATAGACTGAACTCACCAAATGAGATTTTAATCCCAGCAGTTTGTGCTTTGTGATCAGCACTGAACTAAAAGGTGTTAGCTTTTCTCCACTAAAAGGTTAGCTAAACTAGAACTTGTTCCATCGGTGACGACGTTTAACAGTTGAACCGATTAACAGACCCGAAATAAAATGTCAGGAAATTCCTAACATTTTATTCACCTCATCATTTTTTCCACCTGACAAAAATAATTATCCAGAGCACCTTCTCCACCAATGCGCACTTATTTATTTAAAGTTTCTCACATCTAGAGGCTCTGAAATCATGGGCTCATGGGCCAGAGATCACGTGGGTGAGTAGGTCACACAATTTGGATCAATAAGCAGCCTTAAGTGAGCATCTAGTATGATTGACAGAAAACCTGATAAATAATAAAATGTTTACATTTTTTTTTTGTTCAACTTGAAATGATAGGCCCCTAAACATCATAGCCCCCTGGCCACCGCCTCAGTTGGCCTTGGTTCATTGCATCCTTAGATAAGACATAAGACACTTCACCCCCTTTGCCTGCTGGTGGTGGTCAGTGGCACCTGTATCAGTGTGCCCCAGGGCAGCTGTGGCTACAATGTAGCTCATCACCATCAGTGTATGAATGGTGAATGATTGACTGTAGCGTAAACAGTCCTCTGACTCAGAATGGTGCTACACAATTTTCACACTTTCATACAAATTTCATACTTTTCACATGTTTTAACAAAAAAGTCTTTGACCGTCTTCAGCTGGTCCAGAACTCTGCAGTGAGGCTCTTAACTGGAGCAAACAGAAGAGCACACATTCTAATGTCTCTGCACCGCTTACCCATCATGACTATAACTTTCAATGCTCTACGTGGTCAAGCTCCTCCCAGTATTAGTGAACTGTTAAAGCCTTATGCTCCAACCCGAGCCTTCAGGGCCACCCACCAGAACCTTCGAGAATTTCCAAAGTATAGATATAAAAGTTGAGGTGATTGCTATTTCCAGACTGTTGCACCCCAACTTTAGAATGATCTTCCTTTATCCTTATGTAGTATTGGCAGTCTGGGCACTTTTAAAAAAACAGCTAAAGACCCTTTTATTTGAAGCAGCTTTTACCTAAACCTTTTATTTTCGTATTTTTAACTCAAATTTTTAATCATCTTTCATCAACCTCACTCTGAATACACAAAAAAAAGAGCTCATTCTGGATTTCAGGAGACACAGTCACACACACACCCCTCTCCTCATAAATGGAGAGCGTGTGGACTGTGTCCCCTCCATCAGGTTCCTCGGCACCATCATCTCTGCTGACCTGTCCTGGTCTGCCAACACCAGAGCTCTGGTTAAAAAGGCTCAGCAGTGGCTACACTTTCTCCGGGTCTTGCGAATGTGTGGCCTGGATCAGAAACTGCTGTTGGCTTTCTACCACTGCTCCGTGGAGAGCACCTTCACCGACTCTCTGAGTGTGTTATGTAGGCTCCACTGCTGAGGACAGGAAAGCTGTTCAGAGGACAATAAACACTGCCCAGAGGATTATTGGCTGCACCCTGCCATCCCTTGAGGCCATCTCCAGAACCCGCTGCCTGAAGAGAACCACTGCTATCCTCCGTGACCCCACCCACCCTGCCCACTGCCTGTTTGACCTGTTGCCCTCAGGGCACTGCTTCAGGTCAGTTAAATCACATACCACCAGACTTTTCAACAGCTTCAACAGTGTTGAAGCGTTTGATGGATTGTATAAGTGAGTGATTGTGTTTTTCACAATGTTGATCTTGTGGTAAGCTACAAATTAATTTGCCCCTTGGGGACCAATAAAGTTTTCTGATTCTGATTCTGAGCTTCTTCCCTTGGGCCATCAGAACATTCAACACAACAGCACCATTCAACCCCCCACAGCCCTGTCAGTAATGTGGACTAATCCGTTTTGAATCCTTTTAAATTGTTGTTTTAGCAGATCTGAATCACTGGGTTGCACTGCACTTTCTTGGTATTTGCTAAATGTTTTTAGTTGCTTTTAGTCCTCTATAGTTTTGATATTTATTGTTATTTATTGTCTTATGCACTGTTGATGGCGAAGCATCTGTAATTTAATTGCCATGAGCAATTACAATAAAGTCTATTCTTCTTGTTGTTTTACTTTATTATTTTCTGATGTTAATCTATATCTGTTTTGAGATCATTATGTTTTATTTTGTTTTGATCTATGTGAAGCATTTTGCGATTCTATGTGTTAAGTGCTATATAAATAAAATGCACTGTAGGAATTTTCAAAACAGAAATTATGAAACATTTTAGATTGCATTTTGTAGATTTATACCCTGGCAACTTTTGGGAAAGTTCAGCCAAAGGGCAAAATCTACAGTTGTCTTTCAAACTGTCTCCACGAGCTAATGGACAACAAACAACATGATGTTGGTCAACATGGGGCAGTCCACCAAACACTGTTGAAGAAGATGCAAATACATCCTTTTTCTAAGTTCTATCTGCTTTTGACTCAAAGAGAAGTCTAACTAGTCCAAGGTGGATGCCAAAATCGCTTCAAACGAGCCGTCGCCATCTTAGGTGTTCAGCTTTGTTTAGGGATGTGTATTGGTAAAATTCTGGTGATACGATATGTATCACGATACAGGGGGACGGTGCGATATATCACAGTATATAGTGATTCATTCAGTCAGATGATATTAGCGATTTTTTTTAGACTGAATGTATTGTAGGAAAATTCAATAATCAGTCCAAACTGATACGTAACATTTTCAACTTGAGGTATCTGAACCATAACAGAGGGATTTACATTTCAATGGTGGAAACAAAACCCATTGCACACTGCTGCCAACTAGTGGTCGGCATTTGAATTGCACTAAAAGAAAAGAAAATACACAAATGTTTGTATGTAATTTCTTCTAAAAGTTAGATAGACGGCTTTTGAATATTCATATAATATCGCAGGAGAAAATATTGCAATTTATTGCTATATTGATATTTTCTTACGTCCCTAGCTCTGTTGCATAATCCCACCCACCAAACAGATGGAGCACTGTGATTGGCACACCACTAAACTGGTAATGATTGCTGAGGTTGTATGGCTAGATCGACATGCGGAGCAAAATCGTTTTGCTTTTGCTACTGTCCATCTAGATTTCTAGGCTTTTATCATTAAAAAACGTTTATTTTTTTTATAGTGAAGATGCTTAAAATGATGTATTGTGTAGTTCCCTGAAATATTGAGGCAATCTGATGTACAACTGATGATTTTAATACAATTATTTAGAAAGAATCATGCCAAAACAATAATAAATGTGCAATAATACTCTTTAAAAATAAAAAAAGCTGTTTTGTTTTTCTAAACCCTCAGATGTTTTCATATTCCCTCAGAATAATTAAAAATGAGAATGCAATAAACAAAATAGAAACCAGTCTAAAATAACATTGTCTTGTTTTTATTTATTTATTTTATTTTAGGCTGAAATCTAAACAAATCAGCAGCAGGGTGGATGTAGCAGCTTAATGAGCTGTTAACATACTGTATGTCTCTCTCCTCACTAACACTGAGCTGTAACAGACTGTAACTGTGACTCGTGTTATCCTTCTGTGGTCCACTGACTGCTTGTTGTCAAATTATTACCCTGAAAACATGAGAATGGAGCTGAATTATTAAGCTACACTAAATCTGTTCAGACCAAATGCAGAAATAACCACTGAGAATACTATAATCTGCTGCTTTATAATCTTTAAAGGTGTTTAGTTAATTAATAGAGAAGACTGGCTGATAGGTATTAGGTCCAGTGGGCGGTGGCCGGTTTAAAAACTATCTTAACATCAGGCTTCACACAGAGTAACACACAAACACACAGCAAGCAGAGCTACACAATGCCAGGAAACTGAAACCTAACACCAACTCAATGCTTCACTAAATGGAGTAAGAGATTGCCTGAGTCCCCATAAAATTGTTCAGTTGCCAGATTATAAATCTGTTTTCAAAGAAACAAAGAGGCAGGATAATGAAAGAGGAGGAAGAAGAGCAGCAGATGATAGTGTAGAGTTTAAAGACATAAATCTCGCATTATGCAGTTGGAGTCAATATAGGCTGCATTTAGATTATTGTTGAAATATGTTCAAAAACAATTAGATTTCTCCTAACTTATTGAAAAACAGGCTTTCACTGCATGGATCTTCTACAAAATAAAACATAAAAACAGATGTTTAGATGCTAACTGAATCTGTAAATGTTTTCATACCCCCCAAAAGATGTGTGTGTGTGTGTGTGTGTGTGTGTGTGTGTGTGTGTGTGTGTGTGTGTGTGTGTGTGTGTGTGTGTGTGTGTGTGTGTGTGTGTGTGCTTGTGTGTGTGTAGCTGCTGTTTAGAAAATCTGTCGTCTATACTGTCATGCATCTAACACACACACACACACATACACACACCAGTTACAAAAACCCACAGACTCAAAAACAGTTTCTTCCCCAAAGCAATAACCACCCTGAACTCTCACATGCACCGATAACACAGCCCTCCACTTCCCACTTCCTCCATTGACCACCACTATCTATTGATACCAAATTCCATGTGCAATAATTGTATATACATAACATTACTGTCCATATGTACACAGCGCTGCAGAACTGTACCCCCCCCCCCCCCCAGGTTGTTTGTTTTACACTGAGTAGGAGATGCTCTGTATCTCACTTTACACCTGTATAGTGACAATAAAGGCATTCTATTCTATTCTATTGTACTTTTAGGTCAGAATGGTGTGTCACTGACCATTGCCACTTTGTGATGGTGTGTGTGTGTGCGTGTGCGTGTGCGTGTGTGTGTGTGTGTGTGTGTGTGTGTGTGTGTGTGTGTGTGTGTGTGTGTGTGTGTGTGTGTGTGTGTGTGTGTGTGTGTGCGCGTGTGAGCCAGGGTAGGAACTGGCAGCCAAAGTGAGCACAGCAAAAACTAGAAACTTTATAAAGTAAACTGTGATGCTGACACATTCTTAGACTTTTGCATTTAAATGAAAATTTCTGAACAATATTGACATGGTGACTCAGTTTAAGCAGGCGTGCGTGGATTAAACAGGCAAACAGAGCTTCTCTGTGCAGCTGGTGCTGGAAAGTTTGTGCATCATTCAAAAGTTTCCATAAATAATGATTGAATGTGGCTATTCCACTTTAGTCTGATAGAAAGAAAATTTTAAAATGATCTATAAGGCTGCCTTTTTAAACTCAATTGTTCCAGCTGAGATTTTATCAGGGTTCCCTGGAACTCCTTTAAAATGTGTGAGCATTTTGAAATCTTGTATGCAGGAATAACTGTGGTGTCGACAGACCCCAAATATTTCCTTGTTGTGTTTGTGAATCTCATTCAGCTTGAACTGAGCTGTGCTGTTGAGCAACAGCTGACCTGACATCAGGACAGATGTCTCCAAAGAGGGCAGAGTCCGTCTCTTTCCAGTGGTTTTGTGTAGTTTTGAAGGATGTTTCTCTGAGGTTACCAGCTCCACCAGTTGGGGTTTTCTGTCTAAAAGTAATATAGCCCTGGTTATAATAGCCCTTTAAAGTCAGCTAGACAGCCAAAGTGTGTTACAAGGCTAAATTAAACACGAAAGTAAATGTAGATTAAGCACACAAAATAAGAGGGCAAACAGAGCCAGAAATCCGTAATGAAAGTCACCACTACAGAGCGTTAAAAGCTTTCCTGAATAAAAAAGTTTTAAGATTGGATTTAAGGTCAGAGATTAAACGCAAATCCAGTGGGAGCTGGTTCCAGAGTTGGGGTGCTGCTACAGAGAAAGCCCGGTCACCCCAGTGTTTATATCTCGTTTTCGGAACAGTTTAAGGAAACTGGGATGAAGACCGCAAGAATCTACCACTCATGCTAAAAAGTCAATAGGTCAGAAATGTAGGATAAGGCCAGAGCTTTAAAAACAAACAAAATATATTCAAAAACAAACAGACAGCTAATGGAGAGCAGTCAAAGTGGGTGTGATATGCTCACGTCTGGGGGTGTCAGTCAGTGCGTTTACATGACATACATAACATCGTGGCTTGGGCGAGGTGGAAGGACAGCGTGGTTCAAAACTGCTGTGAGGTCCAATAACACCAGGGCAACAGGACACTTGCTAACATAGCAGAATTCTGTCCTATTGTCTGAAGCCAGACTGAAATTTTTCTAAAATAGAATTATGATCATCGTCAGTCTTATTGTAAAAAAACAAACTTTCTCAATTTCTGCACCGATCTTCTCCTTATAGACAAATCCTCCTAAATATGGTTCAGTCACACTCTGTTAATGATACTGTTGTCATTTTGCAGCAGTCGTGTAAAGTTTAATGTGGAAATCAAATGGTAAATGGCCTGTATTTGATATAGCACTTTCTAGAGTCCTGGAACATCCCCCCCACCCCCACCCCCATCCCCCTCCCCCCAAAAAAAGCGCTTTACAACACAATCAGTCATTCACCCATTCACACACACATTCACACCCTGGTGGGGATGAGCTACGATGTAGCCACAGCTGCCCTGGGGTGCACTGACAGAGGCGAGGCTGCCGAGCACAGGCGCCACCGGTCCTTCCGACCACCACCAGCAGGCAAGGGGGGTTAGGTGTCTTGCCCAAGGACACAGCAACAGACTGAGCGGGACTCGAACATGCAACCTTCCAAATTACAGGGCGATCACTTGAATCCACCACCGTCGCCCACAAATCGAGTGACAGAGTGTCTCAGTTTGTTTATAGTTTAACCTCATGTTATTAGTAATTGAATCACCAAGCCCTCCTAAAGAGGTCCTACGTTTCTTGCACTTTCTGTCTCAAAGAAACCAACCTGTAAAGAGTTTGAAAATGGGTTCAGATGCCCGTTGCACAATGATGTCCAAACTTCCTGGGACACGAGAGCAAATCCCTGCATTCATTGATGAAATTAAGATCCTTTAAACCTTTGAGACATTTTGGAAACTCCTTTTGCCCTTGAAGATTTTCATCTTCCTCAATGAACTTAAAAAGGATGAATGAATAGATGCAAGGCTTGTTTCTTCTTCCTCTGAAAAATACATCAAGGTAACATTAAAGTGTTATTTTGCATGCCTTTGCTAAGGCATGAATTATGTGGCCCACCTGTAAATCCAAAATAATGACTAAATGCATTTGGCACTATGAGCAACATTATTGTGTGTCCAACAGATCCACTGTAATTGTTCTTTATAACGACCCAAATTTGTCCGATTATTTTCAAATTGCTGTGTGAATGTAAGAAGGGTAACATACCCCACACACATAAACACACACACACACACACACACACACACACACGTGTCGATACACATAGCTACTCAGAGTGTGACAGGCCCGTCAAACAGCAGCTCTAAGGATAATTTGTTTTTGCTCTTAGCTTTTATTTTTAGACACTGCCCACACTCTTTGACTTCTGACAGTCAACTGTGACTTCAGCCTAAATGTTAGGATTGCATCTTTGTAAATTTCCAACAACAATCTCAAGCAGGAATGAAAATGGAAAGATGCAGCAGACACTGCCTCTTTAATTAGGACTAAGACATAATGAAACAGGTAGCTCAGAAATTCACATGATTTGCTAATCATAAGTCCAAAATGGATTTTGTTTCAGTTTTGTACATAAAAACAAGGAAATGTGGGTAGACGGGTAAATCCATCCAAAGGGATTTATTCAACTTATTGAAATGAGGGTAAAACTTGAAAGGGCAGGGTTTTGGCAGCAGTAGCTCAACAGGTAGAGCGGGTTGTCCAGTAATCGGAAGGTTGCAGGTTCGATCCCGGCTCCGGACAGAGAACTCTGCTGTTGTGTCCTTGGGCAAGACACTTAACCCACCTTGCCTGCTGGTGGTGGTCGGCAGCCTCGCCCCTGTCAGTGCGCCCCAGGGCAGCTGTGGCTACATCGTAGCTCATCCCCATCAGTGTGTGAATGAGTGTGTGAATGGATGAATGATACACTGTAGTGTAAAGCGCTTTGGAGTCCTTACTCTGAGAGGCGCTATACAAGTGCGGGTCATTTATCATTCATTCATTTGTTTTCTCTGTCATCCCCAGGATCATCAGTCAGTAGCATCGTAAGCTGGTCAAAACCATCAACAGTTTATTCTGCTTTACGATGAAGCAAAGAAAGAGACTCCCATCTGAAACTGATTGATCTGAAAAACTGATGCTACCAAAAGGAAAATGCAATTTTAAGGGCTCAATGTGTTTGTTTTTCCTTTACTGCAGTTACAAACAATTTAAATATGTCATAAAACCAATGACAATAGCAACATTATAATTGTTTTTTGTTCAGCTGGTTTGTGCAGAGGGGCTTCACATTAAAAGGCTGTAGAGCAGGAAATTTGTAGTCACAAGGCTCAGCAAAATTGTATAAATGGATTAAAACCAAAACAGAATGTGCCCTTTTCCTCTTGTGCGCACATGAAACTGCACGTTTGTGTTGTAATTGTGGAAAACGTCTCCAATATGTGCAGCTTTCTCTATTGATCCCAAACTTCCTGCCAACTGCAAAGAAAACAGCATCAAATGTGAAACTCTTAAAGAGTCGTAAGCGTGTAGACGTGAACGAACAACGTAAAAAAATGCTGGTTTCCGTAAAAGCTTGATGAAACGTTTATTCCGGATTCAAAAGAGACTTGTGGGAAAGTTGGAAAGCGTTCCTAATTTGTTGTAACTTGTTACGGCCTGTTTAAAGCCTGGAGGAGACTCCTTTGTGTTCCTGTTCCTCACAAGAGCAAGATGGAGAAAGGAAGGCCAGCCAACATGTTCTCGTTTAAAAACGATAATAAAATTGTCCTCATCCTGAAGGTTAAACTCAGAAAGGGTCCCAGAAAGGAAGAAAACACAAACCATGTGTTACCAGCTGGTCAGCATCCTAGCTGTTCCTGTAAAAACAATGGCTCATTATTTTTTAGCTTCTCTCTTTCTTTCTCTCTCTCTCTCTCTCTCTCTCTCTCTCTCTCTCTCTCTCTCTCTCTCTCTCTCTCACACACACACACATATATACACATATGTACAATGGGCAGCTTCAGGCCATCAGATTAGTGCAGATTGACCCCTTCCCCACCCTGAAGAAACTTCCGTTTTCCTCCCAACCAATCAAAACGTAGAGTTGGCAGAAAGTGTAATGTGAGACCAATGGTCTTGGTTCAACACGTCCAACCTTGGGCGCAGCTGGAGGCTAACAGAAACAACAGCTGTGGTCCTTCACACATTCTCACACCACATCCTTACTTTGTTTCACACCGTTTAAAACCGCCATCGGCCGCTGACTCATTCAGAATTAATTGAGCAACATACTGGCTCACACCTCAGAGAGATTTGTGGGATTTACAATGTGCACCGCTGCTGTGGATTAGCCGTTTGGGTGGCTTTGCTGTATGTGCCACTCTCTGGGTCTCTCTGGGTCTATCTCTGCTGGACACACTTGAGGATTTACTAGTTTAAAAGCTGTTTAAGTTGCCTCTAGAAGCTGTAAAATATCTGCATGAGCTTAGCGGGCCTGGTTTAAGTGTGGAGAGCGGATGATGCAGTGTGTCCTCTCCTTCCTCTCCCCTCAGCTGAGCGCCGGATCGCCCTGCAGCTGCGAGGTCGGCCCTGACGGGACAAAGAAAAAGAAACCCAAGAACCTGTGAGTGCTCCAATCATTAAACTACATTTCTGTGTTCTGCTTACTGTCTCTCCAAGAAGATGAGAAGTTTAGATGACAGTGAGTGGATTTTTAAGGCTTTTGTTTTCATGCAAATTTAATCAAGAAGCAGTTTTACTCACTGTTTAGGGATCCATTGTTTTAACATGAGTGCTTGTGCCCAGACAGTTGATGAATGATAACGTTTGCATCTCCTAAGTGGTGAATGTGATTAGTATTGTTGAAGCTGTTCATTTCTGTGATTCATTAGTGTTTTAGTGAAGGCAATAGCTACCTACGGTGGGGCTGCAGTGGATGCTGCAGCTGTAAACACAAAGAGAGATGCTGAGGTGCAGCCCCCTACATGTGTCTAGCACATTATCAGAGGTGTGAGAAGTGTTGTGTTTGTCTATTTTCTGTGTCGACACCTTTATGGTTCCTCAGCTGTTCGCTCTCCTTTCCATTAACACAAAGTTCCCGCTTATTTCATTAAGGGCCACAAAAACGTGGCCGTGCATGGGCACGTTCAGTCCAGACAGCTCGTTCTGCTGTTTAGTTAAACAGCAGATTAAGCGATTAAAATTCCACCACCACCCCCCCCTCCTCTCTCTCTCTCCAACAGTAGGAACAGTGTTGTCTTTCTCCCCCAAACAGATTGAGTTTCGCTTTATTTGCTTTGATAAAACTGCTAAAGTTTACAGAATTGATTTCAGGGATAAAACTTCTCTGTCGCAGAAATGTTCTATTTTAAAATGTTTTTTATTCTCTCGATTCGTAATAGATTTGTGAAAGGTTACAGTTGTGGATTTGCTAAAAACTGCACTGAAACACATTTGAACCCTTTGAACTGGCAAATTTAGTCTTTATTTGTTACAAAAACATGCACTAAAATAAAGAATATTTAAATATTGTGTAGAAGTTAATTAGAAGTTCTGTAGAAGTTAATTATGGATCATCTCAAGGGAGTTTATCCTCAGGAAACACAAGTTAATAAATAAATAAGTTTGAATAAAAAGTTAAACATTTGTGCTTAACATTATTAATACCTCAATATATTATTATTACATTCTCACAGTCTTAAATTGTGTTATAAAACTCGTTACTTTAAATATAAAAAGTCACAAAGGCTTATTTTTATATTTTGCTTTTCTCTGGACATTAAAGGTATATTGACATCTTATTTGTTAGTTTGGTGACTCAGCAACAAAATTTCATGAAAGCAGCTGATAAACTTTTATCCTCTTTCTTTTTATGTCAAACCAAAATAATAGAAAAGCCTAAATTTAAAGCCAGAAGTTAAATCCTCAGTAGCTTTTGTTCTAATGTGACACAATTAAAAGAAACCTGTTATCTTTTATTCATCTATAAGTCGTTAAGGCGTCAGAAGGGTCATGCCGTTTAAAAATCAGGAGCTGTAAACTCTTGACTTCGCTGGACTGACAGTTTAATCTGCTGTGTGAAGCAGTTCCATAGATTATCAAGTCTGTAACTGTGTAAACACTTTATCAAGTTGGCGCTTGTCTATGCTTTCCTTCGGGCTTGACTTCTGTGTGTTGATAGCTTTTTGTCAAGCTCTCCAGGTGCGATGACCATCAGTTTATAAGGTTTCATGTGTCATTGTATGACAGGAAACATTAGCACATTTATGAAACTGATGAAAGCTTCACAAAGAGGAAAAATGCCTTTTGCTTTTGCACTTTTCCTGTAATCATAAGTCAATAAGTCCGAGCTTTTAAGTGGAATCAGTCTGTGCTGCTTGGTTTACCGCTCACTAGTTTTCACCTGTTTCACAACATTTTCCATCAGGCTTGACTATCAGTCAGTAGCAATACTCATTTATGATAAGTCACCCAAATAAGCACGCTCTCAACACAATATCGTTCTGTGTGACTCAGAGGAATACAAATTCAATATGTTGGTGCCAAAGATTAGAATCACTTGCTTCCCAGCTGAGCCAGAAGTTATTTATTTATTTATTTATTTATTTATTTATTTATTTATTCATTCATTCATTCATTCATTCTAATGGGAAAAGACTGATATGTAACATGTAGAAAAATTCCCAGTAGTTAGATGTATAGAATAAACATATTTGACATGGTGAAACATCCTGAGGCATTTCTGTGCCCTTTGACCTCTGACCTGAATGATTTTCTGCTTTATCTGGTGCTAACCGACAGTTCTTAGCCCCCCTTTCTTTAACGATTTGAACACATCTGTGCAGATTAGACCTGGATGATCAGATCATGGCTTGAATCTAGTTCATTTGACTAAAGGTGCAACCTAAAATCAGCATATTTTCACAGGATTTTGGAATTCAAAAAAACTTTGAGAGAAGGGAAACTCTCTGGATGATAGGGAGAAAAAAGGTCAATCAGCTGATAAGGAGAACCTTTGAAACCTCTAACCAGAACTTACTGAAAGTGACACAAACCAAGGGAGAGTCTGGGATTGTGCTAGAAGACGTCTGATCTGGAGAATTCTACCTTACAGCCTACAGGTCTGTAGTGTCTGCACTATCATCTCAGTGCTAGATACCACAGGGCACCTTCAGAGGTCTCGCAGAGTCCATGCTTTGGTCACTCAGTGATGTTTCACACCCCGTAAAGAACCAGCAGCATCATATGCAAGAGTGATCCAAAGCTGTGTTTCCACCATAATGGAGGGGGGAAGGTCACAGGAAAATGTGATGGCTTGGTCCTCCCAGCTGTTGTGGACCAAAATTGGTCCTTTTTTGCCACAGTTATTTGTGTTGGAAGTTTAGAAATAGCTATTTTAAAGGCACAATGTGTAAGAATTTTACACTGAAATAATCACAATGGTCTAATGTTTCAATAACATTGGAAGGAAAGTTACATTGAAACAGCCAGCTGTGGGGTTGTCAGTTTATCTCCTTTATAAAAGACTAACGGGGGACGAAGTCACTGCGCTAGATTTCCCCTATCCGGAAATCCCAAATCTCTGTTTACATGGACACTGACTGAAGTGATCCAATCATGCTGTGAGTATACATGCACCAAGCATTCAATCAGATTAAACAGGTTGAGCATGCGCAGAGTAATTCAACACCATATTGGGTAAAAAATGCCAGCGTTGCGCTAACAATGCCAAAGGTTGAATCAGAATGTTGTTTTCTAAACACTATAGGGGCCAATATGGGCTCATTCTGAGAGGAGAAGAAGAGCTTCTTTTCCAATTACCAATAGTGAAATGTATGTATCTACTTATCAACGTACTGTATATGACTTTTAAATAGCTTTGCCCATCAAATTTGAGACGCAGCCGCGAAGGTCCGGTAAAACTACCCTGAGGTTCCGGTTGTAGAAACGGGCCCATTGTGTTTTTTTATGTCATCATATACAAATATTTTCTAGTTTATATTAATGTCTAAAAATAATAGTTTATCTTCTCACTCATGAACATTTTATGAAATTCTCCTCTACTTTCTGATCATTCCTCCATCTCCTTTAGTTAGTATTTTTGCTTACTTTGTTCACCTACTTCCACCCACCACCTCAAACACACACACACACACACACACACACACACACACACACACACACACACACACACACACACACACACACACACACACACACACACACACACACACACACACACATTTTGCTTCCTGTGTTTAGTTTTTTTGGATCCGGCACAGCTGTTTTCCTAGAATTGTCCACACAATCTCTTCCTCTCTGTCTCCCTCTATCCTCTTCTTTTTCTATTCAGTCCAGGTGTTTACGAACAATTAGCTGTAAAATCAGAAACCATCACCTCCTAACATAGAACACAAGGATAAAACATAAGGAAGCGTGAGCCTGTAGACAAATGATTTGCATATTTAACTCATTTAACTTCTTCTCATATGTATAAAAAATCTGGACGGATGGAACTGGGTGGAAAGCAAAAACACCATCTGTGTGTTTCTGGTTCCAACAGATGTATAGATGCATTTACATATCATAAATATAATTGACCTTTTCTTATGTTATACTCTTAAATGGACCTTTTATCGCCCACATTTGCAAAAGGACCATAATGTTTTTGCCTATGGTTATTTATTTTTGTGCTGGTGTTTGTTTATACTATTGTTGGTCACATTTCTCATGAACAGATTTAACTGAAACTTTCATGGAATAATCCAATAATAATTGGATGTACTCCTACATATGTTTAACTTTTGAAGTCAACCCATGCAAGAAGGCCCGACACAGCTAAAGGAATTAAGCGACATGTCAAAGGCTGCAACTTGTGTCAACTTTCTGTACACGGAGCAAAGATGTTGTGTAGGTATGTCCGATACGATATATAACATTGGAAATTACCAGTATCGGTTTTTACTCGGTTAATGACCCGACGTTTACATAGCATGCACATGTTATACATAAAACTCTTCAGCTAATTCTCTTCCTACTCAAAATGTAAAAATATGATATATCAGAGGTAGTTGTCAAATTTAGCATAGATACTTTTAAAGTTTAAGTATACATGATATGAGAAATGCAGTGTTAGTTTCCTAAAATGAATTGGTTTTTCATTTTTTAATGAGGGGGGACCTTGCATGTATCGGTATTGTTTTTATTTTTTTTAAGGTCAGAAATTTAGACTAAATTGGATATCAGTAAAAAGGCAATATCAAACATCCCTACCTTAGTGTCATAGCATCACTCTAAATGCTGATCAGTCATATAAGATCAGCAATACAAAATTCAATTCAATTCAAAGATACTTTATTAATCCCAGAGGGAAGATAGAGTTTCAGTACACACAATTCTGAGATCAGACATACATAGGCATAGACACATGACAAGAATTGGTGACTAGTCATTCGCAACCCGAGTTGCGCTACCTTAATAGAGATCAGAGGGTTTCTATGAGGACTGAGTCAGGTGGAGGAAAAAAAGGCACTTCAGAGTCACCCGCCACAGGGAGGGCAGCTTTGCTATGCAAAAAACACCTCAGACAGAAATGCAACAGACTTCAGATATTACACAACATAAGTGTCCACTAGGTGGGGAGGTAGGGTTGGGGTCTCTCCTCACATCAGTGCATGCAGCCGCAATGAGCAGCGCTCGTCACTCCGTTTGGACAGGGGAGGGAGGTCGTTGGGTTAGAAAGAACAGTGACTCCTCGAAACGGTTCGACGGCCTTCACCGGTCACAGTCCCACCCAGGCTGGGATAGGGAGACAGAGTTGCCATAGCGACAGCAGCATTTCACATTTCTTCTGACGGGGAGTATTCACTTCAGCCTCACAGGCTCATGGGCACCAGATTCAGATAAGAACTTGTTTTGGGGCCAGACAGAAATAATTTCCTCTCTGTCTTAAAGTTCTGTTGGTCTCCAACCCCTCTAGATCCAATATTGGCGTAAATTAATCTATTCCCAACCGTGCTGTCCCGTCCACTTGCTCCTTGATCGAATCCACCTTCTGTGCCAGAGTCTGAATCTCAGCCAAAGTTCCAAGCTTACGACTCATCTCGACAATTATATGAGTTTGTGCTTTCACAACGTGGTGTAATCCATCCCTGAGCTCCGGAATTGAGCCAATATTCCTCGAAAAATCATTAATTTTCCGGTAAGCCAGGTAACCACTCAGGCCAAACAGCAGGAATCCCGACACCAACACCACGAATATCCAGACATCTTCAGAATCCTCTACAGACAGTTGAGAGAGGCAGATCAGGTTCCACTATTTCCAGGAGTCCATGATATGCCCAGCTGGCTCTGTCCCAGAGGGGCAACCGGGAGCCCCTTCTCCCGTTGTCATCATTGAAAAAATCTTATCAATCGCGTTGAGAGACCAACTGGTCAGGTCCATTTTTAATTATTTTCAGGTTCCAGAAAAAATGCAGAAGTGCCGTTCACCCAAAGACAGACAAAGAGCCTTGGGATAAGATAGGGAGGAGAGGAGGAAAGAAGCGTCTTTTCTCTTCAAGAGCCAGAAGAAGAAGTGATTGCACATCATCGTATTTTCAAGAAAAGGTGGTCAGCAATGTACACAATTTCAGTAAATACAAGACCTTTAGTTCTTTATTTTACCCCTAAATATATTTCATACTCTTTTCTGTACAGTGAGAGTAATTATAACAGCTTGGTCATTGTTTAGTTATTAGGGCTTATTGGATCTTGTAATAAAATCTTTGCTGGGTTTTGTGAACCACTTTTAAACTCTTATATGAGCCGTCTCCATTATCTAAATGCATCTGAGGGTATTAAGCCACTTACTAGAAAGTCTTTTTAAGGAAACGTTTCTGATGTGAATGCAATACTTTTTGTATTAAGTATAAGATTTTACAATGTGATAGCATTCCTGCAGTGATGCACACTTTGTACATAAGAAGCAAATGTTACAACTTTACTATCATATACTTTCTTATTGACATCATTCATGCAACAGATTTAACTGGGTTTTACACATTTTACTTAAAGGTGCGGTTGACTGAAACAACTTTTTTTATTATTTCTGATTATAATCTGTCACTCTGAGTTTTTCATGCAGGCTGAACATCAAAATAATCTTCTACACCTATCTCCTGCATTAGCTTCTGATAGAAAATAGACAGTGAAATGCTAGAATTTGAAAATCTTTACATATTTATGCAACACTGTGAATTTGAATTCATGGCCTCGACCATCTTGGCTCGCGCCCGGCCACAGGAAGGCTTTTTTTTTCTTATTGCAGTGAGGAGAGAGAGCGAAGAGTGTCTTGGTGATAGTGACTTTGCAACATGGCCGTTAGCCAATCAGAACCCATGTGTGTACATACCATTAACAATAAAGAGTAATCTGGCTGATTTTAGCCTATATCTGCACCAGCAAACGTCTGCATCCCAGAACAGGAGCATCATAGCTTCTTGTTTTGATGACTCATAAGGCATTGATTTGCACTTATTAACACTGCATATGTATTGAATAAACCACACCTTTAATTTTAAAAACTTTTAGATTTTAATTGTATTTCCGGACACACAGTGGGAACTATTGCTCCATACAAGCAGCCACCCAGAGCAGAAAAGCTTATCCAAAAGGTGACATGGAGTGGGACTAACTAGGCTTCACCACTTTTACCACAGAACAGTAGAACAGATTGTTACATTAGTCAAGCTTTACCAAAACAGCAAACTTCATCCAAATAAAAACCTTGCCAGGCCCCAGCAGAAGGAATCCATCTCCCAAACCCTGAAAGTGGATTGGACAAGCTCAAAGTCCGCCTTCTCCAGACCTCCTGGACTATATAAAGCTCCAGCAGAGCCTCTCAGGGGTTCAGAGGAATGTGATTACTAAACAAGCCCCCGGGTCCCGGCCACTGCTGCTCCTGACGCGTGTACATGCAGCTGCTTTCATGCCTGCACCCATGATTTCCACCATGGTTGATTTCTCAGAGAAATACCTGGAGAGGTAAGAAGGAGGACCTGTGTGAATTATGAGTTGTTTCTTTCAGAGTGGTCGGAGGCAACCTGACCTCTCTCTGGATTTCATTTGCCAGTCGCACTGAAGCTAAGGTGCTTAAACTATTCCAGAGGAAACCGCTGTCCCTTTTTCATACACAGCCTGGATTTCTGGAATAGCATTGCTCATGTGCTCTTCTGTGGCTAGAAAAGGGGATTTTGCTCAGAAATAGAGCTCTTTTTTTAGTCTTGACTGGCAGACTGTGGATGTGATGGTGCTATACTTATGGACTAAATTTAGGACAAATCCCTTATTCATTGTTCTTCTAGGAATATCACTAAGTGACTGTTTCTTGGTTATGAAGCTCCTGTGTTTTTCACTAGGATGTAGTATTACTGAAGTGTTTATTCTGGAAATATCAAGTCTCTGATCTGCCTCGTTAGGTCAGAGAGGGAAACAACCACAGTCTTTATTATAAATTTTAGGCTGAGTGCTAAATAGTTTGTTGAGTTTCAGACACTGTGACACTAAACTTGACCAATTTTACTCCCACAGGGACAAATACACAAACAGGCCCACCGGCCGGCTCAGTGTAATGTGTGTCCCGTATTCACTTCACGAGCACTCAGCCCTCGTCAAAGAGGGACTGGCAAGACGCTCATCTCGGGTCGTGTTGCAGCCCACCACATTTTGTGTAGATCGAGGGTTAAGCGAGAATATGTCGTGGGTGAGCCTATTGCGTGTACGGTACATTACGATCTGCATCTAGTCTGTCTGCAGCTCTCCCCATGTGCCACCAGAGCCTTTCCCTGAGAGCGCGGCCTACTTTTCAGAGCACCAGGAATAGCCAGAGGCTTGCTATTAGTGCGACGAATGTAAGCCAAACAAAGAGGGAATAAAGAGGATGGGAAGCTGCAGATAATTGCAGAGCATAAGACCTCTTGGTCCTCTGTTCGAGCTTATAAAGTGTGCTCTAAAAGTATGAACACGGGTAGCCCGGAAGGTGTGCAGAAGTTATTGACGTGCTGCAAAATGCTTGTTGAGCAGTGGGGCAGAAACGCCCGGTGTGTTACCTTAGATCAAAAATCATTTTAATTTGTTATTAATGTTGGACGCAGCATGTGCTGGCCTCTTTGTGGATCAAGTGTAGTTGGTTACAGAGTGTATTAAATTTAATGGAGGACACATAGCTAATGGTATTGGGACAGCTGGGTGGGGAAGTGATAAGGGAGATGAAGTGAGGTGGAGGTACTCAGACCCTAACCCTTAAGAGTAAATGTGCAAAGAGCTCTTGATAAGTTCAAGTGCTGAACAGTATCATATTAAACATGGCATCTGTTCTTTGTTTGGTAATTTTAAAAATAAGCATGAACATGACTGCCTAAAACTCACTCTTGAAGCTTTAACTTTTAAAATAAACCTCTCAAATTGAGTCTGTCATAGTTTCATGACTGAGATCAAATCCATGTGACTCACTGGATTAAAGATACTTAACAAAGTTGGGAAGGTTTCAGCATCATCAAGCCTAACTGCATGCATAGCCTCAATGCTAATGAGAGCACATGCCTTCATTTTACTAAAGGGAAAGAAAACCTTATACCAACATCACTGCTTCCTGTGTGTGTGGTTTGCATTCATCAAAGGGTAGAGCCTTTCAAATTAAAAGTAGATCATTTATCTTACTCGAGCTCTTCATATCTGCAGTGTCTTATAACTCCCACATGGTGGCAGGAGAGAAACCTAGAGTTTTCTTCAGGTTTCTGCTGTTACACATTGATGTCACATCCTTCTCACATGAGCTCAGCTTGCTGACAACCAGACATAAATAATAAAGCAGCTTCTGTTAGGTCAGGGGCATACTTTACATCCTTTTCAAAATATGACTTCCTTGTTTTCACTCACATGCTCTAACAAGACAAGAGACTCCCTTTTAGTAAAATCTGCTGTCATCTTAGTTGCCTCCAGTAAAACCTAAAAATAGAATTATCTAATAAATTCTGCCCCGGTGTCATGAGTTCATTTAACAGCATGAACGTTTTCATAATTGTATGTACGTCTCTGAGGCTCATGAGTGGGAGCTATTTTCAGGAAACTGTATTACAGAGTCTTATTGTTTTCATGAACAGGGGGGTATGCACGGTATTTGGATTTCAGGTTGTTTTAAGCAGAGCTGGTGTTATTTCAGTCAATGGACGAGTCATCCGAGACTTAAATAACTCTTAAAGTAGAATTTTCATCTTCTTTTCATTAAGTGTCTACAACCTGGGGATTCTGTCAAGGAAGACCAGCTCAACCCCCTTCACACACCTGGATGTGTCTGCACAGAAACCCCCCAGTTGTTAGAATATGAATGGACCTCCTCACCTGCTTCCTGCAGCTTCTCATTCACTCATGTTTCGATTTGTGTATTGGCAGGTTTTCACTGTCCCGTTGTGTCAGAAGCCAACAGTTCTCGGTTAGGCGTGAAACCAAGTTGCTTTAAAATAACCTCTTCTCGTGTTTCCTTCAGTCATGCACACGCTGGAAGAGATTTCCAACACCTGCAGAAAGCATGCCAGCCCCAGTCCACTCCTGGAAATGGTTTTACAACAGCGTTTATCGCTCATGTACAGTATTTGTGCTTATGTGAGTCTATTCTCCTGTGTGCATAGTTTGAGTGACAAGTGTCTAAACCTGGAAGAGCTGTTTCTTAATTTAGGGTGTGCATGGCTCTCCTGGGGGTCTGTGGGTTGGGACAGCTTGCAGTGATTAGGCTCAGCCAGCGCTCACCGCCGGGCTGCATTATTAGCGGGCCAGTCAATCCACAGTGGAAATCAAAAGCAGGAACCCAGGAAATGGGTGTTGAGAGAGGTCACATCCCAATAAGGAAGCACGTGCGCCGGGTTGGGAAAAGCCAGGACACTTACCTTGGGATTATGGGAATGTGATGAATCCTTTTGGACCCTGTGGGTGCTGGTTTATAGTTCAGTTTCAGTGCGTTGCAGGACGTCTTTGTGTGGGGTGAAGGGAGACAGGTACATCACGTGCGGCGGGTGGTCAGTAGGGTGTATTTGGATTCTGATTCTGGAGAGATAGCTGCTGAGGAGCAGGGATGCCACTATGCCCTGTTGCCCCTGCCCCAAGCCGGGTTCCTTTCAGAGTCTCCTGTGGGTGCACAGAGAATGGTGTGATGAAACAGAGGAGTGAGAACTGACTCTCTGTTCCGCTGCCTCATTCACTTAATCCCTGTCGAGCGACCTGCCGGGGACGTTCTCCAGGAAAGACTGTATGAGATATTAGATTGACAAGAGAGGACGGACGAGGAGATTTGCCTCTTGGATAACTTTCCCATCAACGTAACTCAGCTGAAGACGACAATGTACACGACATTTATGATTACCTTTAGTGGTATTGATTGATTGGATTTGATACTAGTTGGATTTACGGCACTGATGGAAATTCTTTGATGACTCTTGTGCTTTGGATTGGTTTCATAGTGGATTGTGGGCATGGATACCAGACACGTTTTCTTCTCTACCTTCTTAATTGTCTCTTTTGTTTCCAGTCCTTTGATTTAGCCTAAACATTCCCTCCTTTCTCCATTCACATTCATTCGTAACGATCTCTCCACCCTCGTCTTTTGTCTCCCTTTCACTCAGGGCCAAAGACATGAAGAATCGGTTGGCTTTCCTGCGGAGGAGGAATGAGTCTCCAGGAAGTAACTCACCTGGCAAGTTGGACAAATCTATGAAGTCAGTCAAGTAAGTGGCTGCTTCCTGACAGCATGTGGGCATGAGTGCGAGACTGTTTAGTAGATTTCAGCGTGGCTGGTGGCAGGCAGAGCGATGGGAGCGTCCGTGTGGTGTGGCATTCAGAAAATGGACGAGAAATATGTGAGAAGAAATATGTGTCAGAGAATGATGTTTCTTACTTTTATCATTTAAATATATCAACCAACCTGTCTTTATTGATTCTGTTTATTGATGTACTTAAATAACGGCATTTGGAGTCAATAAATGTGTGCTAGGGTTAGGGTTAGAACTATCTGTAAACATTTTGACAGTTTTTTCTGCATTCAGAGTTAATTTAAGGTATTTTTGTGAATTATCAAGAAAAATATCCTAGTGATCACACATTTTAGTACAATAAACTTTTCTGAGACTTGGCCCTAGAATTAAACATCTGACATTCCAGAGAAGGTTAAAGGTAAGAAACAGAGGCAGCAGGGGGCAGACAGGCGCTGCTGGTAGAAACAGCTCTCTAAAGCCGAGAACACATCCTGATTGGATGGTTGAAGCACCTCCCCCCCATGCTGCCTCACATTTAAAAGACAAACCCCCACCACAGTGAGGCAGACAGACTCATGACTAACGGTGCTGATACTGTTGACTAGGCGAAGCTGAATGTGTCAGACTAGAGCGGAGCGAAGCAGCAGAGAGGAACCATCAGCACACACGTTTCCACTCATCTATCCAGCGTTGACCCAAGTCCCGCGGATGGGTCACACAATGAGAAACCTGACTGAAATGGGCTTGTTAAAGAACCGCTCTGCTTTCATCTGCAGGCCCACCCCAGAGGAAGCACTGAAATGGGGGGACTCACTTGACAAGCTGCTGACGCACAAATGTAAGTTTCTTTTTATTCCTTCTTTTGAAGTTTTTTTCTTTACTTACCAGCAGATTTGGACTTGATGCATTTACACAGACGTAAGGGAAAGATGATGTAAACATGCATGTAAAGATTAATGCTCTACAAACACAGTTGATAAGAACAGGCATTCCTCTAATCCTAACAAAGAATTTAGAAACTCTATTTTTGTCCCCTGCGATTCCATTCTGCTCCTAATTCTTAGTAAAAACAGAATTCTGATCCAGAGCCAGCCCTACATCTGGTATCCATTCAGCTCTTCATTCCCCCTCTTCTCATTTCCTCTCCTCTACATTCTTGTTTCCCTCTTGCTCACCAGAATGAGGTAAGAGCCTGGATTGGCCCTGCTTATCAGCGTGGCCGATTCATGGGAACGGAAAAGGTGCAGGCAGGGTCCGTGGGTGGACTCAGTTCCTGCTATTCTTTCCTTTAGGTGCCCTCTTCCTCAAACCATTAATGGGGCAGACACTCAAAAAGCCCAAACCGCTAAGGTTGTTTCCCTGAACACAAAACAGACCTCTCTTTGTTAAGCCGCGGCGGGACAGAGCAGACGTTGGGTTGAATATTAGGGACTTAGGGTGTGATGTCACTCAGTGTGTGTTTTGGACTTTGATTAAAGCTGCAGCTTTTTTTCATGCCTCGCTTTATTACGACCACATGACTCAAAAGGCAGTCAGTCACAGAGCTATTTTAGGCCCTGAAACTCCAAGGAGAGCTTCAACCGTGAGGGTTGCCATAGCACTTCAGTCAACTCTTCCCTTTGTTTACCCTCCTCCTCCTCTCTGCTTTACCTCAGATGGTCTGGCAGCCTTCAGAGCCTTCTTGCGCACAGAGTTCAGCGAGGAGAATCTGGAATTCTGGCTAGCATGCGAGGAGTACAGGAAGATCAAGTCACAGTCAAAGATGGCCTCCAAAGCAAAGAAAATCTTTGCAGAATACATCGCTATACAGTCGTGTAAAGAGGTAAGAACAGTCGATGGGGATGGCGTTGCCTTATACACTCCTGCTTCCTGTTTATGGGTCTCTTACGTCTTTTTTTGTTTCTTCTTGCAGGTGAACCTAGACTCCTACACTAGAGACCACACTAAGGACAACCTGCAGAATGTGACGCGCTCCTGCTTTGACCTAGCGCAGCGGCGGATATACGGGCTGATGGAGAAGGACTCATACCCCCGCTTCTTGCGCTCAGAACTCTACTTGGACTTAATCAACCAAAAAAAGGCTAGCGCCACGTCCACCTCACCTTCGTCATAAGAGACGAGGAGAAAAGAACGATGCAAGAAACTTCAGAGGCAGACTTGAAAACCCAGAGTGGGTGGGATGCAAGCATTGTGGTTTGCCTTTTACTTTTGTTTTTGTTTTTGTATGTGTGCGTATTTCGTTGTTCATTAGAATTATTATGTGAGAGGACACAGCAAAGCTATGGCAATGCAAAGGAATGTAGTTTGCACACATGCCAGGTGGCTGAATGAATGAATGAATGGATAGATGTTACTAAACTGCAGTAGGAGGTGAATGCTTGTCTGATCACTGTTTTTTGTTGTTCTATGTTTGACTCAACTGTGGGGTTTGGGCTGTGGGTTGCACCCAAAACCCTGCAGACGTGAAGACAGTCCGGTACTGTTTTGTCACTTTTTTCCCCTCGTGTGAGACTTCTGACTCCCTCCTTCGCTCCACCACGTTCTCCTCTGTGAAATGACTCTGGTACGACACAAAGGCCGCATTTTCATCCCTGTCTTTTCATCAGGCAGGAGGCAAAAAAATTAAAAAACAAACAAAAACAAGGTGTGTAAATGGTAACAGTGACTCTGTCAATCCTTCCATCCACTCAAAGTTTCTGAAAACAACTTTCACCCTTTTCAAGACTGGATAGTTTGAGGGGTGGTGGCAGCGGAGACGTCTGATGGACCGGAGTTGTGCCGTCATGCAATTATATGTACCTCTCCCATCCAAAGACATTAAAAGGTCAAGTTTGGAGCCAGAGACAAAAAGACGACTTGCTTCCTGCCTCCGAAGACTGTTTACTTAAAGGAATGGACAACCAGGAAGAAAACAGCATCTCCTTTAACATTGTAGCTCATTCTGGACTAATCAGGAAGCGTTCTCAGGACATTTGTTGAACAGGCTGCAGCTTGGTTTATCTTCTCCACAGTTTCTGGTTTTCTACACTTTTTTTTAATGCATTTTAGGGTTCCAACATGCACTCCCTTATTTTACTGGGCTACGCACAAAGGTTGTCCAATTTGTAGTTAAATGGCAAATGTTTCATGTACAAATATTTATTTAGAGTAACTCACAGAATGCTTCTAAAGATGCCCTCACAGTCTCTAAAGCACTCACCTCCTGAAGCTTTTACTTCTAAACCACCAAACAGGTCCAATGCTGTCCTGATCTTTTAAGTGCAATATTTTTTATTTTATTATCATGTTTGGTTTGTTTGTTACTTTGGAAAACATTTTTTAACGTGGAGAATAGAACAGCTTGAGCTTTGCATTATCTTTATTTGTTAAGATAAAAACAAAAATACTTCTAGAGCTATAAGGTCGACTTACTACGTAAACGTTCAAGAAGCATAAGTAGTTTAATGGTTTTAAGCGAGTGACACTAACTGTGTGTTAACACCCTGGCAGCAGGCAGCTGGGAGAACAATGGTTGTAAATGTAATTCTTTAAGAAAACTATGTGATAACACAATAAAAATAAACAAAAACAAGAAATCAACAGGTCTCTGCTGTTCTGAATGTGGGGCCTTCGTGTATTTATGTAAATATGAGAGAGACTCAAAATATAAGTTGACATGTTTAAAAAAATAAGAGCAAGTTCAATCTACTTGTTTTCCCTGGTCATACACTGCTTGTTAGGAGTTTCCTGAATGCATTTTATCATTTTCACTGTTTACAATTTCAAAATGCATCTCCTATGATAGCAAGAGAAAACAGTAGAGTACATTTGGTGTCATTGCTAATGATAAATAAACCAACCAGTTGATAAAGGAGTCTGCCTGGTGTCCACTCTTTTGCTTTTATTGTGCAGTTTTTTCCATGTTCATGATTATGAGCAAATGAATACAGCCAGAAGTCACATGCAAAAAAACATGTCCGACTTTCATTAAGAAACATCAGAACAGTCATGAGTAAACTGAAATTACTTTATTTGGGGCGACGGTGGCACAGGAGTTAAGTGCTCGCCCCATAATCAGAAGGTTGCAGGTTTGAGCCCCGCTCAGTCTGTCGCTGTCGTTGTGTCCTTGGGCAAGACACTTAACCCACGTTGCCTGCTGGTGGTGGTCGGAGGGACCGGTGGCGCCAGTGCTCGGCAGCCTCGCCTCTGTCAGTGCTCCCCAGGGCAGCTGTGGCTACATCGTAGCTCATCCCCACCAGCGTGTGAATGTGTGTGTGAATGGGTGAATGACTGATTGTGTTGTAAAGAGCCTTGAGGGGTTCCATGACTCTAGAAGGCGCTATATCAAATACACGCCATTTACCATTTATTTCAAAATCTTTTTGTCTCCAACCCTGTTTCGAACCGAATGTGGTGTAGCTGTGGTCTGCTTTCCTTACGGGCCGTTATTCACACCGACAATATTTCCAGTTGTCTGCTCCCACAAAGGATAAATGACCCGCACTTGTATAGCGTCTTTCTGAATCTGGGGACTCCAGAGTGATTTACACTGCATTGCATCGTTCATGCATTCACACACACGCTGGTGGTGATGAGCTACAATGTAGCCACAGCTGCTCCAAGGCTCACTGACAGAGGCGGTGCTTTCCAAGCACAGGCACCACCGGTCCCTCCAACCACCACCAGCAGGCAAGTGGGTTTAGTGTCTTGCCCAAGGACACAACAGCAGCATTCTCTGGTGGGAGCTGGGATTGATCCAACAACCTTCTGATTACTGGACAGCCCTCTCTACCTCCTGAGCTTCTGCTGCCTACACAAGCACCAAATGATTTGGAATTTGACACAGTATGCTTAGACAAACCTGTAAAAACAATGTGAACCATCATGCTCTGTAAACTGATATCCTCATTAATAATAAAACAAAAGCGAAAAAAACATAATGTGATAGGGGGTTTTATTTAGAAAAATACCAGATGTACCTCGCTGTTCCACGTCTCACTTCCTGTCTGGCTCGTGATTTCTTTCACTTCATGACAATCCGCATCTGGAAAAAATAGACCGAAACTTTCCGGAGCTCCAGATCTACCACTCATGAAGTTTCATGAAGATGTTGGTATTTAGAAGGATCCATCTGTCCATCCATTTGGCTACAACTTGACAAAGGTCATTTCAGGTTAGGCTATGTGGAGATGTTATTATGGCAAGTGTTGAGCATTATCTTAGTTAAGCTAGGCGATAGACAGGATCTTTCATGGAGGTAAAGTCAAAGAGTCGGAGTACCCGGCCTGGAGGGTTACCGGGGTCCCACCCTGGAGCCAGGCCTGGGGTTGGGGCCCGTGAGCGAGCGCTTGGTGGCCAGGCTTTCGCCCATGGGGCCCGGCCGGGCCCAGCCCGAACCGGATACATGGGCTCGTCCAACTGTGGACCCACCACCCGCAGGAGGAACATGAAGGGTCCGGTGCAATGTGGATCGGGTGGCAGACCGAGGCGGGAGCCTTGGCGGTCCGATCCCCAGACAAGTAAACTGGTTTTTGGGACATGGAACATCACCTCGCTGGCGGGGAAGGAGCAGGAGCTTGTGGCAGAGGTTGAGCGGTACCGGCTAGATATAGTCGGACTCACCTCGACACATAGCATTGGCTCTGGAACCCAAGTCCTTGAGAGGGGTTGGACACTCTCCTTTGTTGGAGTTGCTCTGGGTGAGAGGTGGAGGGCTGGGGTTGGCTTTTTGTTAGCCCCAAGATTCTCTGCCTGTGTGTTGGGGTTTACCCCGGGGGACGAGAGGGTAGCTTCCCTGCGCCTTTGGGTCGGGGAACGGGTCCTGACTGTTGTTTGTGCTTATGGGCCAAATATCAGTTCAGAGTACCCACCCTTTTTGGAGTCCCTGGGACGAGTGCTAGATAGTACTCCATCAGGGGACTCCATTGTCCTGCTGCGGGACTTCAATGCTCACGTGGGCAATGACAGCTTGACCTGGAGGGGTGTGATTGGGAGGAACGGCCCGCCTGATCTGAACTCGAGTGGTGTTTCATTATTGGACTTCTGTGCAGGCCGCAGTTTGGCCATAACAAACACCATGTTCAAACATATGGATGCCCATCGGTACACTTGGTACCAGGGCCGCCTAGGTCGCAGCTCGAAGATAGACTTTGTAGTCTGCGGGGTGCAGCAGTGGCAGTTGCCGAGGCAAAATCTCGGGCGTGGGAGGAGTTTGGTGAGGCCATGGAGAAAGACTATCGATCAGCTCCAAAGAGGTTCTGGCAAACTGTCCGGTGCCTCAGGAGAGGAAGGCAGCAACTCGCTCACACTGTTTACAGTGGGGATGGTAAGCTGCTGACGTCAACGGAGGCTATAGTCGGACGGTGGAAGGAACACTTTGAGGAGCTCCTCAATCCCACCTATGCGCATTCCGAGGAGGAACCAGAGCTGGGAGACCTGGGGATGGGCTGTCCAATCTCGGGGGCAGAAGTTGCTGAGGTAGTCAAACAACTACACAGCGGCGGAGCCCCGGGGGTGGATGAGGTTCGTCCTGGGTATCTCAAGGCTATGGATCTTGTAGGGCTGTCATGGTTGACACATCTCTGCAACATTGCGTGGTCATCGGGAGCAGTTCCTGTGGAGTGGCGGGCCGGGGTGGTGGTCCCCATCTTTAAGAAGGGTGACCTGAGGGTGTGTTCCAACTATAGGGGGACCACACTCCTCAGCCTCCTTGGAAAGGTCTACTCCAAGGTACTGGAGAGGAGGGTCCGATCGATAGTTGAATCTCAGATAGAGGAGGAGCAATGTGGTTTTCGTCCTGGCCGTGGAACTGTGGACCAGCTCTATACCCTTGCAAGGGTGATGGAGGGGGCTTGGGAGTTTGCCCAACCAATCCACATGTGTTTTGTGGATTTGGAGAAGGCTTATGACCGTGTTCCCAGGGGCACCCTGTGGGGGACGCTCCAGGAGTATGGGGTGGGTGGCTTTCTGTTAAGGGCCATTCAGTCCCTTTACCAGAGGAGCGTGAGTTTGGTCCGCATAGCCGGTAGTAAGTCGGACCTGTCCCGGTGAGGGTTGGACTCCGCCAGGGCTGCCCTTTGTCACCGGTTCTGTTCATTACCTTTATGGACAGAATTTCTAGGCGCAGCCGTGGTGTGGAGTGTGTCGAGTTTGGTGGCAGGAGAATCTCGTCTCTGCTTTTTGCGGGATTATGTGGTCCTCCTAGCTTCATCCAGCTCTGAACTTCAGCTCTTGCTGGGTAGGTTCGCGGCCGAGTGTGAAGCGGCTGGGATGAGGATCAGACCTCCAAATCTGAGACCATGGTTCTCGACCGGAAAGGGTGGCTTGCCAACTCCGGGTCGGGGGAGAGGTCCTACCTCAAGTGGGGGAGTTTAATTATCTCGGGGTCTTGTTCACGAGTGAGGGTAGGAGGGATCGGGAGATCGACAGGCGGATTGGTTCAGAGTCTGCAGTGATGCAGACGCTGAGGCGATCTGTCGTGGTGAAGAGGGAGCTGAGCCAGAAAGCCAGGCTCTCGATTTACCGGTCGATCTATGTCCCAATTCTCACCTATGGTCATGAGCTTTGGGTAATGACCGAAAGAACGAGATTGCGGATACAAGCGGCCGAAATGAGTTTCCTCCGTACGGTGGCCGGGCTCAGCCTTAGAGATAGGGTGAGGAGCTCGGACATTCAGGAGGGACTCGGAGTAGAACCGCTGCTCCTCCAGATCGAAAGGAGCCAGTTGAGGTGGTTTGGGCATCTGGTTAGGATGCCTCCTGGATGCCTCCCTGGGGAGGTGTTTCAGGCATGTCCGGCCTGCAGGAGGCCCCCGGGCCAACCCAGGACACGTTGGAGAGGTTACATCTCCAATCTGGTCTGGGAACGCCTTGGGGTCCTGCCGGAGGAGCTGGTGGAGAAGGCCGCGGAGAGGACGGTCTGGAGCTCCCTAGTTGGGATGCTGCCCCCACGACCCGGACCCGGATAAGCGGAGGAAGACAACGACGATAGACAAGGCATTTCTATCTTAGCCAGAGTGCCTGTACATAGACAGAAGTACGGTAATAATGAGATGAGTTTCAGTCTATTTTGATTAATTTTATTACATTTAACATCAAAAGGTGTTAACAATGTTTTATATAACTACAAAGTTCTTTAATGAAACAAACCTACTCAGTCAATATCTTTGCGTGTTTGTGCTTATACTTGGATTTTACTCTTGTGTTTTTATCCTCTTTATGATGAAGGATAAATGACCTGCACTTGTGCTTCTCATCACAATCATTTACACACTGACGGTGATGGGCTACATTGTAGCCACAGCTGCCCTGAGGCACGCTGACGGAGGTGAGGCACAATTAGTGCCACCGGTTCCTCTGACGACCACCAGCAGGCGACGAGGGTGAGGTGTCTCGCCCAAGGACTGCAACAGACGGAGCCTGGGTTCAAACCACTAAGCGAGCCTATCAGATACAGGACAAACATCTCACCTGTTGGTAAAGGAGGACACAGGATGGGGAATTTTTCTGTTCCAGTAAAAAAATTCCTATAAAAATAACATTTTCACAAATATTTTTCTTGAACGTACACGAACTAAAAATGACTGGAATCTGATCTGGTCATTGTTACATCCCTTTGGGTTGTTTAGTAGCCAACCAGGGCAGTCTACCTCACACCTGGCTGGTTAGGGTAATGTAGAACACCTGGGGACCAGGAGTGTCTGTCCTTCTACAGTCTAACCTCTCTGCTTTTCTCACAGGTATTATGCCAAATGTGTTCCTCTTTGTTTTAACTGTTGTTTTACAGGTTAATGTGAGGTACTTTTGGTTATAGCCTAACCAGCCAGGTCCTTAGAGTCACACGAATGGTAAAACGTCTTCTTATCGACTCAAAAGAAGAGCTTGTGACAGATACACGGTGGTTGGAGTAGGATGAGAGGAAACAGTTGGAGGTCTCTCTCTCTCTCTCTCTCTCTCTGTGTGTGTGTGTGTGTGTGTGTGTGTGTGTGTGTGTGTATGTGTGTGGTAGTGTGGTAACAGCATCTAATCTTCTTTACCAGCTGCCATCTGTTTTGATAGATTTTTTTTTCACAAGGACTTCCTCTCTGTCTCACTTAATTTTGACAGTTTTTGTTGTCTAGATGGTCCGTGCTTTTTGCTTTTATTTTTTTGTCTTCATCTCACATTTACATGCCTTACAATTGTCCTACTCCTGAGCCGGCCGACTTGGCTAAACCTTTTTGTTCAAACTTCCGCTCGGTCATTTGTGGAGGCCATATGTCATGGTCATTGTTTTTAAATCCGGTGTTTACACAAACCAGCTCACGTTTCCTTCTGAGATCTCTCATGTCCGCCAGTTTCAGATGTGGCTGTAAATGTTTCCACCTCTTTCACACTCCCAATATTCTAGGACAGTGAGACATTGTCCATCAATAGATTATTTAGAAGATACTGCTGTCTTACGCAGTAAGATGATGTGGTTTTTAATGAAAAAACAAAACTAAAAACAGCTAGGAAGTCAGAACAGGGAAGTGCACAAAGGCAAGTATTATAATCAGCCCGAATAATCCAACAACCTAAAAAACATTGCACAGTGTGATGCCTGCTGGGACCAACATTTTTGTCCCTTTTTGGAGTCCAAATGTAATCTTTAGAGTTAGACTGAATTAATTAGGTAATTTTTTAGGTTTACAACAGCTCACATTAAACGGGAAACATTTGAATCTGGCAAAGTAAGGCAGCTTTATTTATAGAGCACATTTCAAACACAGAGGCAATTCAGCATGCTTTACAATTATCAGGACATGATATGAAAACACATAAAACACAAATTAAAATATACACAAATGGAATTACAGAGTAGAGCTAAAGGAGAAGACACACTTGCAGCGCAGATTGCAGTGGAGATGACGCAGCATAAGAAACAATTCATTTAAAGGCTGATGAGCACATTAGGGTTTTTAGTTTAGTTTTAAACAACACTAGGGTTGGGGCAGATCTGAGGTCATGCGGAAGTTGATTCCATATGTGAGCATCATAGTAACTAAATGCATCTCCACCATGTTTTGTTCTGACCCGAGGTTCTACCAGCTCATTGTTTCCAAAGGATCTCAGAGCCCTAATGGGTATATATACAGGAATGAGATCTGACTTGTATTTTGGTACCATACCATTGACTGATTTATAAACTAGTAGGAGCACTTTGAAATCTATTATGTAGTTTACTGGTAACCGGTGTAGAGATCTAAGAACAGGAGTGATGTGCTCTGTTCTCTTAGTTTTTGCTAAGACTCTAGCAGCAGCATTCTGAACAAGCTGCAGTTGCTTCACAGCTTTTTTGGTGCATCTGGTGCAAAAGTTTATTTATGCTAGCGATCCAACGTAACTGAGAAACCATCTAAAGGCTCAGGAAGCCTTTGCAGGTGTTCTGGGTTCATTAGCTGATTAGGATGTGACACTTTGAATCTAGAATATTGAACCTTTTCACCACATTCAACTTGTCTGGGATTTTTAATGTGAGTGAATGTGAATATCTGGATTTGCATGTGTGAGTCTGTCTCACAGATTAGTTTCACCTTTTAAGTAGAATTATCTAAATAAATTAACTTTTTCACAATTTTTTACTTTTTTCACCTGAAGATGACAAGAAACTATGAGATGGTTTATGCTAAATTACCTCTTTGTTTCATTTACTGTTTTAAATGTATTATTTTAACTTCTACTTGATAACTGGCTTTAATGTACGTGTTTTGCGGTTAAGCCCATGAGTTTATGTTAATTTTACGTAGTAGTTTGTGACTAAAAAATATGAGTTTTATTCTTCTTTTTCTTCTTCTTGGCAGGTAAATATCATTTAGACACAAGGTCTCGTTTACAAGAACGATATTGAACATACAAACTACAGAAACGTGTATTTATTTAGTTATTTGTTCAAAGTGTAAAAAGTGCACCAAGCATGTGAGGTTTGCTAAAAGAAGAGCCCTAATCATGTACACCACCCTTTTCCTTCACAGGGAGCAGAGATAATGCAGCCACAGATTAGCAGTCACATCCTGAGTATGTGTGCTTCCTCTTAGTAAGTTGTGTGTGTGTGTGTGTGTGTGTGTGTGTGTGTGTGTGTGTGTGTGTGTGTGTGTGTGCGCGTGCATGTGTGTGTGTGTGTCATCCATGTGGTGTTATCTTTAGTACTTGTAAAACCCAGTCAAAGTCATAAAAGACACAAGGAATTACCATGACTGTGCAAAAGGAACCTCATCATAAAACAGATTAAACTAGAAAACACAGATGACAAGTAAGTGACTGAGTTAGACAAAAAGTCACCTGAAATCTGCATTTGTCACACATCATGTATGTTCAAATGTGAAGGAGATTTTTTCTCTTTATAGAAATAGTTTTAATTAAAGTTGTTTGGCATGTAAATAAGCCAAAAATGGAACTGAAAGATACATTCTTTAAAACAATGACAAATCGAAAATGGTGACGGGTATCTTCTTGTTAGTTAAAGTCCCATTAGTCGTCACAAATTGGTGAAATTATTTCTCCACATTTAACGCGTCCCCTGGGGGAGCGGTGAGCTGCAGACACGGCTGCACTCAGGAACCATTTGGTGGTTTAACCCCCTGAATGCTGAGTGTCAAGCAGGGATGCGTTGAGTCCCATTTTTAGGGTCTTTGGTACGAACCGACCACGAATTTGAATCCACGATCTCCCAGTCTGAGGGTGAACACTACCAATGGGCCACTGAGCTGGTTAGCAGTGAAAGAAAAGTTGATGACTCCTGAAGATCAAGACAATACTGTACTGGATTGCATAGAGCATCACTCCTGGACCACAGTTTGTTGGTGCTGCTGTCAAAAGCCATAAGTCTTTGGTAATCCTTTTGTCTCACTTCAGCCTATCCTTTCAACTCTTGGCATGTTTACAATAGAAACGTCATTTCACCCTGAGCCGCCCTTACCGACTCAGTGGAATCGCTAATCCCGGCTGTTGTGGGGGGACTTTTAGTCATTTATTTGTTATCTGTTAAACTGCATGGACTTAATTAAACTTACCGGTTTCCTGGCTTACCGGAAAATTAATGAGCTTTGGAGAAATATTGGCTCAATCCCGGAGCTCAGGGATGGAATGCATCGCGCTGTGAACGCACAAACTCATATAATTGTCGAGATGAGTCGTAAGCTTGGAACTTTGGCTGAGATTCAGGCTCTGGCACAAAAGGTGAATACCATCAAGGAGCGAGTGGACGGATCAGCACGGATTGGGATTGATTAATTACACCATTATTGGATCTAGAGGGGTTGTAGACCAACAGAACACTAAGGGAGAGAGGAAATTATCTCTGTCTGTCCCCAAAACAATTCTTATCTGAATCTGTGCCCTTGGAGCCTGTGAGGCTGAAGTGAAAACTCCCCCCTCAGAAGAAATGTGGAATGCTGTCGTCGCTATGGAAACTCTTTCTCCCTATCCCAGCCTGGGTGGGACTGTGACCGGTGAAGGCCGTAGAACCGTATCTAGGAGTCAATGTGCCCTCTAACCCATTATCTCTCTCCCCTGTCCAAACAGAGGTGATGAGCGCTGCCCCATGCCGCTGCACGCACTGAAGTGAGGAGAGTCCCAACCCTACCTCCCCACTTAGTGGACACTTATGTTGTGTAATGTCTGAAGTCAGTTGTATTTCTGTCTGAGGTGTTTTTTGCATAGCAAAGCTACCGTCTCTGTTGAGGGTAAAGCCTGGTTTATGCTTCTCCGTCAGCTCCGCAAGGAACAGACACGCACAGATTGACGGAAGCGATTTGCTCTCATACTTCTCCGTCTCCTGGAGAGTGTTGCAAAGCAATTGCCCGGCAGGACCACAGAGGGCGTAGCGCTGTTCTGTGGTATCCTGTCATGTATCGGTCCAAGATAGTGTGTTTATATTGTGTTTTTTGTGTGTATAAGAGACTTTTAACACGGACATATTTGTCTCCCACCGCTCCATGCGCTCCCCACCTCTAAACCCAAGTTTCCTGTCATTTCCGTCCACAAATAAAACGCTTGCTGCGCATCTTTTCACTCCTCCAGTCACGGGAGAATTAAACGTTCATATTTTTAGTTTTTTCGCGAGGTATTCTTCAAGCTTCTCCGTGTCTGCCGCTAGTTATCCTCGGCTCTCTTTGCAATGGCGGCGCTGTAAACAACAGCGGCATCCTGACCAATCACAAGCTTGCGTAATCCGTCTCGTTCGACGGATGTTTAAAAAAGTGGGCTCGACTCCGTACGTACTTGCGTGCCCTACACAAGGACGGATAATGGCGTTGCGTGTCTCCGCACTGATGCAGACGGAGAAGCATAAATCAGGCTTAGCTCTGAAGTGCCTTTTTTTCCCTCCCCCTGACTCTATCCTCATATAAACCCTCTTGATCTATTACGGTAGCGCAACTCGGGTTGTGAATGACCACAGTCACCAATTCTTGTCATGTGTCTATGTTTGTATGTCTGATCTCAGAATTGTGTGTACCGAAACTTAAATTTCCCTCTGGGATTAATAAAGTGTTTTGAATTGAATTTGAACTGAATTGACTTATCCCATTTTTGGCCTTTAACCAAACTTGGTGTTTATCTCACAATGAACACAGTGATGTGATACAATCTGTCAAGGAGACAGAAATGCATCATTTAAGATTTATTTCCTTTTTGAAGTCATTTTTAAGTGAACATGGTTATTGCTGCTGTCAGACAGATGTTTTTGAGTTGGTGGTGAAAAGTGATTGTTCTTGTTTCATGTTGAAGCTCCACTTGGAAGATCAAACCGTGCAAAATCTGAATTCTAGATGTTTCAACAGGTCTTAAACTTTTGATTGGGACTGTATGTCGATCCTTTTAACTCTCTCATGAGGACTAAATGAAAACAAGATTATTTTTAAAGAATTGTGTTCTTCAGACCCCATTAGAGCCCCCTGATGTGTTCCTGGGGTTTCCATTTTGTTTCTTTCATTGGAGATTAAAGAGGCAGGTTGTTTTCCGTTACTGATTACCCAATGTTTTCTTAGACATCCTCATCTTAATTCTGCCCATAAAGGGGATTTTGGGTTTCTTGCATTACAACCTTTGCAGACCTGATCTTTAGGAAATTAGAAGTAAATTTGGGGATTTATCAGTGGCCACCGTGCGGCTTGTGTTCTTCAATGACTAAAATTCCAATTTCCAAGAGTTTTTGCTTTAAAAAAAAATGTTGTTTTGCTGTTTTGACGTGAACACGATTAAATGTTCCAGTAACTGTTTGACGGAAAGAAGTGATTCATACGTTTTTAAGTGAAACCCTGAAGCCAACACTTAAAATGATGAACAGCATTTAACTGTGAGCTTACACAATGCACTTCACTAATAGGATTAGGATAAACCAAAACCCTCCTGATTTTATCAGATTATTGGCCAATAGACTCCCACAGGCACAGCTACCTAAACCTGTCACAATGCCAGTTTTTATAGTCTGCTCTGCTTCAGTTCTTGTTCTTTTTCTTGTCTGATGTTTTTTGCACCAGGTTTTGGTCTGCTGATTGCCTCTCACTCACCTGCTGTTGTTAGTTAGCTGTATTTTAAGCAGCTCCGTTTCCTTTAGGGACCTTGTTGTCAAAGGTAATTCTTGTTTCAAGGTTTTTCTGTTTTATTCAAGTCTTTTATCTTTCTTCTGTGGTCTTTTGTCTAAATAGGATTTTTGAGTTTTTCACTCTGCTTCACTACAAAACCTTTAACCTAAATATAATAACTAATTTGCAGCTTCATCTACGTAACGGCAATGGTGGGATATTTATACTCTTCAGTCCATAAAATGCTGTTCATGATTTATAATTTTATCTTTTCAGGAAAAATATTTTGTCATTCAGACAATTATTGTCAAAGTTACAACAACTACAGAAATCTGGCTCATCCTGGTTTGTTGGCTACTGAAAGACAACAAGGCTGGGCCGAGAACATACCACGCCACTCTATTTGTGCTTTTAACCAACCAAAGTGCTGCACACGGTAAAACACAGGCAGAAGTAATCACATGTGTTGTAAAAACAATGAAAAATAAATAAGGTCAAACAAACAAGGTGGAACCAAAAAATACAATCCACACATTTAAAATCAAACAACCAAGGTGGAAAGAAGGATGACAAAGTATGAGTGAATGCTTTACGGCAGGGGTATTCAATTCCAGGCTTCGAAGGCTCGTTTCCAGCACGTTTTAGTTTAACTCCATTTCAACACATCTGATTTTAATCAGCTGGTGTTTAACAGGCTTCTGCAGAGCTTGATGAGCTGCTGCACAGGTGATTCAACCACTGAATCAAGTATGATGGAGCAGAGAAACCACTAAATCATGCTGGATACTGGCCCTCCAGGACCGGAATCGAATACCCCTGCTTTATGCTTTAGGAGTTGAAGAAGTAGTGTAGGTAAGAGCGCATTCACTTCTCATTTACACATTGTTTCAGAATTATATAATTATATATTTCAGCAATAGTTTCGGATTCTGAAGTTTCATTGTTAATTGCACTGACTTATTATAACCAGCACAGTCCCGGCTGACGTTATAAGAGCTGATGTCGAACTGGAGAGCAACATTGGAGCTGAGTTTGGTATTACTGCATCCAGAGTTTCCAGTTAGGCCCCTTATGGGTTTTCCTGTTCCACTCCTCATTGTTACCCCCAACTCCTCAACTCACTCAGCCTGTCACAGCTGTAATTCATCAGGTTAATTAACCCAGCTGCCTCCAATCAGTAATCAAGCTCTAACCAGTCTTCGGTTTCACGGTCACTCACCCCTGCCACGTGGACCCCCCCCAAGGGATAAACCATCAACCCTGCTCAATGGTCAGCTTTCCTGGCGGGGTCACCCATGAAGACAGTGGGAGAGTTAAACATACCTGAGTTGTTCTAAATATTTATTTTCTTGGCCTGGGTGATATTGGAAGAGTTTAGGAGGCTTCATTCTTTGGAACACCAAGCTGGTTCATTTATCTGGAGATTCCTGTTCCGATCCCATTCACCACACTTGTTTCCTCCCAGATGATTTACAGTTCTTTTATTTACATCCACGAGCTTCCCAAGTCTCTGGTTAACCTGCATTTCTTGTGTGTGTGTCATCCATAATAAAGGAAGGGAAACAATGGCCGTGAACGAGTACATGATGTCACCTCTTCAACACTCCTACCTAACTCACTGCATCCTTAATTGTCTCTGAATCATAGGTTGGTTCATGTTTCCTCTCATTTACTATTTTCTATAGTCCCTGCAAGGTCTGGGAGAACGTTTGCCTTTTCAAGGAAGATAATGCTCTCAGAATCCATCTCAAGTGGGAGTACACACACACACGCACACGCACACACACACACACAGTGAAGTCAGTCCTAAATTGATTTGGCTACAAAGATTCCAGTAACCTCGAAATGTCAGGATTATAATTTAAACAAAAATAAACTTGAGGAAAACACTATTTCTTTTGTAAAGCATAGTTTCTCCCTTTGTAGAGAAAAATGTAGCTCTGGAGACTTAGAGTCTAAAAAAAGAAAGTGGAAAAATAAAATGGTCATTATCTGAAGAATGATAATCCTCGACTGTGAAAAGATGACCCTGACATACTTCATTTCATGTGACCGCGGACTTCATTGAGCTTCAAGCCATCTTTCATGCCTGACTCTAAATGATGAAGCGCTCATACTTAAAAAGAGTACAACTTTATTTTGGTGATGTGATTTAAAGCACTGGTGAAAACAACATCTGCAACGCTTAATCTCCCCTCATCAACCTGCGGCAACGTTCATGAATACACACATTCTTCAAATTTCCCAATGCATGTTTCCAACAGCATCGCAGACCTTTTTATCTAATTTTGTCTTCAAACAGAAACACCCCTAGAACCTTTAGAGAACCAACCGTTTTGATCATTCTGCTTTTCTTACTAAGCTTTGTTTGTTGTTGACTTTTCTGTTAGAACAAGTGCTTCAATATCTGCTGCTGCCACGTGGTTTTGGGAAATCTTAACCTCACAGTATCGTATCGAAGGAGCTGATGCAGAATTGGAGTGGGGTTTTGGTAGCCTGGCAAGCCAGACTAAATAAATGTATTATTTAGTCTGGCAACGCTCCACTGACGGCTCTCGGTTGTGGGGCGGGTTCTACCGTTGTCTTTCAAATGAGCTCCGCATTCCACTGGCCAATGAATGTGACATACTCTTGTTTCACTCTGTTGCATCATCCCACCCACCAGGCATATAGAGTGCCCTGATTGGCCCACAAAGTAGATAAAGCTCTGTGATTTGTTCACTAAGCAGATAGAGCACTATGATTGGCCCATCATTATGGACCAATCACAGCTCTTTATGTGTTTGAAACCCCTCTAGAGAGCTGTGATTGGCCAGCCAGAGTCCTGGTAGGAGCTGCGGAGCTTCCAATGGAGCATGCCTAGACCATTCTTTGCAAAGCAAGAATTTGGTCTAGTTCACTAGGCTAGGGTTTTGGCCCTTTTAGTCTGCAATGAGAATCAAATGAACCAGTATGGACTTTCAGCTCTTTTTGTAAAGCTTTGGTTTGAATAGTAAAATTTGACATCCCTAACATGAGGCAGGTGTTGTCAGCTTTTCTACTGAGTTTAAACTACTAATTGGAGGAAAGTTTACATGTTGTACACAGTAACTGTATATATATATATATCATGGAGTGATATTAGAAATACGACACAGCAAGAACACACCTTTTTCTGTAAAATCTTTACTTTAGCAATTTCACGTAATAGTCCAATTTTCCGAGTTCTTGAATTTGGGGATTTCATGCTGTTAATCATCACAATAAATATAAACTGTTTTAGTTTACAAATCTATTCTTATTCCACTGGTGTATTTATTTAGTTACGTCTATTGTAGCAATGAACGGTTGGATTTAAAATAATGGCTTTTCTCGTCAATGGCAGTGGATGTAAAAGTTTTAATACTCATTAATCCATGGTGGCTAGGGCCCCCTGTAGCCACCCCTTAGTTCCTCTCCTGCTTGTTTACTCCCTCTAAATCCTCTAAACAGTAAAGCTATTCAGTGAAATAAAAGTAAATACTAATAGAATACAGAACTCAATTTTAACAACTCTTCAGATGTTTAGTTTCTAGTTTAGTTTTACAATTATGCCACTAATTTCCTGCACCAAACCCACACAAGCCTAAACATACGTGTTCACTGCCCCGCTGACGCACATGTAGATATAGCCTCCGTGCAGTAATTGATGTATGTGGATTAGGTCCACTGAGCTGTCTGCAGGTGCACTTCAAGGTTGAATGAATTACCCTTTTTTCCATTTTTTAGTGCAGTCATTTGATGAATCAATACTTATGCACTAAACAGACATTTATTTTCCAGATTTACTTCCTTCCATTCTCTTTGTGTGTCACATATGTGTTCTGTACATAAAACATCAAATGTTATAGCTTCAAAAACAGCAAGACATTACATTTATAAAATGTCTGGGATGGAGATGAACAATCAAAAGACAAATGGACCCCAAATTTAAACAAAATGCTAAAAATAACAGCTTGTGCATCTGTTCCTGTTTTCAAAAGCTACTAACTTAATGAAACCTTCACCAGGCATACACTTTATTTTAATATCACTAAGTGTATATGAGGATAATTAACCTGCAAACTTTAACGTAAGATGTTTGTGAGATACAGCTAAGAAAAGATGCCACCTGATCTCACTAATTGCTCATCAGCATGGTGGGAAATATTTTTGGCTGCAAATACAAATCTGAGCTCAGTTGTGTTTCTTTCCATCACCAAGAATAATGAGTTACAGGAGGTTTGCAACAGTTTCCATCTTGGCGGTGAGTCATAGACTGCAAACTGAATCTCTCTGAAGACTCATACGTCAGCCAAGTCGGTGCGAGTCTGTGCAGCACAGACAAGAAAAGGCAGGGCTTTTTAAGCAAGTGCACAGCTGCTATATTTACACCTGGGCCTACTAATAATAAATACTGACAGATGATTGTGAGTATTTTCTGAAAACATATCTAAAAAATAAAACGATGAAGAAAGTTTTAGTCAAGAGTTGACAATTGTTAAAGGAATGGTTTACTTATTCACTCAATACATTTGTAGTGGTCTCTGGTAGGAATGAATGTCATAAGTCATTCTCGGGGGGACACAATATACCTGTGCGCAATTTCTTGTTCCTAAAAGTTGCCTACATCACCACAGACATCATATACCAGTAAACCGCAAATGGCGGCCCGCAGGCCACATGCTAGACCTTTCCACCCAGCCTCCCAGTTGGGGGACTTTGAAGTTTAGCAGCAAAATTTGTGCCTCAAACATCAATAACTGTTTACGTTCTCCAAACACAACTAAAGCAACAATCTGATTATTTTAGATGGAAAACAAAGCCATTTTAAACATTAACAAAATAAGATGTAATAATACTTGAACTTTATTTTAGAAGAGCATCTGGCCCTCACTTTGTCTGCTGGAGAACACTCCGGCCCTTGAACAAATCTAGTTGAGGGCTCCTGCCATAGATGTAGACGCCCTGTGTTCGGTCACCATCTTGGATGGGTCTCCATTTACCCCCAATGCATCTACCGAGGAAGGTAGAAATAAGGAAGAAAATTAGGAAGGAACTAAAAAACAAATATTATGCTTTTTTACACAATCGGACATGTGTCTGGCATGATAGTTAATGCATAATGTAACTAAATAAAATAATTTAAAATCTCGACAGTTTGGCTACAAAAGCCAATCTCACGTGATCTGGTTCCTTTTTTTTTCACATGATCTGTTTTCAAAAGTACGCTGGTTGTTGCAACAGTAGACTCACAAAAAAACGGGCGTAGTTACTCTCTCTGTGTTGACTCCAGTTGGGTTTGGAAGGTGATGGTGGCGAGGCTGCTACACTCTACAGCGCCCCATTGGGCGTCTACCTATTCGCGTGCACATCACAGCTGAGCATCATGGTGCATTTGATTTGTCCACGGAGCTTAGAAATTCCGACTTCTGAGTAGGAAAGATCAAACAAAATGCCCCCCAAAGTCGGACATCCCAGTCGGAAACTTGGAAGAATTTCAGAACTCCGACCTCGACATCCAAAATGACAGCTCTTCGTTTCAACAACAGTAACTTTGTGTAAAACATGTTTTTATAAAACACTCTTATAAGAGTGAATTTAAAATCAACACATGTAGTGCTTGCAACTGCAAGTTTTGTTTGCATGTTGAACACACAGCTTAAAATGATGTTATTAAGAGGAAGCTACAAACAATGGCTACTTGGGAAGCGTGCGTCGCCATACTGGAATCCTTACTTCTCCGACTAGAGTAACCAGAAAGCAGTTAAATTGGGTGGGATGCCATTCCCAATTCCGAGTTCGGTAGATCGAACGCACCATTGGCCCGCGGGTTCAGGAGCCTTATTTCCTGATATTGGGACGCCTCGCCCTGGACTGGATAACAGCAACGCAGCTCTACCACTGACCTGCAGTCGGGAAGTTTTATCTCTACAAATAACACAAGCCTGGAGGAGCTTCTGTCGTGTGGTGATGTTGCTAATGCTAATAGTTAGCTTAAATTAGCTAAGACGGTCTCTTGTTTTTCTCAGATTAAACAACAGACTTCCCCGTCGTGAGATAAAATGGGTGAGTCCGTGACGTAGATCTGTGAGTTTCACCGTCTATTTTCTAACAGAAGCTAATGCAGGAAATAGGTGTAGGAGACTATTTCCATGTTCAGCCTGTATGAAAAACCAGTGACCAATTATTTTCAGAAAAAAACATGAACATTTGTGTTTTTCAGTGTTCTACACCTTTAAAAAAGATATTGGCAAAACAAATCAATTCAGTGGAATTTTTACTCAACATTTTTCACATTAAATCATTAAGAAAATCTCCAAGCTGAGTGTTTCCTGTCTCGCTTTCTGTTTTTGCCATGACAAACGATTCCCCAGACAATTTTACTTTACTACACAGAAACCATTTTTTCCTAAAACTCGTACAAAATGAAAACGTTTAAATATTATGCAGATATAGTAAAGAATTCCTTTTCCTAGAGATCTTTGGAGATACTGAACTGACCGTGTGTGTGTGTGTGTGTGTGTGTGTGTGTGTGTGTGTGTGTGTGTGTGTGTGTGTGTGTGTGTGTGTGTGTGTGTGTGTGTGTGTTTGAAGTCACACAATGGAAAAACATTAGGAGTATGTCCAGAGTGCTGCATTAATTCACTTTGACGGTCGGCATGCTCATGCCAATACAATTTCACAGCAGTACTTGAAATACTTCATCACCCTATTAGGTGTGTGAGAGTAACCACCAGGATACAGATAAGTCCACTAGAGACTGTGTTTGAATGAGATCCGGCTTTGATTGGTTGGAGCAGTTTAGCTGGCTAACATATGAAGGACTTGTTCCATCCTCTTCCGGATGGTGTGTGTGTGTGTGTGTGTGTGTGTGTGTGTGTGTGTGTGTGTGTGTGTGTGTGTGTGTGTGTGTGTGTGTGTGTGTGTGTGTGTGTGTGTGTGTGTGTGTGTGTGTGTGTGTGTGTGTGTGTGTGTGTGTGTGTGTGTGTGTGTGTGTGTGTGTGTGTGTGTGTGTGTGTTTGGGGGGTAGTAGCCCTAGGGTGTGATGCTGTCATGCATGATCAGCTCCTGACCTATCAACAGCCCTGCTGCTCTGTGATCACAGGATGTGTCTAAAATCCATTCATTCTCCAAAATTCATAGTCTGCCCGATAATTTGAGTGTAAACTTTATGTAAAAATACAATAAAGGAGAATCTGTTAGCAAAAACGTAAGCACGGAGGAAATTATGAAAGAGGTTGTCATGCTTATCAAAGTTAAAAAGGACAGAGTCAGGGTCACAAGGGGAAAAAAGCTGAAATTAAGACTTTTTAGTTAAAGATTTTGAAGAATACAATCAGCACAAAATAAGCATTTTCCTACATTTTGTCATGATGTTGGGGTTTAACTTGTCATTTTTATTTTGTAGTTGGTGTTCCCTGCTTCTATCATTTTTAGTTTTTTAAGTTCCAACTTCACGCTTCCATCCTCTTTATACTTTTCTCCGTTTTCTTTACCTCGTCACAACACCTGTCTTCCGCTTAGGTCTTCAAGCTTATTCTACCATTACAGTGATGTGATTTTTTAAAAAGACTTATTTTAAGAGCTTCTTTAGCTGTTAATTTTCAAAGTGCTCTAATATCCTTGTCAGATTATTTATTTCCCTTAATCAATTTAGGATTAGTAGGACCTGTAGCATTGTTTAGTAACATAGATCAACTTAAAATATAATTGGTGGACAAAAATAAACTTCACTTAAAGCCCAGTCTCACCGTTATAAACACAAGTCTAAGTAGGAAGCCATTAAATTAGGGTACAATGATACATTGCATTTGTTTTGCACTTTACATTGATCACCACCGGGTGGTGAGTTGGATCAGATGGCAGGGGAAGATGCCGCGTAGACCTGGCAGACCCAAAGACATAGTGAGGGTCTGCTGGGAATGCCTGGCAGAAGAACCTGTCAAGACGGTCTTCAACTCCCACCTCCAGCAGAGCTTTGATTGCGTCCCGAGAGCAGTGGGGGACATTGACTCTGAGTGGGCCTTGTTCCACAATGCGATTGTTGAGGCGGCTGTATTTGAGGCGGCTGTTGCTAGCTGTGGTCGCAAGGTGGCCGGTGCCAGTCGTGGTGGCAACCCCCATACTCGCTGGTAGACACCAGGGGTTCGGGGAACCGTCAGGGTGAAGAAGGAGGCCTACAGGGTGTGGCTGGTCTGTGGGTCTCTGGAGGCAGCAGACAGGTACCGGATAGCCAAGCGGGGTGCAGCAGTGGCAATTGCCAAGGCAAACTCTTGGGCGTGGGAGGAGTTTGGTGAGGCCATGGAGAAAGACTATCGATAGGCTCCAAAGAGGTTCTGGCAAACTGTCTGGCACCTCAGGAGAGGGAGGCAGCAATTTGCTCACACTGTTTACAGTGGGGATCGGGAGCTGCTGATGTCAACTGGGGCTTTAGTCGGACGGTGGAAGGAATACTTTGAGGAGCTCCTAAATCCCACCTACATACATTCCAAGGAGGAATCAGAGCCGAGAGACCTGGGGATGGACTGTCCAATCTCGGGGGCAGAAGTGGCTGAGGTAGTCAAACAACTACACAGGGGTGGAGCGCCGGGGGCGGATGAGATTCGTCCTGGGTATCTCAAGGCTATGGATGTTGTAGGGCTGTCGTGGTTGACACGTCTATGCAACATTGCATGGTCATCGGGGGCGGTTCCTGTGGAGTGGCAGACCGGGGTGGTGGTCCCCATCTTTAAGAAGGGTGACCTGAGGGTGTGTTCCAACTATAGAGGGATCACACTCCTCAGCCTCCCTGGAAAGGTCTACTCCAAGGTACTGGAGAGGAGGGTCCGATCGATAGTTGAATCTCAGATTGAGGAGGAGCAATGTGGTTTTCGTCCTGGCCGTGGAACTGTGGACCAGCTCTATACCCTTGCAAGGGTGATGGAGGGGGCATGGGAGTTTGCCCAACTAATCCACATGTGTGTTGACCCTTTCCCCAGGGGCACCCTGTGGGGGACGCTCCAGGAGTATGGGGTGGGTGGATTTCTGTTAAGGGCCATTCAGTCCCTTTACCAGAGGAGCGTGAGTTTGGTCCACATAGCCGGTAGTAAGTCGGACCTGTTCCTGGTGAGGGTTGGACTCCGCCAGGGATGCCCTTTGTCACCGGTTCTGTTCATTACCTTTATGGACAGAATTTCTAGGCGCAGCCGTGGTGTGAAGTGTGTCGAGTTTGGTGGCAGGAGAATCTCGTCTCTGCTTTTTGCGGATGATGTGGTCCTCCTAGCTTCATCCAGCTCTGACCTTCAGCTCTTGCTGGGTAGGTTCGCGGCCGAGTGTAAAGCGGCTGGGATGAGGATCAGCACCTCCAAATCTGAGACCATGGTTCTCGACCGGAAAAGGGTGGCTTGCCAACTCCGGGTCGGGAGAGAGGTTCTACCTCAAGTGGAGGAGTTTAAGTATCTCGGGGTCTTGTTCACGAGTGAGGATAGGAGGGATCGGGAGATCGACAGGCGGATTGGTTCAGCGTCTGCAGTGATGCGGACGCTGAGCCGATCTGTCGTGGTGAAGAGGGAGCTGAGCCAGAAAGCCAGGCTCTCGATTTTACCGGTCGATCTACGTCCCAATCCTCACCTATGGTCATGAGCTTTGGGTAATGACCGAAAGAATGAGATCGCGGATACAAGCGGCCAAAATGAGTTTCCTCCGTACGGTGGCCGGGCTCAGCCTTAGAGATAGGGTGAGGAGCTCGGACATTTGGGAGGGACTCGGAGTAGAACCGCTGCTCCTCCGGATCGAAAGGAGTCAGTTGAGGTGGTTTGGGCATCTGGTCAGGATGCCTCCTGGACGCCTCCCTGGGGAGGTGTTTCGGGCATGTCCTGCCGGCAGGAGGCCCCCGGGTCGACCCAGGACACGTTGGAGAGGTTACATCTCCAATCTGGTCCGGGAACATCTTGGGGTCCTGCCGGAGGAGCTGGTGGACAAGGCCGGGGAGAGGACGGTCTGGAGCTCCCTAGTTGGGATGCTGCCCCGTGACCCGGACCCGGATAAGCGGAGGAAGACAACAACGATGACTTTACATTGTAAAAATCTCAAATCACTTACAGGGAAAAAAAAAAAAGATTATGACTATGTACCTGTGGAGGATACTTTTATGTAAAATTGTTGTTGGGCTTATGCACCTTAAAAAACCTGAAGAATTACTTAAATAAAAAAGATTATGTTCTTTTATTCTAAATACTGCAAAGTCTACAGCTGTCATGGAATGGAGGTTGTAGCAGGACCCAAAATGCAGGTAAATCCAGGAACAGCCAGATATGGTTCAAAAGGTAAAACTGTTTATTCAGGAGCAGCAGCAGGGGCAGGAGCAGCAGCAGGAGCAGGCAAAAACACAAACACAAAGAACCGACCAGCAGCTATGAACATGATTGGGTTTAAATACTGCTGAGGAGGTGCACTGATGAGCATGACTAACAGGTGTGACTGGTAAGCTGCGGGTGGGAGGCAATGCAAAAACACGAGGACTGAACAGATAAAACTATACGATACAGACATGTGACACTAGAAATAAATGCCGAAAGATTACACTAGTGGATGACTACAACAGAACTGGACTAAGGGAACAAAACAAAAAAATAGAAAATGACTAAACTAGATTGATGGGAGAATAACCTAAACCATGAACAGGGAATGACCGAAGAAAATACAAAACCAAATAAGAAATCTAATAGGACTGGGGCAGATAAGTGGCTAAAGGTGACAAAGGCTGGACATGAATGAAGTTAAGGAAACCTGGAGGAGGGAGAACATATGGAATAGACTAGGAAGATATGATGTGGAAGGGACAAGGAGGACAAGGACACCTAGGAGGGAGGAACATGGAATGGACAGGGGAGACAAGGGACACAGGACATGACAATGGCATCTTGGTGACAAATGAACAATTTCAATTTCTGACTAATTTTGAGAGAAAAGTAAGAAATTTTAGTCCATTAATTTAAAAGAATCTGTTATTTCTATTCATATAAGTAGACAGTGAGTGATACAGTATCCTCATAAGATGAAGCTAAAGACTCATTTCATTGTTAAAGTTTCCAACTCTCTGACACAACCCAGTTTAGTCATCAGAGTAACCGCGCCACACTTGGCAGCTTCACAGCCCACACAAGGCCGAGGGATGTGGGAGGTGAGCTGAACCCCTGAGCTGTGAAGTCACAAACTTCCTGTTTTTATTCATACGTAAAGGTCATTATGAAAATACTTGATTAAACAAAGTTCTGAATGAATGACTCTAAATAAACCTCTGTGAATACCATGATGATGTTAGGTGAGGAACCATTGAACAATAAAATGCTTTATAAAAGAAACATCAGTGCAGTGATGTCATTTTTTAAACGAGTACAGTAAAAGCTGTGTAATTTTCAGAAATTACATAAACATCAAACTCCTGATCAGTGAATAATAAACCCTGACAAAAACCCTGCAAACATCTTGTTTAACTGATTCTTTATATAATTGTACAACGTTTGGGGGTTGGGGTTGTTTTTGGTTGAAATCTGCACCCTGTTCTCCTTGCAGTGACATCACCAGACGCAAACACTATTGAGGTTTAGACTGTGGATGATTCTGGAAAAAGCGCTGGTGCACGTTTGGTTTCCGCTCGTTAATCTGAGGGTTGCTTCATCTTCTACAACACGTCTTTAGAGGGACTGTAAAGGCATTAACTTGTCTTGGTGGGAAACTGGCTCGGTTTTTTCCTCCTCTGTGTGACTGTTTTCACTTCCTTTGATTCTATTCCTGGTTCAGTCACAGGACTGATGTGGTGAATCAAAAAATAAAAATGTGACTAAACAAAAATCTCCACAAGGATTTTCTCTGAGCAGGAGCAGTCCTGGTGTCTTAAAGTAAAAGTTGAATACTTGTATGGAATACACCTCATCAGCACTCAATAACACCATATTGGAGCAGGCGGAGGGAGACTAGGGGTCTTAGCACACCTCTGTTGTCGCTTGGTTTCCTGGGGCTGGAGGCTAGGAGGGAGATCTGGCCGTCTGGTTGGGGTCTGGGGTGGTGGGTTGCTGTGCTCAGCATTGGGTGGGGGAGCCTGCTCATCAGCACCCCAGCAGAAAGGGTCGAACTCTGGGAACCGGTAATGGTTGTACCCCATGTGCAGCAGTACCGGGACCAGAGTGAATAGGGTGTGTATGGGGAGCATGAGTGGGTGTCCGGCATGCATTTTTGTAAGTCTTTGGTTGTATGTGTTTGTGTGAGCATGAGGGAGGGAGTGTGTGACTGTGTTTGTGTATGACTGTGTATGTCAGGTGTGGCCTTTGACTCCTCTCTTCTCCTGGGACTTCTTTTGATGATATAGATCTTCATCTCCCCTCTCCCTGCCACACCTGGTGTGGAGTGCGGTGCCTTGGTCTGCCTGAGTGCTCGTGGCTCCCGGGCCAGGAAGTTTAAGAGTTTTGGCATCTGCCTGACCAATCTCGGTGGCTGCCTGGTGGGTCTGGGTCCCTGGGCTCTGCTGGGTCCCCGGCGGGGGTGGTCGCCCCTGGGTCCCGGGTCGCTGGGTCCCGGGCTCAGTCTGCTAGGGGGTGGGAGGCTGCGGGCGGACCTGTGGGCTTGCCACCGATATCTCCCGGGACTCTGCCGGCTGCTGGTTGTGGCCCCATGGGGCGATCCTCTGCGCCTCTCGACGGGGGCGAGGGCTTTTCTGGTTGCAGTCTCCCTGGGGTTCCTGTGCTCTGGTAGCCTGGCAAGCTAGACTAAATAAATGTATTATAGACCCTTTTACTACCTACGTCATCAAAAGTTGCGCGCGCAGCCTGGCAACAAGAGTGAAGGCTTCCTCGTTCACACTCTATACTAAAACAGCGTTTTAAACCCTTTGTTTTGAAGTTCTGAGCACATAAAAATGTCGGGTTGTTGCGTGTATGGATGCCAGAATCACTTCTCTTCAAGCAGTGGACTGAAACTTTACAGAATTCCGAAGTTCTACATTTTTCCTGCTCAGGTCTTTCCACACACATGCCTGAGACGTAACTGCAGCCTTTTCTGTTTCTCCCATCCTAACACAAAGCTCAACTTTGAATAAAATTGCTGCTGCGTGGCTGCAGCATGACCCAAGTCTGGAACATCAAAATGACAGAATTAAACAAATTTATACGCTTTATTTCATGCTTCAAATTAACATTTCATTCTAATTCATCTGTTATTTTCCCACTGCATGTTAGTATAAACTGTATTTCTCTAAAATTAACACGATTGTACTCTGAGCACGCTAAAAAAAAAAACAATGCTATACTCACCCTGCCATGCAGGCACAGTTGGCTGTGAAGACGTAGTTCTCTGGTTTGTTTACTATGACCCAAGCCTCGTACATAGCAGTCTTGTGTCCTTGGCTAGGAAGGACTTCTGCCTTCAAGACGCAAAACTCAGAGTCTATGTCGTGATATTTTACTTTCTGTACGTGGCCACAGACAACATAGTTGTATGCATCTAACGATTTGTATGCCCGTAGCTTCTCACGAGTGTACTTACTGGGCCTCTCCACTAAAAATATATATCGGGCCACTGGATATCTGGCCACGCACCTACATCTTCCAGGAGTCTGTTGCCATTCGTTAAAGTGAGTTTAATAATGTAACATTCAAGATTTGCCGGTGATAACCCCGCAGCGTAGCTTGATAAAGCCTGACACAACGCCATTCTCTGTTGCCAAGCTGCGCGCGCATTCTCGCTGACGTCATATTGTTTACAAACAGTAAAAGGGTCTATTTAGTCTGGCAATGCTCCATTGACGGCTCTCGGTTGTGGGGCGGGTTCTACCGTTGTCTTTCAAATGATCTCCGCATTCCACTGGACAATGAATGTGACATACTCTTGTTTCACTCTGTTGCATCATCCCACCCACCAGGCATATAGAGTGCCCTGATTGGCCCACAAAGCAGATAAAGCTCTGTGATTTGTTCACTAAGCAGATAGAACACTATGATTGGCCCACCACTATGGACCAATCGCAGGTCTTTATGTTTGAAACCCCTCTAGAGAGCTGTGATTGGCCAGCCAGACTGCTGTTGGGGCTGCAGAGGATCCAGTGGAGCATGCCTAGACCAAACTTTGCAAAGCAAGAATTTGGTCTAGTTCACTAGGCTAGTGCTCTGGGGCAGTTCCTGGATCTCTGGGACTTGGAGCTCCCTCCGTCTCCTGCACATAGGGGGCAGATCGGTGGCCCCTCACACTCTCTATTGGACGCTCCTATAGAGAAACCTTACATAAACAAGCGTGTGTACACACACATGTGCTCACATGGTGCTCTCATAAGCATGGACTTGGGCACGTTCAACACATGTCTTAAGGCTATGGTGGGCACTAAATGCACTGTGATTTATTATCGTGTGATTGTTCAGTTAAACAACGTTGATTATATATTTCCTCATCAAGTTGACGCAATGATAGCTTGATCTTGTTGTATTGTTGTTGTCCCATTTTTTTGTTTGTTTTTTTGTTTATTTGTTTATTTTCTTCTCTCTTTCTGCAGGTCTAGAAGCAGACTCTTGTTCATTATCGTTTATTTTTATGCCCCCCCCCCCCTCACCACACACACACACACACCTTTAGTCTATTCCTTTCTCGTTCACCTCTGTCTCCATGTCTGGTCGGAATTACAAGCATTCAAAAACAATAACAATAAAGTTTTAAGTATCAGGCGTGACATTAAAAGCAGACGCTTTGATTCTCGACCAGAGAGTAAATCTATAAGGCTTGTCACCAGCATTCAGACATCAGTTTTGTTTGCTTCACAGCCAGACAGGACACGGGGGGCAAAAAAAAAAAAAAAGTTGAAAGTGCACAGTGAGGCACTTTGTAACTTAATGCAGAACACACTGTTCTTGTGGTGCATACTATCTGAGTCACGGTTTCATTGCTCCTCCATGCTGGAAAAATGCTTCTTATTCGGTTTTCTGATTATTTTTGGCAGTGAAATTGTTTGATTTATATATATATTTTTATATTTCTGACTAAAGAAATGTATATAGAAATTTTGAAAAATCTCTTTTTTGATTTGACAAAAGCTTTTAGCATTCATTCCGAAGGTAAATGTCAAGGGATGACCTCGCATAGAGTTAATCATATTAAAGCTAATAGGAACAGGACCTTCTCTCCCTGCTGTTAATTAATTCCACAACAGAAAATATCAACATGCAGTTTTAGGATGAAGGAAATTAATGAAGTTGCAGAAAGAAATGTTTGCTCTTTAATTGTAAAGGTAATTACTAGTCCTTATAGAACTGCAGCAGTTACAGGATTTTCCTCTTTCACATATATAACTGCATGAAAAAAGAGAACTATTAAATATTCTTTGTGATTTAACACATTTTTACTTTAAATTAAAAAAATAATAAAGAAAACATGACTAGTGGCAGAATTAATGGTATAAGAATCCTGAATTTTCAGGCTTTTATGTTTCTACAGTGAAACTGAGAATGTAAGAGACAGAAAATAGACACATATGTATTTATTTACATAATCATTTATTTTTTACAAATTGTTAGCTTCCCCAAAAATGGTAGGTCTAATTAAACATTAAGTCTTCCTGATTGCCAAAGCAGCTTTGGCCCAAATCATAGAGTCACAAGTTTGTTTGGCAAAATGATGCACAACAAGATAAAATTACATCACATCCTATTTTTGTTTTATTTCTCGAACTAGCTCAGATTTCTTTGATAAGTGAAACGCTGCTGCTTTTCTATGACTTTCCATTAGTCACTTGGCAACCGGGGCTTTTCATCCTTGAGGATACGGTCAGGAAATTCTCCATCTCCTCTTAGTTTCCTGATGTAAAATTGGAAAACATAAATCAGGAGCTGGGAGCATTATTTCTAAATTCCCGGCTCACTTTCAACATATTTGCATGTTAAACTGAGTAAATAGACTTATTGCACTATATTTTGTTGCTGGTATCTAAACTGTTTCAGTGCTTCTTTGGTGTGTTCTTACTGTGTTTAGTTTCTAATTCCGTTGTTGGTTCTTTTTAAAACACAGGAAAGGTTTTTCTTTACTTTGCTGACGTACGTTTCATTTGCCGACTGCAAAACATCCTCAGAGCTGACGCTGATGGTGGCGTCACTTCCTACTCCGTTTATCCGTGGGCAGCAGAGGACGTTGTCGCCCTCTGCTGCCCTCTCTCCCCTCTCCGATGATGCAGTCCCATGCGCGGTCTCTGTTCATGGGCCCACATCCACGTCTCCTTATCTCTATACAGTATGTCATGTTCCTGCTCCTGCTAGGCTCCGTTTCCATAGCAACCCCAGTCAGCACCTCATCACCTTCATGCATCACACCTGGCTCCCTCATGCCACCGCTCCAGCCAAGCCCTTTTTCCACAGCAACCTAACCTACACCTCATCAGCTCATCACACACACCTGCTCCTCCTGCTATATAACTCCCAGCCTGCTCTCCAACCAGTGCCAGATTATTGAACGCTTTGCAAGTAAATTCTCCAGCCTTTCACTCACCTTGACTCCACGGATCCGAACTTGCCTCGTCCTCTGACCTGCCTGCTCCTCGTGCCCTCCTTGGATTACCGCCTTGCTCCCGACCACGTCTTTGGATTTGCCCTATTGGAGTTACTGCCTCTCTGACCTCCTGGCCACGACCCTGCTCAGTCCTCGACCACATCTCCGGATTCCCCTGTCGGATATTCAGCCTCTCAGATCTCCTGGTAACGACCGCCTGTCTTCTGACCTAGCCTCTGCCTCTCCCATCATCGCCCCTTTTCCCTCTTTAATAAACATTCTTAAACGTGTCATTCTGTGTTGGCTGTTTTTACGGGTCCGCCAGTTTGAGTACATTACACTATAGCTTCTTTTATCCATCTTTTGTATTTCTGTTGTTCGGTGTTTATGATCCTTGTGTAGTCCCAGTCCATTATATGGTTTTCTCTTGTGCAGTGATCTGTTACAGCTGACTTCCTGGGTCCTCCATCACCTCTCTTACCCATGGTGTCCCACAAGGTTCTGTGCTGGGGCCTCTACTCTTCCTCCTCTATCTGCTTCCTCTTCAGCACATCATGAGCTCCTTCAAAGGAATCTCCTACCATCTTTATGCAGATGACATCCAACTGTACATCTCCTTTAAGCCCCATGAGATGTCTAAGCTGCAGCTGTTACACACCTGCTTAGACTCTATCAAAACCTGGATGGCTGGGAGCTTTCTACAGCTGAATGAAGATAAGACTGAGATCCTCATCTGTGCCCCAGACAAGCTGGTTCCCAAAGTCAGAGACTCTCTTGGTCAGCTTGCTTCCCACACCAAACCTTCTGTCAGGAATCTTGGCGTGACCTTTGACCCAGCTCTCACCCTGGATTCTCATGTCAGTTCTCTTGTTCGCTCTTCCTTCTTCCATCTCAGGAACATTGCAAAGCTGAGTCCCGTTCTGTCCCGCTCTGAACTTGAGACAGTTCTCCACACCTTCATCTCCTCACGCTTAGACTACTGTAACTCTCTTTTCACATGTCTGAGCAAAACCTCCCTGAACCGTCTACAGGTGGTTCAGAATGCCTGTGCTCGGCTTCTGACCAAGTCCTCCAAATACACCCACATCACCCCGCTTCTCCTCCAGCTTCACTGGCTGCCAGTCAACTTCAGGGTTCATTTCAAGATCCTGGTTCTGGTCCATAGGGCCTTACATGGACAAGCACCATCTTACATTGGTGATCTTCTTAGTCCCTACACCCCCAGCAGGTCGCTGAGGTCCAGTGATCAAAGCCTACTGGTTGTGCAGCACCAGGCTAAAGACCAAAGGTGACAGATCATTTGCTGCTGTGGCCCCCAGACTCTGGAACTCTCTCCCCCTGAGCCTGAGATCAGTGGACTCAGTGGTCTCCTTTAAAAAGCAGCTGAAGACTCACTTGTTCAAGCTGGTTTTTGTATGACCTTCTTCAACCCTTCTCTTTATATTCTGCTCTCCCCACCTATTCCACCTTCCTCAGGATCCACTGATGTCCCTCTTTCCTATTCACTCTCTCTCTCTTTCTTAACATTTTTCTTTTAAATCCCAATTGCCTATTTTTGCTCATTTAAAATATATTTTTAAACATTTTCTAAATGCTTTATTATATTTTTACATTTTTTTTGATTTTGTGAAGCGCCTCGTGATTTTTATCTTGAGAGGCGTTATAGAAATGATATTTTCTTCTTCTTCTTCTTTATTGTGCTTTTTGCTTCTTGTTTTGCTGCTCTTGTGTGTTTTCGACTTGCCTCTTTCTTGCACTCCTTTCTAAGTTCTATTGTTCGTGCGTTGAGTTGGCGTCCGGTTTCTCCTATGTATGTTTTATTGCAGAGTTTACATGGGATTTCGTAAACGACTCCACATTTTTGTCCACTTGGTATCTTGTCTTTGGGGTGTACTAGTCTGTTTCTAACTGTTGTGTATGGTTTTGTTGGTGTGTTTATGTTGTGTTTTTTCATTGTTGCTCTTATTTTTATGTTATGCCTTTGATAGGATTATCACTGGTTTTGGTTCTTGTCTTTCTGGGTTTCTGGTTCTTTGCTTAGGTTGTTCTTTTCTTCCTGTTGTTGTTTGTTGTTTTCCTTTGTTTATTGCCCATGTCGGGTATCCGCAGGTCTTTAAAGCTTGTTGTATGTGTTTGTCCTCTTGTTTACGGTCTCTTTCTTCAGTTATCATGTTTGCTCGGTGATATAATGTTCTGTTTACTGACATTTTGTGTATGGTGGGGTGTTCTGATGTCCATAATAGATATTGGTCTGTGTGTGTTGGTTTCCTATATGTGTTTATGTTAAGGGTCCCGTCGGTCTGTCTGGTGATTTTCATGTCCATAAATGCTATGCTGCCTTCTGTTTCTGACTCATAAGTGAACTTTATGTTGCCTGTGTCGTCATTGTTATTTAAGTGTTGTGTTAGTGTTTCTGTTTGTCCTTTTGGTATGATTTACAGTATGTCGTCTACGTAGCGTTTCCATAATTTTATTTCGCAGTTTGGGGGGCAGTGGCTATGGCTTTTTGTTCTAGGTCTTCCATGAAAAACTCGCACAGGGTGGCTGATAATGGGTTACCCATGGCGAAGCCTTCCAGTTGTTTGTATATTGTGTCATCGTATGTGAAGTAAGTGGAGTTAGCTACCAGTTCTATCAGTTGTGCTATATCATCTGCTGTGAGGTTTGTTCTTTTGCGTAAAGTTTTGTCCTGTCTGATTCTGTTAACTACTATGTCTATGGTTTTTTGGGTTGGTGTTTTTGAGAACAGGGATGTGACGTCATGTGAGATGAGTATGTTGTTGTCTTCTATTGTAATCTTTCTTAGTTCTTTTGCCAATTCTATACTATTTTTGCAATGTTGATCTGTGTTACCTAATAATGGGCTGATGATTTTGCTGATTTGTCTTGCCATGTTGTATGTTGGTGTACCTATGCTGTCTGCTATTGGTCTAAGTGGGGTGTTTTGTTGTTGTTGTCTGTTTTGTTTATTTTCTGGCATGCAGACGGGGTCTGCCATCTTGGGGTCATGTGGGCGGAGAACGTGATTTGATTGGCCACTAGAATATTTGGCCACTAGAATATTTCAGCTCAGCCAGCGGCTCAGTAGTGCGCACATGGCGAGTTTTTACCCCTGTGAGGGGGAAAATATCTAACTGGTCAGATATTCACCTCAGCGTCTCGTGAGGCAGAACACTCAGTGAAAATCAGGTGCACATGACGAGGTATCTGCTGAGCAAACGGTCAATTGAGGCCGTTTGCTCAGCAGATTGCTCTTGTATGCGGCAGGCTTACGGCCCACCATTGTGGACCAATCACAGTGCTCTGTTGGTTTGAAATCCCTATAGAGAGCTGTGATTGGCCAGCCAGAATACTGCTGGGGCCGCAGAGGTTCCAGTGGAGCAACGCAAGAATTTGGTCTAGTTTACTAGACTAGTCATGTGACACATAAAATATATAATCTGACATGAACCAGAAGTGTGGTTCATGTTTCAGTTTCAGTACTTTTAAAAACAGTTTTGGAGCAGCCAAAAACTTCATGAAACTACAGTTAAATCCAGGGCAGCTGTAACATCTGTCACTTCTGGAATTCTTTACTGGTTTCTCAACCATCTCATTCCCATAAGTTACAGGGCTGTAGGATTTATGGTGATATTTCTTTTTCTGGTTTCATTGATAATGGATATTTAGGTTTCAAAACTGTGAACATGGAATGACTAAAGGGACGTGGAAGGTGGGTCAGATGTAAATCAACACAATTCCTCTGAGTTTTGAATAAAAGATTAATGTGGGTGGTTTAGAAGTGATCAACATTTAAAGAAAAAATATGGGAGAAAAGACATGTCACCACACCACAATGATAGCATGCTTGATCAGACCCACAACCGTCAGTGCGGCTATGATGCACTTTTTACGTCACTGTGACTAACATGCCTAAACATCTGTTTAAATGTTTTTTTAAAAGTCATGAGTAGAGGGAAGGCAAAAAGGGGCAGCAATAGCTCAAGAGGTTGAGTGGGTTGTCCATTAATCGGAGGATTGCAGGTTAAATCCTGGCTTCAGACAGAGAATTCTGCTGTTGTGTCTTTGGGCAAGACACTTAACCCACCTTGCTTGCTGGTGATGGTCAGAGGGATTGGTGGCGCCTGTGCTTGACAGCCTCGCCTCTGTCAGTCCGCCCCAGGGCAGCTGTGGTTACATCGTAGCTCATCCCCACCAGAGTGTGAATGGATGAATGTAGTGTAAAGTGCTTTGGAGTCCTCTGACTCTCAAAGCTGCTATTCAAGTGCAGGTCTTTTATCATTATTGTTATCAAATTGCTACAGTGTGAATTATATCTAAAGCCTCTGCTGGAGATGCGTCAAGAGAGTTGCCAAATATTGTGACTACCAGGACATTGCAACTCCTGTGTCCCATGGGCTGATGAGACATATGTGTATATAGAACATCACTGTATTGATGTAAACTCAGCATGACCACCCACTGAGGAGGAGTGTGCTAATCTAAACAGAGTTGTTTCCAGGAAATAAAAAATTTGGATTGCTGCAACAGCTCCTGTCATCAAACTAGGCTGCATTTTGGATCATTTGGGCTTAAAATTAATGATTGTCTAAGTCAGAAAAGCGGCGGCACTGAGAACAATGAGAGAATGACTAAAATTAAAGGTGTTTTTATTATCTGGGTGTCTTAACTTGATTAGGAGTAGTCCAGTGAAGTTCAGCTTCAGTCAGACTTAGGGGTTTACATTCGGTTTTCCCTCATGGCATGTAGGGATGGATATCGGATTCTGTATTTTTTAAGGCACCGACCGAATTCTGTGGTACCTACTGAAGAACGATTCACGTGATATGAAATGGTGCCTTGTTTCAGTACCTGTCCTTCATTAACAAGAACTTGTGAGACAGCGATTTGCCAAGGTAAACAGCAGCACATTCACAAGAGCGTAATGTCGTCAGTCGCTGTGGACGAGCTGTGAACAGAGCAAGCAGCATGGCAAAGAAAGCCTCTAAAGTTTGGGTCCACTTCACTAAATGCGATGGATGATGATGACATCGACAACGATCGAACCGAGGAATCATCGTCCTAATCTGCTCCAGTAGGTAAATAAGTAGTTTACAATAACGTTAGCTTGATATTTTAGCTACCGCTAACATTATCTAATGTTGCGTTCAATTTCTCTTTGGAACTCGGAAATTCTGACTTCCGAGTAGGAAAAATCAACTGTTTGAAAAAGAACGGCAAAAGGAATGAAAATACACAGTAAATTAACTTCACAGCAAAGATGTTTGCTTCAGTTTAATTTGTAATTTGTAAAACTACAATATTACACAGTCTGTCCAGAGGGGCAAGGAGAAGAATAAGAGTACATGAAGCTGGGTTTGAGTGTGTGAAACACCACAATATTAAAATACAAACAGTTTTATGGTATCAAAGTTGTTTTAGTTTCATTTGTAGTTTATAACACAAAGTCTCCTCATCATAGTTATTCCAGAGGGCATAGAAGAGGAATAGGAGTCCATGGCGCTGGGTTTTACTTATTGCATCATTTAGAAACATTTGTGGTTAAAGATTTTCATACTGAAGAATTTTGCACAACACTACTATGATAAAATACAAATAGTTTGTATGTTATTTATCGTTATATTCAACATATATGGTTGTATATTGAGAAAACAAGTATTTAATTAAAAAAGACATTTAATTAATTATTAATCACTCAAAAATATCGAAAATTGGAACTGTTAGGTACCGATATCGATTCCTAGATACCAGGAATTGGTACTGCATCAATTCAGCTGTCAAAGGTACCCATCCATCAATGGCATGTAAACCTACTGAGCGTTGAACCCAATATTCCTCCTTTGGACTGTGGAAAAAAGCTGAAATCCCTAAAGAAAATCAATATGTGTACTGGGAGAAAATGCAAACTCAACACAGGAACAAGTGTAATGCTGGGATTCAAACCAGAGACCCATACACTTCCATCCAGCCACATAATGACAGTTAATCCCTGTGAAATTAGCATGACTTTCTTTTCTCAACCACTTTAGATTTGTACATTTGATCTTCCAAACGAGTCACAGGAAAACGGAGTATGATGAGTTAGCAGAATGCGAGATTTAAAACATCATGATATTCCTGTTTACTTACTTTAGCAGACAAAAACATACATTTCAGGGTAGTTGTGTCTGCTCTGGCTTCTCGATCCCCAGTGAGTCGTGGTGGATGGCTGCTCACATTGAGCCAGAATCCTCGATGGTCCTTCTCTTCATTTCATCGAGAAAATGCAATGCTGATTCTAGTTTTCTGCCAATGAAGTTCCAGATCTGCTCGGGGCCCTGCTTCTACGGCAATCCCACTCGGCCAACATACTGTACATAGCATTTATTTTTCCATTCTGTTCTTTCACATATGTTTTGGAACATTTTTTGTAGTTTTGTAATTAAATTCATGTTTCTTACTGCCTAAATGTTTTTGAATGTGGTAACGTAAATTCTGTAAGTCATACATCCAGCCAGTCGACTAGTGTGATGTCATCGACAGGCGCAGGATCCCGAGCCGGCCAGAAGGAAACATGGCGTCTGATATGGTGTCCCCCAAAAACGCTAGACCTGCGCCTTATG